>NC_134953.1:54558801-54888795 GCF_965638725.1 Aptenodytes patagonicus | reverse complement strand
CACCAGCATGCAGTGTTGGGAGCTCGGTGCCTCCGCTGGCTACGTGCGTGAGCTGCCATGCATCAAGGAAGCCTTGTGGATGAGGAGCATTGAGGCATCCACTGCAAGTTGCTGAGTGGGCAAGGGTCAGGCAGGCAGCACTGCGGAGGAGGAAGGGGCAGAGGCAGAGAGAAAAGCATTGGGGTGGTGAAGGTCTCCTGCTGGCACCAGGAGCTGTGGTGAGTCGCGTGTCCTTTTCTCTGCATCCTGGCCCATCTCTGCTACCCTTCTCCAGGTAGCCTGCCTCCCTTCCTCCACCTCCCTCTCTGCCTGCCCACCTACCTGTATGGCTCCTGAAAACTTGTTATTCTTCTGCCAACTCTGCCCAGTACCTGTTGCCTTTTAAATTTTTTCTATGCCTCTCTCTAATCAGCTCCCTCTCCCTATTTTTTAGTTTTTCCACACTGCCTTGTACCCCATTACTTTTTAAATTTCACTTCTATGTCTTCCCCTATCTGGCTCCCTGACCCTATTTTTTTAATACCTCCCTCTGCCCCGTACCCCATCGTTTTTCAAACTTTCTTTCTCTATGCCTCCCTCTATCTGGCTCCCTTTCCTTATTTTTCATATCTTCTCACTCTTTCCTTTACCCTGTTGGTTTTAAAATTTTCTTTACACATATGTCTCTCTTTCTCCAGCTCCCTGGCCTTATTTTTTAATTTGTGCCTGTGTGAATTGTACCCCATTGCTTTTTGAATTTTCTTTCTATTTCTCCCTCTATCTTTCTTGTGTTTCCTGTACCCTGCTGCTTTCTAGTTTATCTTTCTACATATCCCCCTATTTGCCCCCTGTCTTTATTTCTTAATGTTTTCCTATCTGTCCTGTACCCCATCACTTTTAAAATTTTATTTCTGTCTCCCTCTATCTGGTTCGCCGTCCCTATTTTTTAATTCCTCCCTTTAGCTGGAGAATTATAGAATCATTAAGGTTGGAAAAGACCTCTAAGATCATCGAGTCCAACCGTCAAACCAACACCACCATGCCCACTAAACCATGTCCCTAAGTGCCTCATCTACACGACTTTTAAATATGTCCAGGGATGGGGACTCAATCGCTTCCCTGGGCAACCTGTTCCAATGTTTCACCACTGTTTCAGTAAAGAAATTTTTCCTCATGTCCAATCTAAACCTCCGCTGGCACAACTTGAGGCCATTTCCTCTCATCCTATCGCTAGTTACTTGGGAGAAGAGACCAACACCCACCTCGCTACAACCTCCTTTCAGGTAGTTGTAGAGAGCGATGAGGTCTCCCCTCAGCCTCCTTTTCTCCAGGCTAAACAACCCCAGTTCCCTCAGCCGCTCCTCATAAGACTTGTTCTCCAGACCCCTCACCAGCCTCGTTGCCCTTCTCTGGACACGCTCCAGCACCTCAACGTCCTTCTTGTAGTGAGGGGCCCAAAACTGAACACAGTATTCGAGGTGCGGCCTCACCAGTGCCGAGTACAGGGGCACGATCACTTCCCTACTCCTGCTGGCCACACTAGTTCTGATACAGGCCAGGATGCCATTGGCCTTCTTGGCCTCCTGGGTACACTGCCGGCTCATGTTCAGCCGGCTGTCAGCCAACACCCCCAGGTCCTTTTCCGCCAGGCAGCTTTCCAGCCACTCTTCCCCAAGCCTGTAGCGCTGCATGGGGTTGTTGTGGCCGAAGTGCAGGACCCGGCACTTGGCCTTGTTGAACCTCATACAGTTGGCCTGGGCCCATCGATCCAGCCTGTCCAGGTCCCTCTGCAGAGCCTTCCTACCCTCGAGCAGATCAACACTCCCACCCAACTTGGCGTCGTCTGCAAACTTACTGAGGATGCACTCAATCCCCTCATCCAGATCGTTGATAAAGATATTGAATAAGACCAGCCCCAAAACTGAGCCCTGGGGAACACCGCTCGTGACCGGCTGCCAACTGGATTTAACTCCATTCACCACAACAAGGGAAGGGTCTGCCCAGGCATGCCTGCCTGAGGGAGCTGACGAAGGTGAACTGTTTGAGGAGGGAATCCAAGGGGTTCCCGCAGGCAGCTGCTTCCAGCAAGGAATGGCCAGTCCCTGCAGCGAGGAAGGAACTGTCCGAGCATCCCAGAGCACGCCACCAGCGCATGGTGCTGGGAGCTCAGTGCCTCTGTTGGCTGCACGTGTGAGCTGCTGGGAAGCCTCACGGTGGAGAGGAAAGCATTGAGGTGGTGAAGGTCTCCTGCCGGTGCCAGGAGCTGTGGCGAGTCACCCATTCTCTCGTGTGTCCATCTCTGCCACCCTTCCCCAGATCTCTGCCTACCTCCCTGCCTGTCCCTGCTTCTGTCTCCCCTTTCGCCGGCCTACCTACCTGTCTGGCTGCCCAAAGCTTGTTACTCTTCTGCCAAGTCTGCCCTGTGCCACTTCACCTATTAATTTTTTCCTACGTTTCCCTCTCTGTGGCTCCCTCTCCCTATTTTTTAATGCTTTCCTGTGTTTCTTGTACCCTGTTGCGTTTTAATTTCTCTTTCTACGTTTCCCTCTCTATTCTCATCCATGTTCCTATTTTTTTAATTCTTTCCTGTGTTTTTTGTAGCGTCACTTTTAAAAATTTCTTCCTATGTCTCCCTCTATCCGATTCCCTGTCCCTATTTTTTAATTCCTCCCTCTCGGTCCTGTACCCAGTTGCTTTAAAAATTTTCTTTCTATGTCTCCATTTATTTAGTATCCTGTCCTCCTCTTTTAAATTTTCCTGTCTATACTATACTCCGTCAATCTTAAATTTTGTTTCTATGGCTACTTTTATCCAGTTCACTCTCTCTATTTTCTGATTCTCTCCTGTCTGTCCTGTACCCTGTCGCTTCTTCAATCTTCTTTCTATGTCTACTTTTATCAAGCTCCCTATCTGTATTTTTTCTTTCCTGCGTCATGTACCCCGTTGCTTTTTAAATTTACTTTTATGTGTGTCTCTATTTTTCCCCCATTCTTATTTTTAATTTATTCTTGTCTTTCCTTAAAGCTGATGCATTTTAAATTTTCTTTCTATGATGTCAAAGTTTATCCACTTTGCTATTTTTTTTTTGTTTTCCTGTCTATCCTGTACCTTGTTGCTTTTAAAATTTTCTTTTCATGTCTACTTTAACCAATTCACTGTCTGCCTTGTTTAGTTGTTTCTTGTCTGTCCTGTACCCCATTGCTTTTGAAATTTTCTTCCTGTGTCTGTATTTTTCTCCCTATTCTTATTTTGTAACTCTTTATTGTCCTTCCTTAATGCCTCTGCTGTTATAATTTTCTTTCTGTGTCTCTTTCTATAACCCTGCCCTTATTTTTATTTTTGTCTTTCCTTAATGCCTTTGCTTTTAAAATTTTCTATGCCAACTTTTATCCAGTTTTCTGTCCCCATTTTTAAATTTTTTTCCTGCTTGTCCTTTACCCAGTTGTTTTTAAAATTTTGTCTACTTTAACCAATTCACTGTCTTTATTTTTAAATGTTTTCCTGTCTGTCCTGAACCCCATTGCTTTTTTAGTTTGCATTCTATGTCTACTTTTATCAAACTCCCTATTCAGATTTTTTCACTTTAAAAATTATATTTCCATGTGTGTCTCTATTTTTTACCCTATCCTTATTTTTTAATTTTTTCTTGTCTTTCTTAATGCCATCGCTTATTAAATTTTCTTTCCATGTCAACATTTATGCTGTTTGCTGTCTGTATTTTTTTATTGTTTTCCTTTCTTTCCTGTACCCTGTAGCTTTTAAAATTTTCTTTCTGTGTCTCTGTTTATGTAGTTTTCTGTCCCCATTTTAAATTTTTTCCCCCATGTTTCCTGTACCACAACTCTTTAAATTTTATTTCTGTGTGTGCTGGTTTTGGATGGGATAGAGTTAATTTTCTTCACAGTAGGTTGCATGGTGCTGTGTTTTGGATTTGTGCTGGAAACAATGTTGATAATACAGGGATGTTTTAGTTACTGCTGAGCAGTGCTTACACAGAGTCAAGGCCTTTTCTGCCCCTCACACCACCCCACCAGCGAGCAGGCTGGGGGTGCACAAGAAGTTGGGAGGGGACACGGCTGGGACAGCTGACCCCAACTGACCAAAGGGATATTCCATACCATATGACGTCCTGCTCAACATATAAAGCCGGGGGTGGAGGTTGGTGAGGTGGGGTGCTATTTGGGACTGGCTGGCCATTGGTCAGTTAGTGGTGAGCAATTGTTTTCATTTGCATCACTTGTTTTTCTTGGGTTTTATTTTCCTCTCTCTTTGTTGTTTGGTGGTTCCCCCTCCCCCCCCCCATTTTTTTGAAACTTATTTTTAATTATTAAACTGTTTTTATATCAACCCACGAGTTTTTCTCACATTTACCCTTCCGATTCTCTCCCCGTCCCGCTGTGGGGGAGTGAGCGAGCAGCTGTGTGGTGCTTAGTTGCCAGCTGGGTTAAACCATGATGCTATGTCCACTTTTATGAAGCTGCCTATTGCTATTTTTAAAAATATTTCCTGCCTGTTGTGTACCCTGTCACTTTTAAAATTTTCTTTCTAATGTCTACTTCTATCCAGTTCACTGTCTTTATTTTTTATTTTTTTCCTTTGTCCTGTGCCCTGTTGCTTCTAAATTTCCTTTCTATGTCTCAGTTTTAGTTCACTGTCACTATTTTTAAAATTTTTCCTGTTTGTCCTGTACCCAATTACTTTTAAAATTTTCCTTCTATGTCTACTTTTGTCAAGCTGTGTATTGCTGTTTTTTGAATTCTTTGCTGGCTATCGTGTACCCTGTCGCTTTTTACATTTTCTTTCTGTCTACTTTAACCCATTCACTGTCTTTATTATTTCTTTATTTCGTTAATCACTTTTAAAATTTTCTGTCTACTTTTATCTCTTTCGCAGTCTTTATTTGCCTACCTTTATTTTTTACTTATTTTTTGTCTTTCCTTAATGCTGTTGCTTTTAAAATATCTTTTTCTACAGCTGTTTTAGTTTGCTGTTCCTATTTTTTAAATATTTCTCTTATTTCCCTAATCCCCTTCATTTTTTTAAACATTCTCTCTATGCCTACTTTTACTCCCTTCACTCTTTTCTAAATAATTTCTTTTCTTCTGTGCCATCACTTTTTAGATTTTCTTTCTACATCTCTGTTTTAGTTCACCGTCGCTTTCTTGATTGCTCCTTATTTCCTTAATCCCATTGCTTTAAAAATCTTCTACTTTTATCTTGTTTGCTGTCTTTATTTTTTAATTATTTTTTGTTTTTCCTTAGTGCCATCACTTTTTAATTTTTTTCTACTTCTCTGTTTTAGTTCAATGTTGCTAATATTTAATTTTTTCCTTATTTCCATAATCCTATTTGTTCTTAAATTTTCTGTCTACTTTTTCTATCCACTGTCTTAATTTTTTTATTATTTCTTGTCTTTCCTTAGTGCCCTCACTTTTTAGATATTCTTTCTACGTCTCCGTTTTAGTTCACTGTCTCTTTTTTATTTTTTCCCTTGACTTCTCTAATCCCCTTCACTTTTAAAAAGTTCTTTCTATGCCTACTTTTTTCTATTCAGTGTCTTTTTAAAAATTATTTCTTCTCTTGCTTCTTTGCAATCACTTTTTAGATTTTCTTTCTATGTCTCTGTTTTAGTTTGCCTTTGCTATTTTTCAATTTTTTCCTTATTTCCTTAATCACCATTGCTTTTAAGATTTTTCTGTCTACTTTTATCCCATTTGATGTCTTTATTTTTTATTATTTCTTGTCTTTCCTTAGTGCCCTCTCTTTTTACATTTTCTTTCTACATGTCTGTTTTAATTTGCTGTCACTATTTAATATTTTTTCCTTTATTTCCCTAATGCTTACTGCTTTTTAAGTTTTCTTTCCATGCCTACCTTTATCTTGTTCACGTTCACTGTCTTTATTTTTTAATTATTTCTTGTCTCCCCTTAGTGCCGTCGCTTTTTAAAATTTCTGTCTGTCTGCGTTTTAATTTGCTGTTGCTATATTTTAGTTCATTCCTCTCTTAATACTTTGGCTTTTAAAATTTTCTACTTTTATCTCATTCACTGTCTTTATTTTGCTGTATTTTCTTTTAATTGTTTCTTGTCTTTCTGTAGTGCAGTCGCTTTTTAAATTTTTTTCTACGTCTCTTTTAGTTCGCTGTCCCTATTTCATAATTTTTCTATTTATTTCCCAAATCCCTCTCACTTTTTAAATGTTCCTTCTATACCTACTTTTATTCCCTTTGCTGTTTTCTTAAAATTATTTCTTGTCTTAGTGCTGTCACTCTTTAAATTTTCTTTCTATGTCTCCGTTTTAGTTTGCCATCACTACTTTTTAATTTTTTCCTTATTTCCTTAATCACCGTTGCTTTTAAGATTTTCTGTCTACTTTTATCCCATTTACTGTCTTTGTCTTGTCTTTTCTTAGTGCTCTCGCTTTTTAAATTTTCTTTCTACATCTGTTTTAGTTTGCTGTCGCTATTTTTAAATTTTTCTCTTTATTTCCCTATTGCTTATTGCTTTCAAAAATATTCTTTCTATGCCCACTTTTTTCCATTCCCTGTCTTTTAAAAATTATTCCTTGTCTTTCCTCAGTGCTGTTGCTTTTTAAACTTTCTTTCTACGTCTCCATTTTAGTTCGCCATTGCTACTTTTTAATTTTTTCCTTATTTGCTTAATCTTTCTTGCTTTCTTTCTACCTTTATCCTGTTTGCTGTTTTAACTTTTCATTGTTTCTTGTCTTTCCCTTAGTACTCTCACTTGTAAAATTTTCTTTCTATGTCTGCGTTTTCATCTACTACCAATACTGTTTAATTCTTTCCTCTCTTAATCCCTTGGTTTTTAAAAAGTTGCTTCTATGTCTATTTTTATCTAGTTTGCTGTCTCTATTTTTAGTTCTTTCCTGTCTGTCCTGTACCTCATCGCTTTTAAAATTTTCCTTCTATGCCTACTTTTGTCAAGCTCCCTATCCCTATTTTTCATTTGTTTCCTGCCTGTCATGTACCCTGTCACTTTAAAAATTTACTTTGTATGTCTCCATTTATTTAGTTTGTTGTCCCTATTCCTTAATTTTTTCTTTACTTCTCCTAGTCCTTATCACTTCTGAAATGTTCTATGTCTACTTTTATCCCATTTGATGTCTTTAGTTTTAAATTATTTCTTGTCCTTCCTTAGTGCTGCCTTTTTAAAAATTTTATTTCTATGTCTCTGTTCTAGTTCACTGTCCCTATTTTTTAATCTTTTCATCTCTTAATCCCTTGGGTTTTAAAATTTTGTTTCTATGCCTACTTTTATCTACTTTGGTGTCCCTATTTTATTTTTTTCCTGTCTGTCCTGTACCTCATTGCTTTTAAAACTTTCTTTCCATGATCACTTTTATCAACAGGCCTAGCCTTATTTTTTAATTGTTTCCTGTCTATCATTTAATATGTCGCTTTTAAATTTTCTTTCTATGTCTGCTTTTATCCAGTTCACTGCCTTTTATTATTATTTCTTGCATTTCCTTAGTACTCTTGCTTTTTAAATTATCTGTCTATGTCTTTGTTTATTTAGTTCACTGTCCCTAGTGTTTAATTCTTTCCTCTCTTAATCCCTTGGATTTTCAATTTTTTTTCTATGTCTATTTTTATCAAGCTCCCTATCCCTATATTTTATTTCTTTCCTGTCTGTCATGTACCCTGTCGCTTTTAAAACATACTTGCTATGTCTCCATTTATTTAGTTTGCTGTCCCTATTTTTTTTTTTTTAATTTTTTCCCTCCCTTAATCCCATGGCTTTTAAAATTTTATTTCTACTTTTATTTAGTTTTCTGTCTCTATTTTTTTAAACTTTTCCTCTCTTAATCCCCATCACTTTTAAAATTTACTTTCTATGTTTCTGTTTATTTAGTTTGCTGTCCTTATTTTTTTTCCCTTTATTTCCCTAATCCCTGTTGATTTTAATATTTTCTGTCTCCTTTTATCGAATTCACTGTCTGTGTTTTGATTTTTTCTTGTCTGTCCTTTACAACTTTGGCTTTTCAAATTTTCTTTGTATGTCTGCGTTTTAGTTTGTTGTCCTTATTTTTCAATTTTTTCCTTTATTTTCTTAATCCTCTTTTTAAATACCCTTTCTTTGTCTACTTTTATCCATTCACTGTCTTTATTTTTTAATTGTTTCTTGTCTTTCCTTAGGGCTGTCGCTTTTTAAATTTGCTTTCTATGTCTACTTTTATCAAGCTGTCTATCCCTGTTTTTTAATTCTTTCTGGTTTGTCACATACCCTGTTGCTTTTTAAATTTTCTTTGTGTCTTTAATTTTTTTTCTTTATTCTCTGGGTTCATCCTGAGGCTTTAAAGTGTCTCCTCAGCACGCTTTTACCTCTGGAGCATAATTTGTACCCCTCTCGGTTTGTCAGAACATCTCCTCAGGTCATCCCTCTTCCTCAGAGCAGTCTTTTTGTCCTCTCCTCCATCTTGCTTGCCTCCAATGGGTCAGTGTCTCCCTCATGACATCTCTACTCTGTTAAAATCCCCTCCTGAGTACCTGTGTGCCCTCGAGCCTTCTTCTGTCTCTCCGGCGACCTCAGCACCCCTCTGTTTCTGTCAGGATGCTTCCTGCAAGCGTTCTTGTGTTCCACGGCCATCCTTTAGTTCTGCAGCAGGCTTTCTGCCTTTCTTATTCAGAGACAACTCTTCCTCAGGCTTTCACTTTGCGCCAGAGCACTCTTACCTTCCCTCTGCCTTGTCGGATGCCTCCGTTAGGTCCTTGGTCCCCTGAGGACATCTGTGCTCTGTTCAGAGTACCTCATTGTGTCAGCAATCCTTTGTTTGCCTCTATGTCCACATTCCCACCGCCTGCGCCGCCCTCCTTCCCCCGCCCCCCCCCCCCCCCCCCCCCGAGCCCTCTCGTACCTGCCACAACACCTCCCGAGACTGTTCTTGTGCCCCACAGCACCCTTCGAGCTCTGCAGCCCTCTTTGTGTCTCTCTTATTCAGACAGAACCCTGCCTCAGGCTTTCTCTGTGCTCCAGAGCTCTCTTTCTTACCTTATTCACTGCCATCTAGGATGTCCTCAGGGGATGAGTGACTGAATGGAGACATCTGTACATTGTTGGGACACCTTCTTGAGTTTTGCATTGTGTCCCAGAGCCGCCTTCTGTCTCTCTCTCACTCGCAGCACCCTTCTTTAGTCATCATGCCTCCTGAGGCCATCCTCATGCCTCACAGCCCTCTTCTGGCTCTGTAGCGTACTTTGCACCCTTCTTGCTCCCTGAGAACCTTTCCTGATGCCATCTTTTATCTCCAGAACACTCATGTTGTCCTCTGTGCTAGCTAGGATACCTCTGTTCAGTCCCTGGTCCCCTGAGGACATCTGTAGTCTGTTCAAGTCCCCTCTGGACTCCTTCATCATGTCCTCCAGCCTTCTTTTGTCTGTCCCTCTCAGAACCCCTCTGCTACTGTCACAATGCCTCCTGAGGTCTTAGATGTTCCCTGCAGCACACTTTTAGCTCCGTAAGCCCCCTTTGGGTTAGTTTTGTTGCAATTGCATCTCTCCTAAGATCTCTGTTCCCAAAAAAGAGCATTCTTTTTCTTTTCTGTGCCATCTAGGATGCCTCCTGAGACCTTCCTTGTGCTCCACAGCATTTTGGTAGCACTTTACCTCCCTTTCAATTTCTCTTATCCCTCTGAGCCTTTCATGACCACTCTGTTCCCAATCACCATGCCTCCCGAGACCTTCTTAGTGTCCCACAGCCCTGTGGGACAGGGCTCTGTAGTGGACTTTGATCCTTTCTTGTTACCTCCAGACCCCATTGTCAGGTTGGTTTGTGCCTCAGAGTGCTCTTATCATCCTGTTTGCCATCTAGGGTACCTCCATTTGGTCCCTGGCCTCCTGAGGACATCTGTACTCTGTTCAGATCCCCTCCAGACTTCCTCCTTGTGTCTCTGAGACACCTTTGGTTTCTCTGGCCCATTCAGGACCCCTCAAATGGTGTCATGATGCCTATTGGTGCCTTCAAGGTTGTCCTTAGCACACTTTTAGCTTTGTAGCGGACCTTGCACCCCTCTTGTTCCCTCAGAAGACTTCCTGAGTCCATATCTGTGACCCAGCCCAGACATTCTGTCCTCTCTTCCCTCTAGCTGTGCCTCTGTTCATTCCCTGGCCCTCTGATGATGTGTTTACTTGGTTCAGATCCTCTCTGGATTTAATTGTCATGTCCCCAATCCTTTTTCTGTCTCTCTGGCTCCCTCGGGACATTTTTTTCTGCCAGTCATGATGCCTTCCGAGACCTTTCTTGTGCTCCACATCTATCTTGTAACAGCACTTTGAGCCATAGAACACTGATTTCTTCCTCTACGCTATCTGGGATTCTTGTGTTCAGTCCCTGGCCACTGGAGACCGTCTGTACTCTGCTCAGATGATCACCTGAGTTCCTCCTTGTTGTCCCACGCCTTCTTTTGTCTGTCAGCCCCCATCAACACCCCTCTCCTCACACTCACAATGCCTCCCGAGACATTCCTCGTTCTCCACAGCACCTTGTAGTGCTTTACCTCCATCTTTCTTGTTCTGTCAGAGCCTCCTGTCTTTCTTTGCTACACAGCGCTCCTTTATCTTTCTCTCTGCCATCGAGCATGTCTCTGTTCGGTTCATCTCTCACTGTCATCTGTAGTTTGTGTAGATGCCCTCCTGAGATTCCAAGGCCCTCACTGTGTCTCCAAGCATTCTTTTCTTACTCTGCCCCCCTCCTAATTCCTCTACTCTCTCTGTCATCTGAGTCCTTTCTTGTACTCCACAGCACTCTTGTAGTCCCTTTCCTTTTTTTTTTTTTTTTGGGTGTGCTTCAGAGCACTCTTATCTTACTCCTTGCTGTTGAGGATGCCTTCATTCAGCCCCCGTGAGGACATCTGTACTTTGTTGAAATCCCCTTCAGAGGAGTTCCTCATTGTTATCTCTGAGACTTCTTTGGTCTCTCGGGCCCCCTCAGGGCTCCTCTGCTCCCTTTGCTGAGTTCTCGTAAGACACCACCTATGCCCCAGAGCCCTGTTCTAGCTCAGGAGGGCACTTTGCACCCCTCTTTTCCCCTCAGAACCCTTCCTGAATCCGCATCTGTTACCCCAGTCAGTGTTTTTGTCCTCTCACCTATTCCATGTGCCTCCACTTGGTCCCCTGAGGACATCTGTACTTTGTTCAATTCCGTCTTGAGCTCATTGCATCCCCAAGACTTATTTGGTCTCTCTGGCCCCCTCGGGGCCTCTTTAATCCCTGTGATGATGCCTCTTGTTCTGTCAGAACCTCCTCCCAAGCCATCTTTGTGCTCCACAGCAGCCTGTTTTCTGTCCTACGGTATGCTTCTGTTTGGTATGTGGTACCCAAAAGACGTTGATTGTCAGCTCAGATGATGTTCTCTCGAGTTTTTCAGAGAAGCCGATAGCCTTCATCTATTTCTATTGACACATCTCCCTGGGTGGTTTCTGTTGTGTTTTGCAATTCATTTTTGTTCTAGCTACTTAGGTGTTAATTAGGCTGCTTCATACATTCTCTCCTCACCCCCCCCCCCCATCGCGCAAGCATGTGCTTCTCTCCCCTTCAACGTCATCTCTGTGTGTGTGTGTGTTTCTCTCTCCCCCCCACATCGTGTGAGTGTGTGTTTTGCGCCTTCCCCCCCCAGGTCCCACGTGTTTCTCTGCCCATGTCGTGAGTGTCTTTCCTCCTGCCTCCACTGCGTGGTGCATCTGTGTGTTCCCCCCCACATCGTGCATGCGTGTGTTTCCCTCCCCCCTGGGGTTCTCCCCCCCCCCCCCCCCCCCGGTTTGTGTCAAACACAGATAACCATTGCAGAAACATTTATGAAATTGAAGATTTCCTCTTGCTATTACCTTCTTTGGGATGAACACACTCAGTTCCCTCAATTTTGCAAGCAAAACAGAGAAAAAAACCCCTGAGCTTTAATACAAATATTTTCAGCTGATTACTTAATTTTTCACAAACTGAATACAAAAATTGTGAAGGAAAATACCTTTTCATACCATTTTATTCAAGGAATATTTAAATACTAATCCTACTGTTTACTTACATATAGGACAAAATCTTCACCCCTGCAAATTTGGGGGCCATTTCAAAAGCAGAGTCTTTGTTATTATGGAATATTTCCTCTGTCACCAGTTTCCTCTCTCATCCATGACTAGAAAATTAATATGGTTTTACTGTTTGCAAAGATTAGAAAGCAGAAAAAAAACACCCTGTGGAAAGGCTTTCTGCATTCCCCGGGTGGCATGGGCCTGAGCTCTAAAAAGGTTTCTGCAAATAGGTTGCAAAGGGGTATTTGCTGATGAAGCACTGTGATGCTCCATGACTTTCTACAGGAGCCAGAATACTCGGATCTGAGGCTGTTAATGGTGCTGTCAAATAGTCTGGAAAAAAACTTCAGCTGGAAGGAAGAAACTCAGCACAAGCCATAAAAGGAAAAAAAATGGTTGTGCTTCTGTAACAAGACAAAAATAACAAATCTGTGCACAACAATTTGGGGTCAGTAAGACATAAACTAAAGCATGACTGAAATCTGCCTGTGACTAAAGAAAGCATTACACAAATGTAAAGCTAACGCTCAAAATCTTCATGGTTCTTACGCGTATCCGAGGTCTGAATAGAGTCACAGTTACAGATTCTCTTTGAACTAGGAGTATTTCTGCACAGAAGATTTGATCCCTTTTATTTAAAGTTCCTCCTTTTACTGTACTAGCAATTGAGGCACCAAAAGACCCTCTTTACTTTACTTGAGCCAGCCGATCAGATACACAAAGAAAACATTTCCTCATTTGTCAAGGTCAAAAGCAGCTTCTCAGTAGCCAGACAGCTTCTAATTTTGTGTTACTAATCACTCGTGCCATTGTCTGTAACTATTCTCTCTCAAACCGTTTTTTTTTCTCACAAACTACTCAGACCTGAACAGTTTGTACACCTATAACTACGCGGGAACAGATCAGGGTGATCGGGAATGGTGACCGTCCTTACAGCAACATGACAGACCCTCCCTAGCTAAGTTGTCACCCCTATTCCAGGAAAACAGCAAAGCGGCTAAAGACCTTTCCTTTTGTGTTCTCTGCTCTAATCCCAAATCTTACTCAGCAACCCTCCTCCCACACCCTGCTATCATTTATTACGCTCTTTCCCCTTTTCCTACAGACTTTGCTTAAAAAGCTGAGAGCTTTACACCAGTGTCACACTGAACGCCAGTGCTACTGTGGAAACACCCATAGTGGCAACAATTAAGTTTTCACAGTGAAGTAAAGCATGGCTTAGGCAACAGCAGCCAGCCAAGCACACTTGTGTCAGAAATCTATTAGTAGAATAATGCTTTATTTTACGCAACAAACTACCATACGGATTTCTAGCATCAGTCTGATGTAAAGTTACCTCAGTCAGAATCTAAACATATTATTTGTAGAAACAGCTGGGCAGAGTAATTTTTCACCACCTCTTTTTGAGATATCAAATGTGATTTAAAAGCAGGTGAACAAAGGGGGACATTATTCAAGTTATTCTGCAAACCCATCATCAAAAGTTGAGTTTCTGGTACTCACCCTTTAACAGTTGGTTATCAATCTCTGAGAGCAAGACAGGAGAGAAATTGTGAATGTGCTGCAAAACAGCACTGTATTTCTCTTACAAGATAGCAATTCAGGTGCTAATTACAATAAGAGAGGACATTCAGATGAGAAGAACTCAGTGTGCACAGAGGTCCTTGGGGAGGAAAAAGGATTAATTTATATGGGAAGAACAAAGCCACCTGTCATTCCTATAAGTAGCTTGTATGTGGATGATATTGCTTGTTCATGGGGGCCCTTTAAAAAAAAAAAAAAATCACATCACGGTTTCATTTTTTAATAGATGTGGTTGATGAAATTAGCCTTTTCTGAATAGAAATCTTACTATGAACTGAGCATTTCAACCCTAAAACCAAAACAGTCCTTTCTCACACCCCTGGTTTTGGCTTGCTGAGACACAGCGTTTTGGTCCAGCTGTGAAACTGCATTCTAGAATGCTCAGTGCTTGGCCTGAAAGGGTGATTGAATCCAGGTGCAGATCATTAAAGACTAACGTATATTGCTTTCTGCTTCTGCCCCTCCCCTCCTCCTGTTTTTGGGTGGGGTTTTTTTTTGGTAGCTTCCTAGATTATGCAAACTGCTTCCCTTCCCCCTCATGTATATGAGCTTTTTTGATTCATGAATTCCAGTGTCTGAAAAGACGTATAGAGAGAGCTATCACCCTTTTAATGATGGCAACTTTGACAAGCATGATATGAAACTATCATCCTCAGTCCCGGCACAGAGCGAGATGCATATCACTGATGCCATCCTTTAAGTAAAGACAGACAACCATTAAAAAAACACAAGCAGCTGCATTTTAAGTGAGATTTGTGCATTACTAAGCAACATATTGTAATAAAGAAAAATATATTGTGCTACAGCAAGGATTATGAAATACCTAAGAGACCCATAAAGCAGAATTAACAGGATATTGTGGATTTATAAAGCTGTAATGACATAAATTTGCTATTCATAATTTAAATGAAACTGAACAGTTGTATTTTTCCAAAACTCTTCTTCACATGCACTGTAATGCCGGGTGAGTTGTTTCAACACTATGGTGAAACTTGGAACTTTTTCTGAATGCAGTTTTGAGCTACAGTTAACATGAGGGTGATTCAGAAGAAATCTTTTATGTTTGTGCTTTATGGAAGCAGCTGAACTGTACATAGGTGAACAATAAAAGTTAATAAATCAGGTTGGCAAAAAATACTGCTTATTGAAAAATGTTTAGCAATAAATTTCAGCAGTTTGACTTCTGTTCTTAAACTCCAGAAACTGAAGAGAGTTTTAAAAAAAAAAAAAGTCAGGACTTGTCCATAGCAAGATAGCGCACGACAACCTAGGCTATGAATTAGTAATATACTGACTAATTTCACTCATGTAGACAACTGCAGCACAAGAATGCACTCCTGGTTAAAAACTAAAAATATTTGCTAGGGAGCAGTGAGGAGCATGCAGTGAATACTAAATTCACAGTTTCTGCACAGACAAGCCTTCACTTTATCTAAAGTTCCAAAGTTACTCTAATTACTCAAAATGTCTCTCTCTGAATTTGTGCATCGGGACAGAAACCTTACGATGTTACCACATGATCTGCAGCATGTTCTAGCAAGAACACGTTATGCTTCGAAAAACACAAGCAAAAGTAGATTCAAAATTAAGAGGCTTTTTCATTGCAACTGAGTATATCCATCCATCGTAGGTAGGTATCACATATATCACCAAATCACTGTGTTTCAAATTCATGTCTTTCCACAAGCTCAGATAATGGGACACCTACAATCAAACTGTTTGACTATAGATGGACCTGTGCCAGTTCACACGGGGAAAGAATCTACCTTGTCACCTCTTTATTCTTTTGTATCGTTTCTCAGCTATACGAAGACCTTTTCATTACTTTTGGTTTAGTAAATACTTTATGTGTTTTGAGGTGGGTTTTGTGTAAGCTAAACACGTTTAGGATGAACTATTCAATTGGAACTATCCAATTGATTAGATGCAGTGTGAAAGGTTTTTAATTAAAATATATGTTTTGTCAGGATCTGAGAAGAACAGATTGCGCTCACCAAAAGAGAGCTTTCCATGCCTCTTAAATTACAGATCGTTTAATTTATAAATGACACAAAAGGAAAGGAAGTGCTAGAACCTAACTTTAATCTTCTTTGTATGGTGCAAAAAATTACTAAGAGATGATAGGTCATTAATAATTTTTCTCTATTTTTATCTTATAAATTTTAGAAGGGTAAATATAACTTATCCAAGTAGCTTCATTTCCCAGCAGACTGGAAGATTTCTCTTTACAGCACCCTCTTCTTTCTTGGCAAATAGTCTGGGCCTTCTGCACTTTCCCTTGTGAGCTCCTCCAGAAGTTGAGCAAAACCAGTAAATGTTCTTGACACGCCCATTATAATTTATATTTTTTTAGTAGCTGAAGTGGTTTTGCTTCACTAGCACACATTGAACTTGAGACTCGGTAAACTAGACTAAATTTCTTTGTCATATAAAATGCTGGTTTAGCTGTGTAGTTTTGAAGAACCCAAGACTTCTCATTCCAGTTATACAGCAGCTACTCCTGAGTTGATGTCCACTTTCATTAGGAGACTAGCTTTTTTTTTTCGATGATGTCATCAGATTGATGGAAGAGGAAAGACTGTCAGATAGATAATTCCAGAAGATCAAAGAGGAAAGGGACAAGCGGCCAAATTCTGAAGCAACAGAAGAGGAAAATCAAGGATCTCCAAGGCACAGCCCCAACAATCCAGAAAACTGACATTGATTCAATTAGAAAAGTTATTTTTCAGAGTCAGTACAAACAAAGAAAAACAGTATTTCATAGTCACATGGAACTATGAAAATGGAACAACTCAAAGTGATAGCTACCATCCCAGAATCAGCTTGGATGAGAGAAGAACAATGAGCACTACACTTCCCATGTCAGAAGAAGAGCTTGGAGGGGGGAAAAAAAAAATTACTAATATCAGTTTCTGAGAAGAAAAAGCGAATCACCTCAAAACTCTCATTCTGCAATTACCAGGAATGCCATATGATAAGACAGAAATGAACACCAGCTACTCTAAATTTACAGTGAATCATTAGAATTGCCTCACTGAAATTATGCCAGTTATGTATATATTGTAAGTGTTAAGGAAGGGATTAATTAAAATGAGAAAAGGATTTTTAAAGAAAATTTAACAGAATTTTAGTAAAATAGACTAATTGGAATTATTTGGTCATAGAACAAATTTGAGGGTTTTGACTACCCCTGTTAAGTAAACAGATTATCACTTCAGGATTTGTCAGTTTTCAGAACGTTACTGTTGTTTAACTCGTCTTCAAAAGCATTTTCGATCTTGTGTGTTACAATTCAGAGAAACTGCCCTGTGAGATTTACACATTAGGGTCTAGATTAAATAAAATCATTTGTGTGCTTCTTTGCAATTACAAGGCTGTGAAATTGATGTTTCTGAAACATATCTCTTATCACTACTCTGCTGTGATCCAAATAAAAGAAAATGGACATTTGGTAGAGGAAATTAAAGTAGTGTTAAATGGGCAGTTTCCAAGTTAAACTGCAGCAGAACATGCTTTTTATAAGAAAAAAAATTTACAAATTCTACCAAGAAAAAAAATATACATATAAATAAGAAGCTGGAGCCTAGGTCCAGTGCTGGGCAGACATATGATGAAAACCAAAGCACATAAACAGTATGATTAGGAAAGTCAGTTTTCCACATAAGTAGAAGGGTGGTCTGGCCTTTCTGTACCAGAAATTCCTAGCCTCTGTAGCTGAACAAATGGGGACAAGCCTCAGGGAAAAGGTTCATGAGTTTTATGGATATGTGAAACAACATCTGCATGTATAATTAAGGCAAAGAAGGTACAATGTTACAATCTAAACTCTGGAAGTGCTGAAAATCTGCCAACTGTGAAGCAGAATGTAATGTATAAACAATCAGGTTGTAAAGCATTTTAGAAATTCAAGAAGTGATGTAATTCTCATTATCATTCATGTAACACAGGCAAGTAATAATGGTACCATGAGGCATGACTTTTTTATTAGCATAATTTTCTTCTTGATGCTACCATTATGGTTTTCTTATGTTGACAAATTACTGCTGCCCATTCCTACACCTGCTACCCTCTCCCTTAGACAAACTATTTTATGCTTCTGTTCTATTTAAAACAAAAACAAGCAACCAATCCTTTTAATTTTATTTGTGTTTAATTACTTTGTTTTCTGTATTCATTTATGCCATGGTTATAAGTGGTTACAGATAGTTGAATTACTCTGTTATATGTTGATAATCAGGCAAAAATTTATAAATGTAAACTTTGACAAATATTAATTCTGCTTTTTCCTAATCATTCTGGATATATACTCTACTATAATTGTATTCTGGATGGGATGTATTCTGGATGTATTCTGAATTATAATTTCTGTATGGGGAAAATAACCTGGAAACAATTTTCAGATCAAGCAATTAACAATAAATTGTTGCCTAGCTCAAAGATTCATGTAACTGTTAAATTAATGCAATTTATCTACTCTACAGCAGAGTTACAATTTCCAGAGACTGTGAAGATGGTGTTTAAAACATAGAGGTATCACTATAGATCTACATAGATTGAATCTGGAGCCTACAAACTGAATTTTAATACAGCAGACCCTGTAGCAATCTGAGCCAAGATTTTGAACTAAGAGTTTCCTCCAATCTTGGAAGTACTTGCTCAGTTTTCAGTAATGCTACCTACTGAGGTATCTTCCATGGAAATCATGGAGGCTTGGAGCTAGACGGCCTGTCAAGTCTACCTGTGTAAGTGTCCCTGACTTCTGCTTCAGCAGATCCAAGGATCTTCAGTGAGGCATCAGCTATAACCAGCATCCAAACTGAAAAAAAGCCATTTTCACTGTAGTTACCTTCCAGTTGGTTGCCCATGAACAAACATACTGTGACTCCAAATGCTTCTGGGACAATCTCGTATTTTAGTTAAATAAAGTTCCTGTCCAGACATTCCAACAGCAAGCATGGCAGTCTGTACCTCCTTGGTTCTAAACGTGAATTTATTTACTAGTCCCTTCCTAGTCAACGCAGCCATACAGTAAACCAAGATGAAAACCTATCAACACATATACCCTTTCATGATCCTTTAAGCAAAGGAATTTAGCATCTTCTTTACAAGTAACAAACTACTTCCTGTTTATAGACAAACAGCATGACCTAGAAGTACTGCAGATGCCAAGAACAGCTGGTAAACTCATTTTTCAAAATAGGGCAGCTCCACTTATGGAAAATTGCAAACCAGCTAAATCCCCACCTTGCACAGTTGCAGAACATGACTCATCACAACATATTTTTCACAGACTTTTTTAAAGAAAGAAGTGTGGCACAGTGCTGACCAGAGTATTTCACATGAAAATATTCCTGATGAAAAATAAAGCATTTTTTAAATGAGAGCGTGACACGGACAACGGACTAGAGTGGAGATTTTAAATTAAGGAATGAAAAATGTTTTAGACAGCATTTTTAAATTTCGATTCTGAAAAATGAACTTTTTACTTGTAAGAAATTAAAATGAATAGTGTTGGCATTTCCATTTTGGATACTGTCCTGGTTTCAGCAGGGATAGAGTTATTTTCCTTCCTAGTAGCTGGTACAGTGCTGTGTTTTGGATTTAGGATGAGAACAATGTTGATGACACATCGATGTTTTAGTTGTTGCTAGGTAATGCTTACACTAGCCAAGGACTTTTCAGCTTCCCATGCTCTACCGACTGAGAAGGCTGCAGGTGCACAAGAAGCTGGGAGGGGGCACAGCCAAACTGGCCAAAGGGACGTTCCATACCATGTGACATCATGCTCAGTACATAAACTGGGGAAAGCTGGCCAGGGGGGGCCGCTGCTCAGGGACTGGCTGGGCATCGGTTGGCGGGTGGTGAGCAATTGTACTGTGCATCACTTGCTTTGTGTATTATTATTATTATTACATTATTATTATCATTTTATTTCAATTATTAAACTGTTTTTATCTCAACCCATGACTTTTTCTCACTTGTGCTCTTCCAATTCTCTCCCCCATCCCACCGGGGGGGAGGAGTGAGCGAGCGGCTGCGTGGTGCTCAGTTGCTGACTGAGGTTAAATCGCGACAGATACTGAAAAGGTGTAACAAAAATTTCTGTTTGTAAAAGCTAAAAAAAAAAAATAAATCTTCAAATGAAAATAAGACAACGGTTCTTTTCATCAGAGGCTTTCCATAACATGTTAAAATCCCCTAAGCCTGTAACACTTTGTTCTTTCTGAGGAGGGAAAAATCTATATTTTTTAGCAACAGATCATTAAATATATGTGATACAGTATACTACTTCCATATTCTCCGTATTTAATTCTAATTAATTCATTAGCTGTTTTTTTTAGGTATTCACTAATTCACTATTACTTAAAGATTTTTTTTAAATGAACTACTGTTGCTAATGAGCAAAAAACCACTCAACTGTTAATAGGTACTGAAAAATTAGACTGGAAAACTCTATTTCTTCTTTTACTCATGAAAAGAAAGCAAGCTCATGGAAAAAGACAATAAAAAGAAAAAGAGTTTACCCTTTATCCTCCCAAATCAATAGGTTAATCAAAAGAATCTTAAACTACATGACATTGGAATGCCCTACAGAAATGAGCCACTCTAAGATCTATACTATCTTTACCAAGGACAAGATAACCTTAGATTGGGCATGAGATGTAGTGTACAAAATATATTGCTTCTGTTTAAAGAAAATGTATTTAGGCTAAATGAACAGAAACCTATCACAAAACAGACAGTAAAATATGACTTTGCTCTACCAAAACCCATTTCTTAAACACTGAAATTAATGAACATAAACTTGATATAAATTCTTAAAATATTTCAAAAATAATGCCATCACACTAATGACAAAAAGGAAAAAAAAAGCGCAACTGAATCAAATGAGAAAGTACTTTAATATCAAAAAGAAGCTCCCCCTTCAAAAAACAGTAATGGAAAACCATCAACAGTTTTGCTCTTATTTTGCAGAAAACAAGGCATTAACGAATCCAAGAAAACCCTGAAGCTGACGTGTATGCACCTAGTCGCTGCCAGATAGTATCAGAGCAAAACGAAGCACACTGAGATTTTAAGACTCCTAATATAAACTTAGTTCAAGGGATGAAAATCTGAAATGGCAGCAGGGGTGTAGGGCCCAAGGTCCCTCTAACTTAAAACAGCACGTAGTCAATTCTGTTAATTCAGGCATCAGTTCTGAAAGAAGGTTTCTATACTATATACTAAAAGAGCTACCCAAAGAAATTACAACCATATTGCATGGGTGAGAGTCATTGGTTATTGGCTTGGATACAGTATGCATATAGTATATATATAGTTGTATATGTAATAATTTCATGCCCAAGCTAGTGTCATCCCAATGCATTCTGCTCCGTCATGAAGTTTCCAGGCTACTCGGATACTCAACTGGGCAACACAGAGACATTTTCAGTCACTTAGGCATGAGTCAGAAGACATCTTAAGCAGGTGCACAGTTTTGGTCAGATAAAATCTGATACTGAAGGGTCAATTCAGCTGCCCAAATATAAGCACTCAGTGTTGCCTTAGGGTATCAAAGATGTCTGCACACAGCTGATGGACATGACATGACCTGTAGAAGACCATGCCCTTTTCCAGTAGTAGCTGCAAGACAGGTAATACAGCCTAGTACTTCTAAAATGGCACTAGATGCTTCTGTTCAGGCAGCTGCACCATGCCCAGAGGAGTATAAAAGATTTTCCAGGCTTAGCATTAAAGAGTTTTAAAGGAGTTTCATTCTTGTTTTCAATGCGGATCCACTCCAAAGTGGCAGGAGCAACAATGATACTATTAACTATGATAAATTTAACACGCATAAGAGAGTGAGTAAATGATGTTGCAGAGGTATAACAGAAATAATGTGACAACAAATCAAATACATTATCAATAGATTATCCATTATATGGTCACATAGTCTGATAGTACACTTGCAGAGAAGAAGAAGAAAAATTATGGATATTATACATATGGAAGGGACAGATGTTAAGTTTTCCAGAGGAGTGGTGCTTTGTTGTAATGTTTTCAGTTTTGTAAGCATGAGATTTCACTGTAACACTTTTCACTCAGCCTCCTCCATCCACTTTTTTAATACGAATAATTTCACTCAGTGAAAGATGAAGACGTGGAAAAATATTTCAAGTAGTAGCACATGTATTTTGAAATATTTGACAGACAAAGTAAAAGAGGACATACCTGAAAGGACAGATAAAAACCAGGATATAATTCTGCCTCGGACTCCCAGAGAAAATACTCCACTCCAGGGAGCTGCTTGAGGCACTAACCCGGAGCAAAGGAAACCTTGGAAAGTGCATGCAAATTAGCAGCAGGCAAGAGGAGCAAGTTGAAGGTGCATGAAAAGCCAGACCTTCAGATCAAGACAAGCTTAGCATCAGTTCATTCACAAGTAAATTTCCCACTGTTTCACTAGGCCTGTACTGCTTTCAGAGATCACAACACAAGTTTACAAGACTTCAACTAGCAAAAAAATTATTTGCCATTATATTAGCCTAACCACCATGACTGCCCCTAGCAGAGCCCATCTGCCTTCAAGGTACTTATCAGAAAAAAGTGAAGACAACCAAACTTTGTCTATCTAGTATTGATGTAGAGAATGCTTTTCATACATATCAGTATATGCTACTCAAGACTGATCAATATTTGTGTTCTTATGTTGAATGTTGTTTAGTTAAAAAGTAATTTCCAGAAGAAAAAATCTATACATTACAGTACTGGAGAGCAATGCACTTATCAGAGAACTATTAGACTATAACAGCTTGGAATTGCTTCTAACATGCAACTTTTGCATAAAATGGAATATTATTGCATCACAGAACGTACAATTGTTGAGGCAATTGTAAAACTACAATTAAAACTAGGCAGCATAATCAGAGTTTATTCAGCTTTTTCATTCATTTTGTCCTCTGCAGGTTTTTTCTGAAGGTATATAATCAAACACATTGTGATACCAGAGATGTGAAATAATGAACTCACCACAAATATTAATTCAGCATTATAAAACATCAGCAAAATTATTTTCATTACTTTATGATAAACATTCTAATGGTATTATGGTACAAGTCCTAAAAAGCAACATATAGATATTGTTGCTTGATTAAATGGCAGATTTTTCTAATTAGTTAGTTTGAATGTATGTGTTTTTCATAAATTTCAATACCTCAAATTATTTTAAAGTTTCCTGACATCAGACACCAAGATGGGAATACATCATCATTTTCCAAAGGGTTTAAAACACTGAAAAACCTTCTTTCTTTTTTTTTTTTCCCCCCTAGCGTGTTCGTTCAGGAAGGCTGGTAGAGCTGGCTGACCAATAGACAAAAGCAGTATCTCACCATCATTATCAATATCTCACCATCATTGGCAAAAACAATACTGAGATTCTAGGAGATAAGCAATGTGGAAACAGTAGTCACTCAGCTAAAAATGAATTTAGGTTGAACTTCAGGTTTTTGTGAAGTGTAAAGACGGTAACATTTTGGCTTCAGTGTCATCCGGACATCTACCTTCCTTAGGCTCTAAGAATTGCACACGTTGTGTCTAGCTTTAAATATATCAAAGAAAAAAATTTGACTTTTAGCTTCAGTATCTCAAATCTAATAGACTACATTCTCTGGCATATCTGTCATTCTCACAATGATAAAACTGGCTGCTCTGAGATCAGATCTCATTTTCCTAGAAACTCAGCCAGCTGTTGTCTTAAGCAAAAAATGACATCTTAGCTGCCTTCTATGCAAAGGGCACTTGTTACTATGATGACTGTTTATCATCCCACCCTCTTCAAACAATTTTTTAAATGAAATTAAACATTTAATAAATTCAAAAAACTATCAAACAAACAAACAAAAACCTGTGTGAGGAGTCTGCAGAGCCCAGTGCTTTCTTCCCTTGTCAGTAGCTTCATAAAGAGCTTGACAGACATTTCAGATGTTCCTGCAGGGAAACAGGAGGATGAAAGCATAGAGGATTTTTGTCTTTGTTTCCATAATCTTCAAAGTACCTGAACAGTATAGGCAACAGCATCCTGTGCAGTAGAAAATGAAAGGATTTAAAAACATGGCTGCTTGAAAATGCTCTCTCATGTAAACACAATATGAGGAGAAATTCGGAAGGAGAAAGTGAAAAACAAAAACGTCAACAAGTAATAGGTAACTCACATTTAAAATACGCTTCAAAAATTAGGTAAATACACAGATCTATTTCACAGGAAAACAGAACAGGCTAATCCATGTCAAAATGCAGTGCTGTTTTCTATAATACTGTACCTCATCAGAAACTCAACATCTGTTGGAGTTTCTGGAGGGGAGCATTGCTCACTTCTACCTCCTCTTGTCAACTTTGCCAAAACCATTAATTAAAAATAACGTATGATGTTATTTGATTTTCTGTTTAATACCCTGAAGACATAGAACTCACATCAAAATTACATTCTTATTCCAAAATTATCTTCCCAATATCTTCCCAATTGCAACTAGCATAATTATATTTTTTGTGTTAAATCACAAGCATCTACATCCTAATAGAAATCCTCTAGCCAGTCAACACACACTGCAAAAAAGTCTACGTTACTGTATGAAAAACAAAACAACACCCACACTAAAAGAGCAGAGCTTCAGGGAGACTCTCCATCAAAAGTTCTTTGTGTAAAGTACAGAGAGACTGAATTGCTGCCCAGTGGTCCCGCTTCCTCCACTGATGCAGGTGGATGCACTGATGGATGGTGCAGGTGGATCCACTGATATGGATGCAAGTTTCCTGGCCAGACACATCAGAATCTGGTTAACTAACCACCTGTTTACTAAACAGAGAGAGCTGGTACAGACTGGAAACCTAAACACTGTGAAAAACTGCTTCAGTTGTCTTCTATTGGACTTGCTCAAAAAATGACAGCTCTGTGAGCTGTATCTCTGGATAAATGGTTTATTACAGTATTTCTACCTTTCACACACCAGCTTGCATTAACCCTGAATCAAAGCATCAGGTGAAGAACTCAACCAACACTGCTGCTGCAATAAGTAAGAATTTAGTTATGTGTTTACATATGAAGAAGTTACTTGCTAATGATCATTAATGTTTACAGTTCAGTTTTGGGTTTCCTGTCCTCTTTTATAAACCTGAAATTGGTTTGACTCTTGCACAGGTGATGTGGAAAGCTCCAGGCATTTTTTCTCATTGCCGTATAAATTTCTCTCGATGGAAAGAAGATGGAAAAGTGGAAAATGCATCTTGTCAAAGACATTATTTATTGCATTCTTGTAAATAGGCCAAAATCCCACTTACTTCTTACAGAGACTAAACACTTAGTTCTTTGGCAAAGATCAAAATATAAAACCAAATATAGATATAAACCAAAAGAAAAACCTTAATGTATCATTTGGAACAGTAAGAAGCATTATAGCCCATTAGAAAGAAACAGATTCCATTCTACAAAATTAAAGGACAAGAAGAGAGGGTTTGCAGAAGTGTTCTCAAAATGAGCAAGTTTTTAAACTGGGTGAATTCCCCCCAAAGTTTCACAATCTTCACATTCTCAGAGATACCAAAAGAAGGAAAGGCAAGAAGAAAGTTTGTTTGGCAATCTGATATTGTTACAGATTAAGAATTTATAGGTTTAGCAAATCAGAACCATGCTAGCAGACAACTAAGATTTGCAGCTATGATTTCCACCTTAAAGCTTTCTTGTTTAAACAACAAGTTAAACAGAATTTTCTTTTTATGGCTGCTTCTTTCTTTATTGCATTCACAACAAGGCCTGTCAAGGGAAGCTCTATCTTGAGGATTGTGCAAAAATGGTTACTTTCTACCAGACAGATGAGCTGCTTCTGCAGATCTTCAGGACAAATTCTCAGTGATTTTAGGTGGTGAGGATTTTAAACTAGAAGTGTAGGATTTTCTAAATTCCTGGTAAAGCTATAGCAAGTGGAGAATTGGGCTTCATTTTCATATACAAGAAGAGTTTACAGGATCTGCAGTCCAAATAAATTTCTAACTCATAAATTGTGTCCATTTGTTTTGGAACCATTAGAAATATCAAAAAGAAAATCCTGTTTTCAAGTCACTTACCAGGTAAATTCACAAGCATGTTAAGGATGACTTTCAAAGCCTCCATTAAAAGAGGCATAAAATACCGTAAACTTCCAAAGGTAATTTAAAAAGCAAATATTCTAGGCTATTATTTAAAGTACAAAAATATTGTAAAAGCCCAATATCAAATGAAATTGAGCGTGATAATATTTTGAAATAAATGGTAGTATCTAAGATTATTGGCAATTCTCACCATTCAGAAGATGTACAAAACATTCATAGAGATCAAAGTTACATGAAAAGGAGAAGGAAAAATTACCTAAAAATTATTTCACGTGTGTGAAACAGAGGATGTATAAGGGAATGATTACATCTTATAAAAGTGACCTTAAAAGCCTAAGCAACTTCAGAAGTCCAGTACTTTTGTAGAACCTTTTTTCTGCCTCCCTCCTCTCTATGGTAGATGAATAAGAATTCTAATACTAGTTTTTAAATGATAATACTAGCTTTAGATGAAACTCATATTGCTCCAAATTTTTGAAACCTATGATAAATTGAGTGTATTTAAAGAGAAAAAATTTAGGCAAAGCTTTTCTGCATTGAACAGGCATATTAGATATACTTTCATTGTAACCTGAATATTGCATATTTCATACAATATTGTTTATGGAAATAATGAATTGGAAAATCCTCTGTGATTTCTGTGGACAAGTCCTGTGACTATTCATGCCTTTATGGCAATTTGTGACATGAATTAGTTAATTTATCTTCCTGAAATGAGTCTGGTAGATACAGGAGGATAAAAAGTTGAAGGAAATCTTAATACAGGTAGGTTCTTTTTCCCTGTTCATACTGCTCAATACAAATACCAGGAGAGCCAGCTATACCTGCAGATTATTCCATTTTTCTATTTTTATTCTATTTTTCTGTTTTTAAATTGCTAACATAAATTCCATTAGGTTAAGCTTTTGAAGTCGTGACCACTAGCTGGCACTACTGGACATGACTGAATGAGCACAAAAGTTTTATTCCAGTTTCAAAAAGCCACTCTTCATAAACCGGCAGAATAAGCCCTTCCGGGAATTACTTAATCCTAAAGAGAAATTTTGATGGTAGGCTGAGGTTAAAGGAATGGCTTTTGCTGCATTTTATGGAATCCCAGGTTATAACTTTAATTGTAGTTGTAGTGTAATGTGTTTGAACAACTTCTAAAACTGAATTTCAATCCTGAAGTTTGCACTATCTTTTCCATCTCTTCAACAAATGCAAACAGAAAGTATGGAAGGTCAAGACCATAAATTGTTTATATGAATTGACACTGAAAACATAAACTTAGAAAAAAATACAGGTCTGGCAATATCTAGAACAGAAATTAATCAGCTGCTTCTACACAGATGATGAAACTACTCTTGTTGTATTTGCTCCAGTAAATCATTATATTTGCTTCAACTAGGCTGGGACAATTAATGTTATCCAACAAAGCCCTCAACAGTCAATTGATGTAAATGCCTTGGGTCATAAGTTATGGTAAAAACAACTAGTGAGGCCTACAATCTTTATCACAGAGCATTCAATAGCACACATGGCATGCACTAAAAGCTAACTATTAGTTCAATATTGCTACCGATTTCAATGAGAACAAAGTTGCACTTAAGCACAAAATTCCAGTTGCATGTACTTTCAAAGGAATCCATATCACAGTTTCTTAGTGTTTTATTCCCCACAATTTTTTTTTATTTTGGTGGTACTTTCTAAAATGTACAACTTTATGTACCCAGACAATCCACACAGATGAACCAACAGAAGCTTGTCCAATTGAAAAAAAAAAAAAAATTAACCAAGCAGAAATCTCAAATGCCCATCACTGCCATAAACAAAATATTTTTAGTTCCAAGACTTGAAAAGGGGAATAGATGCCTAAATTCAGTGACAGCCCAAAATTGCTTAGCATAATTCAAGTTGGAATTTCTTGTATATTACCACAGAGTCATGGTATACACAATAACCAGCACAAGTCAGAAATGTCTGTCAAGATGAGAAATACTGACGATGACCAGGGTGAGAAAGGTGAGAAAAAGCAGTTTCAAGTGGTTTTAGCTGCAGGAGCTACAGACTAAAAACCACTATAAAAAAAGAAAAAAAAAAAGGAAAATCCTCCTAAGTTTTGGATAATTATTTTTCCCATGTAACTGCTATGTGTGTGCATTTGTTACTTTTATCCTTTATTCCTCCCATGTAGGTGATGTTACTAAGCCTGGTATAAGCACTCATGTGGATAATATTTAAATCATTGTCCCCTTACGATTTCCTGTGCTTGACCCTCATTGTAAGCCCTTAAAGCTTAAAAGCCCATAAGCTCCAGATAGCTGCCATTTCAAACAGATACTTTAACACCTTAATATTTATTCCTTCACATCTAATGTAGTTTTCTTTCAAAATTATACTTTTCTGGTATCTTCAATTTTACACCTTTATTTTTCTGGTCATACCTTGTTAATAGCTAAAATTTGGAAGCACTTTAATTCTCGCTTTCAGCATTGTGATGCATTTGTAGAAACTGCAGCTGTGGCAGTCAACAGTCAGTGCTGCTGATTACAACGCCATAAGACCCAGCTGCAGAGAAGAATCCTGTTTTTATTGGTGCGACTCACACTCTTGTTTGACTAATGGTAAAGCTGAGAATAATCCAAAGCGTGTGTGCAAGTTACATTTGTTTTACGCTTCTGTAATGCCACTGACTCCAACATCACAGTTACTCCTGATTTACACTGCTATAAATCAAACTGCAATCACAGTCTGGGAGTACCTTTTTGAGTCAAAAGCTGGCATTTCCACATAATTACTGTTCCAAATAGAACTGCAGTTAATGTCCTACTTATTTTTCAGAATTCTTTGCATTGTAGTTTTCATTTCCGCTGATTTAGCTATGTAATTACTTTTCAGTGGTGGCAACAGCAAATATGCTTTCTCCTTGCTATCAAGGCAGCATTTGTTTTTGTCAGTTACAGTAACTGCATGTGTCACTGGGACCGTGAACAACAACCAGGGGACCAAAAAAAAAAAAAAAAAAGGAAAGAAACAGAAAAAATGGTGTAAAAATGTTCAGTTCAATAACTGAGTTTTTTTGTAACTTTTTTGTCCCCCCAAAAATTGCATCATAGGAGTAAGAATATCACATATCAAGTCTTAAATATCAAGTGAAACAACAAATACTAAAAAGAAGAATAAAATGAAATATTTCATAATCATAATGACCTAAGGAGTTAATTTTGAGAGTCGAGAGAGCAGAAGAGGAAGAAAGGATATTTTAACTGCAATTAATTTCCATAGCCATTTATGTGGTAACTAGTGAAAATGCCACTGTTGAGCCACAAACCTCAGAGAGGCGTGAGAATTCCACAGAGGCGGCACAGAATTGGGTACACCGCCCCCACCCCAAAAGAAGTATTTTTTGGGGGTGTATTTCAAAATGCATTGTTAAAGAAATTCAAGTTAGTCTATGCTAGATACTATCAGTGAGACTGAAGCGCACTGTAGAGAAACTTTAATTGAAAGCACATTTTCAATTATTTACTTCAGGCACTGACAATAAACTGGTCAGGGCAACATGAAACTCATTATGAGCTAATTTATATTGCTATGCTCTGTGCTGCTGTGGTTAGACTGATATAGTCACCTCAGCTGAGAATTTGTACATTATACTGTATCTCTTAACAGGCAGTTTATGTTTTAGGATTACCAGTGTAATCCTATCAAATTCAATGCTGCCAATATGTAATCCTGATTAATTTATTGTTTTCCAAGATTTGCACCAGATCAAAAGTAATCAGCAGAAGTCAAAATAAAAAGACCCTTCTCTGGATTTTAAGTCATACATACATACTGAATATAAATTTCTATATTATCAAGAATTCTGCTTCCACAAATTGAATACAATTTGGTGAAAAAATAAAAGTGTCATAAAAATAAAGCAAATTCTTTTTCCTACTAGAACGAGAAACCAAATGTTTCTAGCTCAAGGACAAATCATCCAAACAGTAGAATGGGATGCAGTCATTATTGCTTTACTGCTCTTACAGTTAATGGATAAATGTAAGAACTAGGCATTATAGAAGCCCTTATCTTGATACTCTGCTAAATGCAAAAATGGGATTTCAGCACTTAAAAAGGGATTAAAGAAAGAATCTAAACTCTTAAATCCAAAATTACAAGCCCTTGTTCAGCTGCCACTTAAGCCTTAGAGATACCTAAATTAATTCAGATATGCACCTTAAACATCTTCCGACACCTAAAATTCTACTTCCAGGTATTCTTGGCAACCTTTAAATCTTGACATGGCCAACTAACTCAGTGCTTAAGATTGGTCAGATTCTATCAACCTGTTACACTGAATTGCTCTAGAATTATTTAATTGCTCAAAAAATTGCTTAAATTGCTCAAATCTTTCTCGGAAATACATGGTGTGGGGATAGGAAGGAAAGGTAAGAAGAAAAGGTAAAAGCTGTTCCACACATCTGTTCTATAAAATAAATAATACTCAGAGTACCTTGGTTTAATTCATGCATATGCCCAAGCATAGAAAAACACAGATCTCCAAGGAGAAGACTAGAGAGTATCATAAACTCTTTAGGCTATTCTGCAAAAGTGACACTCTCCATCTTTCTGTAAGAAGATTCAACAGTAGGAGTGACAGTAGGCAAGTAAGAACATTTATGATTCTTTTGCATTAGCAGGTTGAGCACTCATCTGTGAATGAGGACATTGTGGTTTGGTTCCTCTGCTATTAATTTTTAAAATTCATTTTACATTAAACAATCACTAAATAAAACACATAATCAGGTGGGGTAGGGATGGAGTCCTGCAACTTCCCTCTCAGAGGATGGTTTTAAACATTAGGCTCTAATTTTAAACGCGTGCTTGTAGATTTCCTTTCTTTCCATCTCAAGGAATCTTTTTTTTTTCTTTTTCCTCTTCAAAGCTATAGGAGAGAAGAACTGCAGTTCAATTGATCTCTTATACTTCATAGAGAAGTTCCATACATATTGCTTAAAAGACTAACTTTTCCACAGTCCCTTCAAAGAACAAACTTGCTTTTAGGTGCCCACTTCAGGAGACAGTTCAAGACACTGAAAATTTGGCTGGAAACAGATGCCATCCTGCTGGGGCATGATTTAGAGTACATTTCAGTCTTTACAATTTTGTATTTTTATTCTTTTTCAGTCATTTTCCAATCAGTACATAGTCTGTTTTTTTCCAATTTCACTCTAAGGGGACAAACTTTCAAAGCACTGCTTAAAAAGCAAATACCTAACACCAGAACTGCAGACTCTACATGAATCTAGCCAATGCTTTTAGGGAAGAATTCCACTTTTAGGGAAGAAATAAAGGATTTTAGAGTTAGCCTCTTATTTGGAAAACTTGTAATTTCAGGCCTTCCAAAACAAGCTCAGAGGTATTTTTTCCATTAAAATACTTCACCTACCTTCTAAACATTTAATCATACACCTATGTTTTACTCATGTTAAAAGCCTCACTTATTTTAATAAAAACATTTAAGTAAAGGTATGCATCATTTCAGTCTCTGAAGTAGGAAAACCAAAGAGCAATTAAATCCAGATTGCTAGGCAATAATAATAATAATAAAAAAGATTCCAGAGGCAAATTTGAGACGGTCTTTAAAAACAGCAAACTATTTTTGCTTGTAAAGGACACCTGTCACAAATTAATACTGACATGTACTTCTGAACACACACACACACGGATGCAAAATAAAATGATGCACAAAGCAGTGTACATATCCAGCAACTATTTGCGAACACTATACCGAATCACGTTATTTTAGGCCAAAATATATATCAGAACATACAAACCTACAGCCACATTTTCAAATGAAACTGGTGTAGTTCAAGCCAAACACCTACTAAATGGTGCCAGGGCACTGAAAACGTCCGAGACCTTCCTTATTCTGCCTGGCTATATTCTTCATCTTTCCCTCTATCTCCCCTTTTGGTCTCTTACTATAGCTGTTCTATGTACTGCTGTTCTCTGGAGCTGAGTGGACTAGATACCAGTTGCCTCTGATGGCAGAGGGTGGTATTTAATTATCTAGGGACAGAAGAGACCATCATGCTAAAAAATTTCAAGTGTGCACTGCTAATTTACATGCAGGCTTATTTAAGCGGAAAGAAGTATATGCACAAAGCCTTTTAAATTATTGCGCCTGTGATTTTTTCCTCCATCAATATGTTAAAGGCAGTAAACAAGTGATCATATGAATAGTTTATGGTGCATTTTAATACTGGTGTATGTGGGGGGAGGAGTATATCTAAAATAAATTTTATTTCAAGGAAAGACATACTTTTAAAAGATATCTTCCACATATGCTGTGAAAACAAGAATCCTAAAGTTTCGTACACTACGCAGTTTGTCATTCCTAAGTTCTGAAAATGCAAAGCAGCTGCCATTTAAAAGATTAAACTGAAAATTATTGCAGTGGCATGGGAAAAACCCAAATGGAAACAAAAAATAGAAAAAAAAACCCTAGTTAAAACATAAACCAAGCACAATCATATGCATCTGAGTTTCTATGAACTGATCAATAGATCCACTGTCTGTATTAAATAAGATCTTCTTGCTGAGACTATTGTTATGGCTTATTAAGCACCATCATTGCTATTTACAGACTGCAGACACCTGTCCACTGAGAACTGGACTGAGACCAGCTGGAAGAATTATCCTCACGCAAATAAAACTCCATACGTTCAAAGGCCTACATGAATGAACCCTGGCTAATAATTCCTCACAGTATCATCCTCAATTTGGTCCATCACCATCATGGGGTCACTGTAGAGCAGAGGGATGGGAGGGAGACATCATTACACTCCCCATCGCGAGAAAAAATGGTGCCAAGGATAAGGAACTGATAACCTCACAACTGTTCCTTTGAAGTTTGATGACCAACAAACAGACTTCTGGTCAGTCCGGAAAATCTATGCATTACCTATGTCCACAGCATTTGTTGTGATTTCTGGAAATGAACATTACTTCACTACTCTGAAGAAACTTTCAGATTTGCATAGCTGCTAATACAGTTTTAAGTATTTTTTCTCGCCTAAAAATAAATGCCTGTAGCTTTACCTTTTCAATTATATTAATAAAGCTAAGTACAGAATCTACTCAACATAGAAGTGATTGATATTTTTTCTTTCTTTATTTTTAAGTGCTAAGCAAGTATTACAGTATCAGGTGTTTTAATCAGCCTAAATCCTTCCTGTCTCATGGGAACAACCCACAGATACTGATAAGGACTAGCAAAGCAAGAGACTGATCAGCATAGAATATACACCTGTTTATTACAAATAAATACATCACATTTTAAAATCTTAAGGACTTAATCATCATGAAGAGAGTTTCTGAGGGAAAAGATATGGAAAATGATACTGATTTTTCCCCTCTATGAAAAAATATAATAAGGTTTATTGGCATAAGCAAATGGACAAATAATATTGTTATTTGTGAAGGTAGGAGTCCAAGTGAGTATATTACACACAATGTTTAAAAAAAATAAGTAAGTTGAACACTAAACTACCAAGACAGATTTCTATGCTCGTAGAAATATACACTGCATATAAAAATCAAGATTTTAAAATCAGCCCTAGGGTAGGAAAGACAATAATATGACTCTATAATAATTAGCAATTAACAATTAACTCTAATTACTTTCAGTTGGAAATATTATGCTCATTTTTTCTAACAAAGGTGGCACATGTATAACATTAACACATGTATGATGACAAAGGGACAGTTTGATTTTCCACCATTCTGTAATTTAATAAGTATGAACAAGCAACCAAACCTTCCTCTAAAGGATTGCAGTGTTTCCATTCCTACAAGACACGACAGATCTCCTCTGTTGTATTAATTTTTATCACCGTGAAGATTTGGGCTACAGAAAAATTGAAGTGCAAAGCACAGTATTGACTACAGTAAGATGATTACAAAAGAGAATTTTTTCACTGAATTCTCAATTCATCAATACCAGGCAAAAAGAAATTATCTGGCCCTCATAAATACCAAACCATTGTCCGTAATAAATACAGAAAATACATTCTGGGAAAATACCAGTGTCCTGAAGAGAAGTTAGCATCTCAAAGAAACCTACAAGTGCAACAGGCCATTATTCAATATTGTGAATAGCCATGGAGTTCAGAACAAGGGGGGAGACACTGTTGATGCAGGAGGATGTGGAATAATAAAAGAAAGCAATCAAAAGCTTGTTGAGTAGACAACAAGAACCAAAGCCACCAGGAAACCAAAAAGGGAGGAAAATGAACAGAGATAAATAGTAGACAAACATTATCAAAGAAAAGAGACAAGTAACGCTGAAGTTAGTAAGAAAGATGACAAATGAAAGAAGAAAGGAAGGTATTTAAAAAAGAAACTAGAATGAAATGTCCAAGAGAAAACAAGACACTCACTAAAAGAGGATGTGATGTAACACCTTTATCAGCTAAGTGAAAAACAAAATTATAAAGCTCTCAATAAACATATCAATAATACAGACAAAGAAACAGATAAATCTAAAATAAAAAAATTAAGAAAGGAAATCACAGATCAAGACATACTAGTTACTTCCAAGGCTGTTTTCCATTCCAGGTAAAATTTAATTTTCCATTTCTCTTATAATGAGACTACATATTCATTTCATGTCCATTTCAAACAGAAATTAAAAATACCCCAACATATGCTGTATGTTCAAACCCCCTACTTTAAGAGTCCACTATTAAGACTCAAAAGGGAATACCTCATAAATTAGCAAATGATAAAGTTGCTTGTAAACAACCTTTTCTTCCCATCTCACTCTGTCTATTCTACGACTTTAGTACCAATTACACAAAATACTTAAGAACATACTCCCTATTAATTATACAAGGTAGCCACCATGGTTGTCAATCCTCCTTGAAAATATAAGGATCTGAATGAAGAGCAAGAGCTGATCTGTGGACTCCAGGTTTTACACTCCTAATTATTTTAAAGGTTATCGTTACCTAGATTATAAGCTCTTTAGTGCAATGAACTTCCCTCACATGTACTTATCATGGACTACCCAAGAAGCTCTAACAAGAGAGATGTATTCAGGACACTGCTACAACACAAATTAAACAGTGTTGCTGTGAGCATACCAGTAAGAACTGAAGACACAAAGCAGAAAAGAGATTAAGTGGAGAGAATAGACTTTGAGCCCCTTTCATTCTGGCTGTGGGGGCTGATTTTAGGACTGTGAATATTGCATTGTGAACACAGGGCTGAGTTGTGTTTCATCACACTTTAATTAGCTATTTGTGATGTAATTAGATTAACATCTACGCAGTGGTTGTTTTGGGCTTACAGCAAATCTCAGAGTTAGCAGGAAGGCAAGCACTAAGATGATGGCTTGGAGCTGACACGCTCATCAGGTTTTATGTGTTCAGTTGAATTTGTTTCCCTTAAATATCATAATTAGGACACTCAGTCTTAGGTGATAATATGACATACAAACTCAAACTAACAGTTTTCTAACAGTCACCTAATAATTCTATATGTTCCTTGGTCTAAAGTGAAAAGATACACCAACATAGTACATATATATCTATATCTATCCATATCCATATATCTATATCTATATGGATGCACTATATTATATATAGTTATCAATTTTAAAATGAATAGTTGTAGCAATAACAGTTAGTGAAAGATTTATTTTCACAGGAGAGAGCCAGCTTTCAGTGCTCAGAGACAGAAGAGACAAACAGGGCAGGACTTCCTATTACTGAAGAATCACGTTCTATGATAATTTTTCCATAAGTTCTCACAAATTCTCAAAGACTTATTCTCCACTGGTGGAGTTAAATATAGATGTGACCAAACTTTACTTTTCATAAAATATTGGTAATGTAGTCTTAATTTTAGCTAGAAATAAAGGCTGGTTTGAATGTCCTGTATGTCCTCAAATCAGTAAGATTGATTTGTACTTTCACGAAATTTCATATTTGTTAACTTAGAAACAGCAGTTTTTCTTTCATTCCATTGGGTTCAGAGTATAAACTCACTTTAATTTTTCTCCTCTTTCTTTATTCTGTACTTAGATTTTAATTCAAAACTGGATAAAGTATGAGATGTAAGGCAATGGTTTTCTAATCAATAATGTGATTTATGCATGAACTCATAAAAATATGAGCTTGACTGTTGACTGGAAAATGCCATTATACAGAATACAATTTAATAGAAAAAAATGCCTGTGCCATATAGAATAGCTACATCCATTTTTGTTTTTAAAGGCTCCTTTTTACCTAGGAACACTGCATATAAAGGTTTGCAAGAAGATGATGGGGACTTTCTGTCCCTTATGCTTTAGGCATTTTATATTTTGAAGAATTATAACAATCACTTCCTCTTCCGGACCTCCATATGCCCTTTAAGAGTAAGTGAACTAGCCTTGTAAAAATTTCACTCCTGAAAACAGTTCTTAGAGAAGTGAGATTTTATGATACAAGCAGAAAAGCTGAACAGACCGGTAGAAGCATTCTGATCCCAAGCACTCAGGTATTATTTGATTTAATTATCTAAAGCAGATATTATTTTGTTATTTATATGTAACTGGGAGAAATAATGTTCCTACTGGACTAACAAGTAACCCCCATAGTTAAATAAAACAAGTGGCCCAAAACACTCAGCAATTCATCCTTATCTACAGTTTTATTTATTTAACAGTGTGTCCAAAGAAGCAGAGGAATAGGAATAAGAATTTCTGTCTTCTGGTAAGGATTCAGGAATACTACGAAGAGTATGATTGACAGATCCGGAAAAGAAATACTGCATGGGAAGTTCACCAGTAACTTAGAAAAGCAGCATCTTCCTTCCACAAGGACAAGGTTACATTTAAAATTACAGGACAGTGATCTGAAGATACATGGGACGATAAGCAATTGTGCCCAGAGTAATGACAGCTCCATCAAAGCTGCACATGCCAACAAATCACAGCATCATGGCAGAATTAGTAGTGACATAGTTGACAAATGACTGGGGAGCATGTGTTTAGGTGAAAAGTATGTTACAGCACTGCAACAGAGCATTAGCAATAGCTACCGCAAAAAAACTGCTCAATGAAAGAAAAAGCGTGCAAGTTTGTCCTGAAGAAGAGGTGATTCTACCCTGCATTCTTTATTGTCACTAGGGCTGGTTTAGCACTTGAACAACAGTTCCACCTAAGGCCGCTCCTCTTTGATTTATAAGTCAGTTTTAGAACATTTTGCTTTCCCTCAGTGCTGTTGTCCTGCAAGGATGGACAATTCATGGATTAGACCTTTCAAAATGCAGTAGTCTAACACAAGCCCTCAGTCTCACTGAGGAGTGCGACAGTAATCCAGTGTGTAATAACAAAGAAAAAAGACTCTATCAGATCCTACCAAGCAGTCTGGCTTCATCATCAAGTGCTGTAATAAAATAGTGATCCACAGCAGACAAAGCAAGGTTGCTCTGTGCTCAGATTTCCATCAGAAACTACATATATCTACAGACACTTAAGTGAAGGTACTTGAAATCAGGCTATGTTTATTTAGGTTTTCATGTTGACATTAAATGCTACTTAATGATTTAAAAATTTAGTCCAACTGTCTTATTCAAACCTAACTTTCTGTCTAAGAAAAGGAAATATGTAAAAATTGCAATGTGAAATACCTGTAACTGGAAAATTTTAGAGCCCCAGTCCAAAGCATCCCAGATCTTAAATGCTTTCCTGGATTGCCAGTCAAGATTATTACTTTCTTCCTGGGAGTATTGTTAGGTTTTTGTATCATACATTGTGCACATTATAGGATAACACTATATTATGAGCTTCTGAATAATCCTTGAGCCATCTACTTTAATTATAATATTTCTTACTTTATTTGTCAGCTTATCTTATCAGTAGGACCATTCATTTACCTTTCCTGTACTCTTTTAACAGTAGAATTTCATTATTTTTGTCACAATAATAGATTATACACTGCACATACCAGCTTAAAGCATTCTCTAGTTGCCTGGTATGGTCTGCTCTGATAGAAAGTACTAGATATGGTCTTTGATTTAAAAAATCTGCAGGACTAAATTTAAATGCATGAATTAATATTTTTGTGCACTATTCAAAATGGGCTTTTGTGACAGATGCAGCAAATTCAATTGGTTTTGCAAGCTAATGAAAATTCTGAGAATTTGTTTTACAAACTCTACGGATCATTTGACTTTTCCTGTAAAAGGAACAATCTTGTAAAGATCGTGTTCCAGGAACTGTTAAACTCCATCGTACAAGATGCAACTGCATCTACCATCTCAGACCATTTGCTTCCTCTAACAAGTACCTTAGGTTCATCCTACAGTTCCATTTCCAGGTTAAAAAAGGTAATTGAACCTAGGCAGGTAGTCTTGATGTGCTTTAACAAAATCTCCCTTTTAAACAGAAGAACTGTTATACAAACAAAAAAGGTACCTTCAGGTTTTAATGCAGCAGATTTAAAATTCATAATTAAATTCAATATTAATTTTCTCTTTTAATATTACACTATGTACTATGGGACATATAAAGATATCATGGAGTTTCAGTCTCTAAAACTGTGATCTCAATACTTTATAGAAATATATCTTAAGAAATTAGTTGAAAAAGCTAAGTTAACATTAAAGATTTCCAACACCATTTGTATGACTGAGAAATGGCACGTAGCAATTTAAAAATTTATTTTCTAAATCAACAACACTTGTTTTTTCTATTTTTTAAAGAAAAACTTCTAACTTTTAATCCTCACAGTTTAAAAACAAGCAATAACTACTGCTTCAGGTAATAGTTCACTGTTTTTATTTCAAATTCCATTTTTTGTCATTGACCAAAATATTGGTCAATGCATATTACTTCATATTAAAAATTGAAAAATGGAAGAAAACTGTGACAAATTCTGTTTATTCGAAAGCTATTTTCGTTGAACAATAGCTTTACCAAGGAAAGTCTGACAGGGTCAAGAATTTATTGACCTCATAAAACTAGCTCACTTGGAAATTTCTGCTATTAATGTTTTTACTGTAAAAAATCACTCATTCACATTGAGCACTTGCACATAATTTAAGGTCAAATAACATGTATTATTACCAACTTTAGAGTAAACATATACTACTAAATAAAATTAACACTCATAAACAAACCTCCCTACCTGCCAATCTGTAAGGAGAAAGCTTGCCTCATAGATTAGCAGGGATCATTGAGAGAGAGTCAAGTGTAAAACATCACAAATTCAATTCTAAATTGTAAGGAAATAAGTAAGTCTGCTATGGCAAGCATAAAGAAAGTGATTCTTGGACATAGCATAGTCCAAAAAATGCCTTCTTCTCCCCTGTCTTTCACAGTTCTGTACTGTGAAAGATGGGGAGAGGCATTGATCATCCCTCATCTGAAATGAGGCTGTCCTCATTCATTACCTTTTCCCCTTTTATTCCCAAAGGCGGCACAGAGTGAAGCCACCAGAACATGAGGTAAGGATCTTGCTTTAAGTATATATCACAAGTCAGAGCAAGAAAAGCAGTGTAACAAGCTCTTGTTCCTAACTACTGAAATTGGAAGGCCCAAATGCTCAAACCATTTTTAGGCCATTTCCAACCTGTGCCAATATTCTTCCGTTTTCCTAACCATGTTCAGGTTGAAGAGATCAAGAAGACCAGCAGTCTGTTTTTGCATTTCAGTATATCTAGCAGACAGGCACAGCAGCTTCCTTCCCACTCTGTCATACTACACGTCTCATACAGCAGACAGTGTATACAAAAGAATCCACTTGTCTATGGGAATATGTAAAAATGGATAATTCTATAAATTCCATTTTTCCAAGCAGAAATTTTCTTTCACAGAATATTAAACATCTTCTAAAATAGTGATGTTGTGAGATCACTGACTGCATAATACACTATAGCTTCTGATTATTGTTGTTGCTTTATTGAAAAAAAGAACATGCAATGCTGCTAAACAGATTTTTAAATACTCCTAGGCTGACAGCACATAGAAAGACTTTCATCTTACAACATTTTCATGGCTGACTAAAACTCTAAAAAAGGTTTTGTAATGGAAATATTAGCACAAAATTTAGCTATCACACTATTAGTGAAAATTGTTATCCTCCTTTTCATTGTCTCCCAAAATTTTAATTAGAGCTCTATGGGTTCTTTTTTTTCAATTTTCAATTTTTTCAATTTTCCAATTGCTAAAATAAGTATGGCAATAAAAACCTGTGATAGATGCTACTGTGTTTTAGGCTTTTCTTACTAAAAGAAGGGAAAAAACCCCCACAGAGCTAAAAACAAGGTCGAAAAGGTACCTAGGTTGTTCTTCCCCATCCTGTGTCTGTGAGGCTGATTACTCCTATCCAAGTGTGTTGCCTTTCATTTGTGACTACTGAATTTCTTATAAGTTTTCCAGATTGTTCTTTTTTTTAATTTTATTTTAGATCATTCAAGTTTCCTTCAGGGGACAAAATATAATAAAAGAAAGGAAGCTTATGAGGCTCATTATGACAGTATATGTTAACCTGGTTTTAGGGCAGGTACTGTCAAAAAATAGTTACTTATTTAGTCATAATGAACAATGTAAGCCATTGTGAGAAAGTATCACATCTGGAAGAAAAAAACATGAAGCTGGCTTAAAAAAAAAAGAGTAGTATGCATCAAATATTCATTGTGCCCCTAATTAGTATTCATTTCTAGTTTCTCCCAAGTAACAAAGGAACATGGCAAATGGAAAAAAATTACAGGAACAGCAATATTTAAAATATAGATGTCACTTAGCTCACCAAACTCATTATTTTCTTTTTTCTCAGGCTATAAACAGCATGCCAAGAAAAACAGTTTCTGTGTGTGGTCATTTCTATGCATTAATATATTTTATAATTTTCTGAGGAACCATTTCAATCCAATGCAACAAATGCTAGAGGCAACAGTAGGCTATTTATGATTTTTTTCCAACAGAATAGCTTTACTATATGATTCCAATAACTGTCACTTCTATCTAATAGCAGAAGAACTTTTCCATTTATTAAATTCTGCTTATTTCATTAATCTAGTACGTGCTCTAGACTACCTCTCGGTGTTACAGTTTGTCTTTCCCCCACAGATCATTCCGAGACATCTAATAGGGAACAGCAAATCAAACTTACTCCACTATTCACCCTAAGTCTGTAACCAACTGAATCCATTAGTTCCTTCACGGAGGCATTTCAAATAGTTGGCATTTCATTTAAACCAGGCTACTAAGATCACTGTTAACAAAGGTCCACAGAGTAATTTTACTAAGATTTCTTCAGAAGTGAAGTCCTGTCTCACGTCACCCTGTATCAACACATCTTTGCATTCTGGATGGCCTCTTCTCCTCAGTACTGCAGCAGTTTTCTCAGGGATCAGGAGAACACCAAAAATGAGAAAGCCACTCAGAAATATGAAAGAAATCAGTGGTAAAATGTACTGGAGGTCTGCATACAGACAGAATACCACCATTTGAGGAACCCTGATCTACATATTTTGGCATCACAGGATTATCCTAAGTTTTCAGTATGGCACACTGCTTCAATTAGTTGCAAGCTTCTGTTGCCCCAAACTCAGCTGGTGTTGGAGCCGTCCAGTGAAGAGACAGCACAAATTTTAGAATAACGTTTCTATCCTATGAACACAATCCTGATGTTTCTGCAGTCTACCTTGCCTTTATTCTTGGCCTCAAGCCATGTTTACATTACAACAGTGACATGAGGAATTAAGAATCTCTAATATGGATGTAAGAACAACTAAGTCGCTACAGTTCTTTCAAGAAAACTCATTTTGCTGACACAAGAATATACCCATGAGGGATCCAGAATATGCTTATTAGTAAAAGGACAGTTTTGACTACAGTAGTTGCATCCTTGCTAGGAATATTTTCCAAATTGAGTGTATCTGTACTTGCAAAGTTGCTTTCTTTCTTTTGCCTTTATTTGGATTTCCGTTTCTGCAGAAACATGACGACAGAAAATTTAAGGCTGCAAATTTTGCATGATATGAATAAAGAAACTGTAGGTGTGTGAAGAGGTAAGAATGATCTACTTCACAGGAAAGCTATACACAAATGTTGGTGAGAAAAAGGAAAACAAAATCAAAGACAGTGCGTCCGTCAATTTAAAATATCTAACTACTAGTTAGGATTGTTAGTAGTTAAGTGCAAGGTTAAGTAGAGATAATGATGTAATCATAACATCACTGACAGAAATTTGATTTGTTAATCAAACTAGAGTCAAGAATTAGGCACATTAACAGTTAAGTATAGATTTGGCAAAAGAAATATGTGTGTAACTAAAACAATGTATATAAATTATAAAGGTGATCAGGTGGGTGGAGCTGTCCCCGGGTTGATATCGACTACTCTGAGTATAGCTCAGAGGTCTGTGTGATGGAAGGCTTCCTTTCCTCTCATCTGCCTGGGAGTCAGCAACCTTCATCATTGTCCCCAAACATGTACTGCTGCACTGTTCCCCTTGGCTGTTCTGTAGCTGCCCAGGAGGAATTGGCTGGGATAGTTCTGAATCCTGAACGTATGTAAGACCACCTGGCCAGGAAGACAGGTTCCTGGGAGGGAAAGAAGGAACACAAGAGCATGTAAACAAAAAAGGGGGATCCTGTAGTCATTCATATGTCTCTCTCTCTCTCTCTCAAAGCAAATCCCCAGTTGTCTGCCACACTAGCAAACTATTACCACCTCTGCTGACAGCCTCCATCCCTGCTTCTGATTCTTGTTTTCATTAATACATGGCAACTTGTGATTTCCTCACTTAAGCTTAAGCCTGTATAGCGCATGTCATTAGGTGGAGGGAAATCTATACTGGTGATTCTAACAGCATCTAATATTTTGAAAGACTTTGACAGGTCTTTTCATGTTAAAGGCAAAGGCGTTATCTCTGGAACTGGTAAAATCATTCAAAGCAGTCTAAGTCCCAGGCTAGCTGTCAAACGGTTTGGGGGAAACACAAAGACAGACAGCTTTAATTGGAAAAGCTAGATTCCCCACACAGGTTTGAACAATGCCTCTCTTAAGGGGGGCCGGGAAAGCTTGTTTGTAAAACTGTCTGTTATACAAGTCTGGGATGGTAGAAATACAAGAATACTTCCAGAGGCTTCATTCAGTTTGGCTTTGATTTAACTAATCTCTACAGAGGCCTGCAAAGCCAAGTACACAAGCTATAAAAATGACTAAATACTTGAAACCTCACACAGGGCTGACACTCTCAATCAGCATCTATTTTGTCCAGTTAGCCAACTATCTTAATTTTTTCAGTCAAAACTGAGGGGATCACTGATGATATTTAATTCTACTTCTACATCTAAAATGCTACAGTGTTTCAGGTGTTCTTAAATTAATTTTGAATTATCAATGTGGTGTGGCGTACTTCAGAATACGTGTACATATATATACAATCTAGTACATAATAAGAGGACTTCATGCAACAACACTCTCACAACTCTTCACGTTTTCACATACTTTCTTATTGAAGTATAGATGCAGGAAAGGAAATAAATGTTTACCAGATTCAGACTTTAGTTACTGCTGAAAATGAAAGATTCTTCTTGAAAACTACTGTCTTGCAGATTATAATGGTAGCTGAAAGTCTTAGGTACACTCTGGTGTTTCAAATTCAGTGTATTCACTTATTAAAAGGATTGGTGGCTAAGGGATTCCATATTTACTACTGCAGGAAATGGTAACTACCTTTAAAAAAAGAAAAAAAAAAAAGAAAAAAAGAAAGCCCACAACACCATATTTTAAATACCTGCATAGGCTTTGGCAAAAATGTATCTTAAAAAAGAGAAACAGTTATCAAATTTTCCTCCTTCAGCTTGAAAATACATTAGCGAAATCATACACCGGCCATGGGCAGGCAGGTTTAATCTCTCATGTAAAAATTATATGTTAGTGGCAAATATACTTTTTCTGCTTCTGTAGGTAGCGGTAAAATTCCAGTGGGCTTGAAAAATTCCCCATTTTAATTACATTTTAATACTGTGATATAATCAGTCCTGTCATTCCATCATTAGTCATGTGTGACCTTTCCGCACAATAAAAAGTTAGCTCAAACATTTCACAAAGTTTGCTTAGTTGAAACCAAGAAAATTACAGTTGGTAGGCAGAAAAGGGCCTTTATTTTCTTATTCTCATAATCTTTCAGAGCCAAACAACAATCCAAGTGCCCAGGAGCTAGCACCAGAAGTAATTAATGAGTCTGAAATGACAGAGCAGGCTCTTTTCCTAACAACCACTATTACACAAACTGTCAGACCTTTCTCTATATTCCTTTCTCTTCAATCCTCAGGCACATAACTCCCTGAATTATTAGACTGATACACTACACTAGTGAAAAAGTATTGACAATTGTATGCAGAGAATGAAGGAAATCTTCTTTTGCAACACACAAACAAGTAACCATCAGAGATCAACAGAATCCCAAGTGTACAGGTAATGTGCAACAGTCTGTATATAAGTAACAGTCTTAATGTCTGCATAGCAGACAAAATGTACCGCAAATAGATCACAAATAGTTCATAAAGAAATATCAGGGAAAGTTAAAAGAGATAAGACTCCCAAAATAATTCTGTCAGGTTTAGTGGCTTACACAGGTCAACTCAGAATATCATTCTCCATGCAAAATAAAAGGCATGCTTCCAGAAATTCATTTTTAGAATGCCTTTAAATGTGAATTGACTCTAGGACAAACCTTGCATCTAATTCTTCATGCTAGCTTGTACCTGTGGTTCCAACCAGTCCAATTTCTCTGCACACTTTGGTTGAGTTTCTAGGGAATTTTTAAATGTGAATCACACAACCCTCAATGCAGCATCCAAAAGTCATGGACCTTCTCTTCCAGATCTATTTCATGTTTTTATATATAAAGCGAGAAAAGACATTGCCACTGGTAAAGATGCCACCTTTTGATCATACATCTGCATTTTACATATTTCCTATTATTTGGTGTGGCAGTCACCCTGCTTACAGTGTTTCCCATTGCTATTAGAGAACAATTTTAATCTGCCTATGGCCACGGAAAATATACCAAAACTCATCATGCTCTGCATGGCATGCACTCAGTGATATTTACAAGCTATCCTTTCCTCCTGGAAAATTAGAGAGGTCACTACGATTGAACTAAGTGAACACAACACAATGGGTCATGAACCAGGACCAGAATCATCATAGCTCATTTCCAGAGTTTTCAACAAGAGATTCATACAAAGCCCAGTTCTTTTCTTAATTTTTCCATCTGTTGTGGTTTAACCTCAGCTGGCAACTGAGCACAGCCGCTCCCTCACTCCCCCCCACCCCCGGTGGGATGGGGGAGAGAATCGGAAGAGTAAAAGTAAGAAAACGCGTGGGTTGAGATAAAAACAGTTTAATAATTGAAATATAATAATAATAATAATAATAATAATAATAATAATAATAATAATAATAATAATAGAATATACAAAGCAAGTGATGCACGATGCAATTGCTCACCACCTGCTGACCGATGCCCAGCCAGTCCCCAAGCAGCAGCCCCCCCGGCCAGCTTTCCCCCAGTTTATGTACTGAGCATGACGTCACATGGTATGGAATGTCCCTTTGGCCAGTTTGGGTCAGCTGCCCTGGCTGTGCCCCCTCCCAGCTTCTTGTGCACCTCCAGCCTTCTCAGTCGGTAGAGCATGGGAAGCTGAAAAGTCCCTGACTAGTGTAAGCACTGCTCAGCAACAACTAAAACATCGATGTGTCATCAACATTGTTCTCATCCTAAATCCAAAACACAGCACTGTACCACCTACTAGGAAGGAAATTAACTCTATCCCAGCCAAAACCAGGGCACCATCGTTTTTGGAAGATCTTGAAAAAACTTAAGTGGCACATACTGAAATGTTAACAATGCATGAAAGAGACACAGCCTTACAAATTTTCTGCAAGCAATCAACATTATCTATAATTTTCCTCACCAAAATGAAGTCCTAAATAACCACATGACTGGTCAACTTTAACACTGACTGACAAAGGGACATAAATGAGAAAAATATACTCTGGGAAGCATGGTAATAGAACTCAAAAAAGATTATAATCTTTAGCTATCCAGATGGTGCACCTACTGTTGCTTAGTTTTGGATCATGAATTAAGCACTAAAACCATAAAATTCTTGATGATCTGCATATTTAACGGGAGTTTGTCTTTTCCAGCTGATCCTAATATTAACCACAAAAAGTGGACGAAGATGTATTCTTTTTGATTATGTTTCTTTTTTCTTTAGTGAATCTCTGTTTCTTCAAACTCGGACTTTAGTATTTGTTTTCAGTTTAGCCTACTTATAAAAATGATGATCTATTTATACAGCTGGTATGCTAGTGGCAATTTGTAAGAACAACAAGAAAAGCTGCTGAATTTCACTATATAGCTCTTCCAAATGTAAATGCTTTTCAGCACATAGCTGTGTGATAGATAGTCACAGATACTACAAGCAAGCAAGACAGGTGAACGTAAATTAAACATCTGTGATTGGACAGGCTGCATATAGCTTATACTGATACCAGTGTAAACAACTTAGCCAAAGCTATAGGATTTTAAGGTTTTTAAATAGAATATATTTTGAGAGAACTTACAGAAGGTAAGTGTTCAGTCCTGGATTGTAGCAAAAAGCTGTTACCAGAAAATGGAGAGTGATTCACCTTTGTCAAAATCAGTCTAGCAAAAAAAGGAGGAAAGAACCTATTTTTAAGCTGTTAAAGTACTGGATACAAATCTCACTCAAAATCCTCCAAAGGACTCCAGACATAACAGCACAAGAAAGAAGCTCAGTCCCATGTAGAACGCCCAACAGCCACATCTGGTTTTATGCCCGTTTTATTCATCTTTTCTAGCATAATGTACAATTAAACCTCATACTTATTTTAATGTTCCATCTGTTTAGACACATTCTATAACTGTTCTGCCTGATTATGCTGACACACATAGATACTGCAGCCAGCAAAATCTTAAGACTCATCATAAAACACCATTATTTTTTGTAAATAAAATAGCAGTAAATTGAATGATGATGAACACAGGCATCAGAGTGAAAAAGAATCTTGCGCTGTGATGGATATCCAAGACGTTTTGTCATTGTTTCCTGGTCAGATGTTTGTCTTTATACTACTGACTTCAACCCCAAATGTATAAAGATTTATTCAAAATTCAGCTCTAAAAAATTCCCTTTTCTTTAGAGGAAACCTACTGGAAACCTCTTTTCCATTCCCAGCTTCATGCAAGGTACTCATTTGCTTTGTTGAGTGTATTTGTTACAATGTAGTATATCCTACTATTAGCAAGACATCCTTCTTTCCAAATCCCATCTCCCTCCTGCACTTGTCTTGAAAACTTAAAAGAAAACCGGGCTATCTACTATTATCTGCTGTAAAGTAAATAACATCTGAATGACCGTGAAATAGCACTAACAGAAAATTATACAAAAATCCTGTCAATAGAAAGCAGTGAAAATCTTTTTGTTTATCTCTACTCAACTGACAACAGAGATTGTTCAGAGGATATTTTAAAAGATTTAGATTTTTTTTAGTGAAAATGAATTAGAAAATTTTAACTATATCTTCAGTAGATGTATCTGCATAATATACTTCCTTGTGGGAGCAGAGTGTTTACTCCTACACAATAAACTGTCTATAACTTAATGCTTGTGAATGCTACCTGTTGATTAATATCTGAAAATATTTGCCTATCTTAAATATTTCCAGTTATCCAAATGAATAATATAATCTGAAAATTCTCTGCTAAACTTAATGCCTGTTTTGGTTTTTTTGCCTAAAAATATAATCAACCTTTCATTTTGTTTACAGCAAGAATACCACCTGATTTAGCTGCCCACTTTTGCATCATCACAGGTAACTGATGGCTGAGGAAAATTATAACAGATAATTTTTATACTGATGTTTCTCCAAAATACCTAATGAATCAATGAATATATTTATAGAAATAAGGACTAATGTGCTGAAAACTCACAGATTAAGAAAATATTTGTAAGATATTTAATATACAATGAATAATTAAAAAAAACCAACCCTATCAAATTGTTTTGTTCCACCTTTATGTTCACATAGGAAGCATTACTGTAATTTTCCAAAGCAGTCGGGGTGTAACTGAGAAATCCAATTAATTCTGCAGTCACATCTGTCCCTATGGTTGCAGCATCCTGAAGGCTATACAGACATTTGTCCTTTTTCCAAAACCTTTCTGACAACTTCCTGGGTTTGCCTAGGGCAATTTCTGTCTCTCTTCTTTGCTAGTCTCTAAACCCATGGAGAAACTTTTCTCCAAAAAGCAACAGTTACTTGGGAACAGCATGCCCCTTCTGTTATTTCCAGGGCTGTAACACTCTAGATGCTACTGAAATTTGCTACGGTGAACTCCTGAATATGAAGTTTCCTGTAAGTTTTTGTGCTTCAGCAAGGCAGAATCATTCCTACTGAAAGTCCACCCGCAAAGCATCTTGTCAAATCATGTTAAATCTTAAAGATTCTTTGATATCCTCATTGCTAGGTCACAGATGCTTTTTATTTATCCAAATGTTGGCATTTGCTTCCTAGGAATATCCTGGAATTTTAAAATCATAAGGACAATAAAGAATTTACAATACAAGAAAATCAGATAAAAAGATTTCCAGTACTGTATCGGAACTACACAAAAACTATTCAAGAAATTAGTACTTTTCAGCACTAGTTATTTGTTATTATTTTCAGAGAAAAAAAAGGAACTAATTCCCACTCCTTTCTTTGTTCCTAATCATTTGAGGAACATTTCTTTCTATCAGAGATTTATGAACCAAAACCAAGTACGGTATTTCCTTCTTTCAGAATCTGATACTCTGAAAGTAGCCTTTTAGAAATGCTGCAACACTAAATAAGGTTAAAAGAACCCCAAGAATAATAGAGCAGTAAATTACAATATTTGTTTTTCAGCTATTAAAAGCAAACATACACTTCCCATTCTTTTCCTTCGCAGTTAAACTGCCTCTTTCCCATCAATAGCTAATATCTTTTTATTTGGCTTGTTTACTTCTCCATTAGACATTCAGTTGAAATAACCTGTGGCACATCAACTGACTTCAACAGATTAGCATAGCTGTGAGATGCTACAAAATGGGCATATCTGTGCCATGAATATATTTAGTTTTAATGTTGCAAGACTTTTAACTAAATTAAATTTTAGATTTAAGATCTAAATTAACTAAATTTAACTAAATTAAATTCCCTCTTGTTGGGAATAGGAGAACTTCCAGACAGTTTAGAAAAGGGATGACATGATACAATTGCCTAAGATAGAAGGATATTAGACTGAGCAACCCAGGAGCTTTCTTCCAGTTTTAAATCGCAAAGCCAACCAACTAAAATCACCATCCTAAATTACTTCTCCATCACTTAGTGATTATCCCAAAACCCCAAATCATAATTTTCCTTCTGTCCTGACTAGGCTCCAAAAATACTACTGTTTTTCTCCTTTTTCTGGAAAGAGGTTCTCTCTCATCACATTATACTTCACTTTCATCACATCCTAAAGTCTTCCATACATCTTCTATACCTGTCTATTTTTTACTCTATGTTCAACTGTAACTTATTAATTCCCTATTTAATCCTTTACTCCTCACATCTTAATTCTTTTTTATTGCTTTTTAGCCTTCAAATCAATTTTTCTCATTCCCCTCTGTTTACTGGTCCACATCCTTTGAAGGTTTCCAGTGTCAAATGACTCTCTAAAGTTTCCCTCCACACAGCATAGCTGTAGTGACCTTGTTCTGTAGAAAATCTTTACGACTCCATGGTTCTTCTTTAAGAACCGCACTGAGAGTGCCTCATAAATAATTACGCTTTTGTCTTTCAAAATTCACATAAAGTATTTCCTATGACAGCAAATGCTGTAGATCACAAATGCATTACAAGGATTAGCTCATGGAACTAAGATGCAAGAAGAGAAAGTTACCTTTTCCCCTTAATTTTTATTAAGGTTTGTTTCTATTAAGAAAAAAAAAAGATTATTAAAACTGCACCTACAAACAAAATATAAAAACTGATTTCGTATAACCTCACTGAGTTTTATGCTGTGTTACAGATGCAGGTTCTAAGCTAAGTTGTTTCCTTCAGATGTGAGTCTGAGTTACCAGCTTTTAAATTGCTGTAGCCAATCCTGTTCAGCTGTAAGCACAAGATAAATCAAACCCAATTTTCCTTTTCCCTACTTTTCAGAAAAGAGGAATAATAAAACACTGAAAAATGTAATTCGATCAGGTTTCACAGGAAAGGTAGAAAAATCTGTGAGAACAGTGTGTAAAACACAGACATGAGGAACAGTCACATTTACTTAAAGTCACAGTTAGAAGTCAGTAATCCACATCAGAATTTGCTTTGGTTTCTGCAAGGATATGATTATTCTATTCAGATGCTCACATAGTAAAGCTGGCACTCTAGGATCTGAAGGAAAGTAAGGAAGAACATGTCTTTCCTGGAAGGCTCTTCTCTTTTTACTGTTGTCCCACTTCAGTTATTTCACTATTTTACAAGAATGTGAAAGGACCTTTTATTACAGCATAATATCAAGTCAACTAAAAAAAACCAACCCACAACTATAAAATTAGACACATAACATGGTCATGTTCCAATAACAACTATCAGTCAATAGTAATCTTGTTAAACTCATCAAATTCTGACTCAGCTAAAACTGGAAACGGAGACATAAAACTAATGAAACAGTTTAGTGCAAGCCATGCCATGGGTTATTTGATAATTATATATCATCAATAGACTATGGGCTTTTTTATTAGTTAATGGTATCACCAGATAGAATTAACTGTAGATGTTCTTCTCTATACTTTTATCAGTAAAATGAAATCTCTCTGTCACTTAAGAGCATTGGCCCAAAATGACAACAATTACAGGAAAATTCTTCGCAGAGAAAGTCAGTAAATCTCTGCTTCCTTGCTCTTCTGAAGTATTTTTCTAGCCCAAAGGAGGTCATTTGAAATAGTACAGATAGATTTTTATCTAAGTGAGTGATAAAGTCTTCACAGAACACAAGAAGTTTCCTCATTTCTGTATATCTAGCCACGAGCCATGGATAAATGAAAAAAAAGAAAAAAAGAAAAAAAGGTTATTTTGGCTGGAGGGAATTAGATAGCTGATACCCATAATAGACCAACAGCGAGACAAATTTAGCCCTAATTTTGCAATCCAGCAATTAAGCACAGCTGAGTTCTAATATAAGTCACTTATCACAATGGCATTATAACTGTGTGTGATTTAGCACTGATCTATTTGGCATTTTGGGGCTGCTGCTGTTTCACAAAGATACTGAGTCATCCCTCCCCTCCCCCCTTTTAAAAAAACCCTCCAAACAGCAGTAGCCATGTGATTACAGGAGTTTTGGGGTGAAAAGTTATTCAACATCCTGCTTTTAGATTTTATTTATATTTTAAAACAACACATACTTGAAAGTACAGCATTATGGGTCTATTAAACTCATATGAATCCCACAAGAATCAGCAAACTTTAAAACTATTCATTTCCCGGTGTTGCCATTCACATAGTATTTAAAGGACTGTGGGTAGATATTTAGGGTCTTTGAGGATTTTGCCACACGAGAAATATAAGAACATGAGAAGGCAATCTGACACACCTCAGTTTACAAGGGTTTTGGTTAACACTGCAATAAATAATTGTGAATTTGGGAGTAAAAAATAAAAACACACTTTTTATCAATGGGCAAACCTACATGCCTTAATTTCAAAAAAGTTACCCTTCATATTATTTATGCTATCATAAATATTGTGTTTTTTTCCCAATATTAAACCATCCAAAACCAAGCCATCAACCAAGACTCGAGTGTGCTAAACAGCAAGAAATGCTAAACAAAAATATGATATATATGACAAATATAATTAAACGCAAATTTGCAGATAGCAAAATAAAAAGAAATCAGATCCTTAAATCTTTAATACAGAATACAGGTTTTTAAAGTGTTGTTTGAAAGTTCTAATTTTTTAAAATCATATTGCTAAAAATTGTTCACTATTCTTTAGTAAAAATTGCCTCTAGTTTTGTTGTGCTTCAGTTAAGTTCTTAGTTAATCAGCAAGCTTAAGGTAAGCAATAAGCTTACCTTATTTACGCTTGCTATTCTTCTTGCACATCCCCAGTTGTCATTACTCTGTCACTCTCAGTTAGAATTAGTACCACTCCCACAGTAAGTCATCAACTTACAAGTGATTTTCTGCTTCTGGTGGTCCTGGAGAGACCAACAGAAAGTACAAATGGTAAGTCTCAGAAATCAGAAGGAAAATTAAAAGAATCTCCATGTATTCTTATTTTGTTCAAATGCCAGGATTTGAAGATTAGGATCATTGATGCATTTTTCTCATAACTTACGTTGATGAAACTGAACGAAGGAAAAATGGAGAGTAACGTGACAGAGAGGGAGGAACAGAGAACCATATGTCTATACCGTATCAGAGCATGAACACTCAACTAACTGCTAGGCTCTTCCACTTCACAGATTTCATCATTTACCTATGAGAAAATGTTGATCATAAGAGATATGCTTGTCAAAAAAAATGAAAAAAAAAAATTCTATGTAGCTTTTGTCAGATTTCGGAACAAAGCTTTTCAGTCAATGAGAGGATGGAGAGATGCATCACTGCTTGCTGGAATTATACACTAATTTTTCCTTTGGTCGGTTCATACATCTCTGAAGGCCCAGGGAGAAAAGGTGAAAATCTTCTCCTTCTTTGTAAGGAGCTTAATAAAGATAATACCAGCTTTTTTCATGACAATCCACCATTACCATAGTCCCTGTAATCCTTTAGTCCCTTGCTAGCAACCCTGGACAGGAATAATAAGCAAAACCAAAGCGCCCAATCATCCAGCAAGTGCTGTTAAGACACATTTGCTGAGACATATGTTCATGTCTAAGCAGTTGGTAGAGGTCTCTAGCTCCTGTGCTAGAAGGCATATACTATGGTAACCTCTTAAATACCACTTCACTGAACACAGTGCATCTTCAGAGATTGCTTTAAGGAAATCGGCTATACACAGATCCAAACTAGAGTTAAGTCACTAGGACTCAACCTTCACTACAAAGGGAAACACTACTCCAAAAGCCAAGATAAACTCTATTCTTCTTTTCTTTACTCATATATTTCTGCTGTATTCTATACAGAGACAATAAAACAAAGAGAAACTACACTGACAAAATAATTTTTTTCCTTTTTTATTTTCCTACTAAATAGAGCTTTGAAGGGCAAGGCTATTGATTTTGATTGCAGATTTATTAAATCAATCAATAACAACAATATTCAGAAAGCAAAGCTGAATAAACAAAGATGAAGCTATAATTTAAAATGCACAGCAAATTTGTTTGTTCTTTCAATATCCAGCAATTTTCCCACCTAACTTTGGAGTGAAATTCAAGAATGATGTTCCATTCCTCACACCTAACAGCAAACCAACAGTAGGGAATACATCTCAGAATCAGAGTCCTTGAATGCATCCAAAGGAAACAGGATTCATATCCACAATACTTGCAGAATTAAACTAGAACCTCACAATGAAGTAGCCATAGCAGAACTGCTATCCAGTCTATACTAGGTAAAACAGACCTAATTTGCATCAGATTTTGTCCAATGCTCTGCACTCCTGGACCCCATCTTGTCATTTTACTCCATCAGAATATTTACTCTGTTCTAATGCATATTCCTCTTAGATTTCTATATACCACACTGCACAAAACCTTGCATGGACTCTGCTTCCAGGCTTCTCATGCACAGGGGTGTTTGATTACCACTCCATTTTGAACCATGAATTCCTCTGCAGCAGGCCAAAGGATTTTGACTGAACTGTATGAAAAATGTTTTCTGTCTAGAAACAGTTACTTTGAATCCACATTCCTTTACTCGCTGTATCTTTGGAAACTCAGCAACTACCTTGACTGAAGAACTGTTTTTCTCTGCTTATTCTTTCATTTGATCATAGAGCCTTGAATCTCCCTCTAGCAAGAAATGTTTCTAAAGACTCGAACCTTTCATTACATAGGTTAAACTTCTTTTTTTTTACTCATTTGCCCACACAAATGAGCTTAAAAATATGCAATGAGCTCTTTCATGACTTAACATTTTAAAGATGTGAGATCATCTCACAGTTCCTTTAAAAAAAACCTCTTTGTTTTTATAGCAAAATATCTTCAATATACCAAAACTATTTTGAAAGTAAAAATGAATTCAAATTGTGAACAAAATCTAGAAGTAGAGAATTTTTAAGCTGAAAACTACGCTGTATTAAATAATAAGAGCAAATGCATAGAAATGAGATGTTTTTCTCAGGCAAAACAAAAGCTGAATTTGCATGGCATTTTGCTAGCTATTAACTTTTCTCCACATCAGAAGAAGTTACACTGTTTGGAATTTAACTTTCTACATGTAAAAATTAAAATTAACGATCTGCAGAAAATATATAACTTGATACTTCAGAACAATATACTTGAGAATTTTCAGACTAGTTGCATGCTGTATGAGTGTTAAATCATCATGCTCGTGATACTAACTGAAGTAAAAAGGACAAAGCTCACGAAAAAAATTTAAGGAAGGGAGCTGAAAAAAAGCTAACGCCCCATGATTGTAAGTGAGGAGAAAAAGTCCCAGGTAGCAACTTAAGCTGAACTGTATTATCAGGAATACAGACAGAAGAGAAAGGTATAAAAACAAAGAAACTTACAGTTAGGAAAAAATCAGTGAAAGTATTTTAACTAACTGTAGTGGTCAATTAATCAGTACTAACACCCTTTTTTTGCTGCATGAAGTAATTCAACAACTGGGATCTGTGGTTTAAATTCCTATTTCACCTGCTTATAGCAGGGTAAATTTAAATGTGCATTCAATGGGATGTATTAACTTCATATCTACAGCATCTGTGGAAAAATGACAAGGAATCGATGAGAAGACTTTAATATTCTAATGCACTCTACAAGAAATGATCTAAATGAGAGCAGCAATACCAAATAGCTAGAAGCTTTGGGAAGTTCAGCACTTTTCACTGGGGTCCTTCAATATCCTCATACGCAAGAAGCCAGTTCTCTTCGAAATGTGGGCTCCACAGGCTGCTGTCATCTTTAGGAATGACATTTACTATTACCTAATTAGTATATTCTGTTTCAAAGGTATGCTTATTCCACTTCTGTTTTCTTCATTTAGCTCTCATTACGCTTAAGCTATATTTAGGGTACGTGGGTCACGAAGATAACTTTTTTCCACTTATTCCTGAAAGGTACTAACAATCCTTGAGTTTTGAGCCTCAGAGTCACAGTTCACCTTTCAAAGAAAATTAATTATTTAAAAGACTTAAAGATATAACCCCTGAGTTGAACAGTACATGCAGTAACAGGAAGTTGATCTAATTAGCTACATAAAGCAGGCAGGATTGGGAAGGATCAAGTGGACCAGCTGTCCGTTTGCTGGTTGTATGTAAATTGATTTGAGGCACATTACTTTTAAAATAAAGATGTGTTGGAAATCCTTTTTCTGGCAGTGACCACAAAGTCCCATCAAACCCAGTACTACAAATAACAGAGAGAAGGTATCATGCTATGTGCAGCATTAGGGACTGTCGTGGTTTAACCCTACTTGGCAACCAAGCACCACACAGTTGCTCGCTCACCCTCCCCTCCACCCCAGTAGGATGGGGGAGAGAATCGGAAGAGTAAAAGTAAGAAAACTCGTGGGTCGAGATAAAAACAGTTTAATAATTGAAATAAAAATATAATAATAACAACAACAACAACAGCAGCAGCAATAAATTATAATGAAAAGGAAAACAACAGGAGAGGGAGAGAGAGGAACTAAACTCAGGAAAAACAAGTGATGCAACCGCTTACCACCCGCCGACCGACACCCAGCCAGTCCCCAAGCAGCGATTGCTGCCCCCTGGCCAACTCCCCCGTTTATATACTGAGCATGACATCACATGGTATGGAATGTCCCTTTGGCCAGTTTGGGTCAGCTGTCCTGGCTGTGCCCCCTCCCAGCTTCTTGTGCACCTCCTCGCCAGCAGAGTATGGGAAGCTGAAAAGTCCTTGACTTAGTATAAACACTGCTTAGCAACAACTAAAACATGAGTGTGTTATCACATTATTCTCATCCTAAATCCAAAACGTAGCGCTATACCAGCTACTAGGAGGAAAATTAACTCTATCCCAGCCGAAACCAGGACAGGTACTTTTCTTATTAGAATAAATTTCTTCTAATTAAAATAATGATTTTTTTTCTCATTATTTCTATAATCCCAATTTTTGCCAATACTAATAAGTCTCATTTTCACTTGCAAGACAAAAATGAATTTTCCTTGGTGAATAAAAAATGAATTATCAATCCAATGTCACAATGGGATATTTCTCTCCAAATTCTGAACATATCCTGGAGTCCTATTTTCACATGTTTTCCCACACTCTGTGAAGTTAAGGGCAACAATATTTTTCACTAACTTCCTGACATTGCTGATACCCTTGCTGTTACTATAGGAATATCACTTTTGTCCCTCAATTTTTATCAGTTGATTCCCCTCACGTTCTTGTCATTGTACCCTTTAAAAACATTAATCAATGTAAGCTAGAGAAAAATGCATTTTTACCTTGCTTTCTATATTGTTTTCTTGTACTTCACTAAGTCATAGTGAAAAATACACCAGATATTGGAAGTAGGGAAAAGAACTCGCCTTTAATGTTTATCATTTAGGTGTCATTTAGGCAATGAGCTCTAAGTGGACCAACTCCCTTAAAAGGATCTTTCTCACAAGGTAGAAAAACTTCAGTACCCTAACTATGATGCATGGTAGCAACCACTTATACATTGAAGTATCAGTCAGAAAGAGCATCCTTTGCCTGCCAAAGTTAGCTTCCTATGCTGAAGCTTATCTGGAAACTGTGCCATGTATTCGTTTTTCTTTCTTTTTTTTGGATTACATACCCAGCATCTCCCATTTGTAAAGCACAGTTCTGAAGTTCTTACTGCTTTGAAGATTTTTCTTAATTCTAGCTTGACTCAGAGCTTCCTGGGGTAAGGACTGCAACATTTAATCAGCAGTCAGCTGTCAAGCTTTGTCAGGAGAAGAGGCACAGCACTTTTAACTAACTGCATCTTTATTAAATCTGCTTCAGCTTTTCAACTGCTGCATTCAAACTGGACGTTTAACGCAGGCATTATAATAGCTATCCTCTCATGAATCTTTTGTTGAATTAGGCTGAAACCAGCTATGGCATAAAACCAAAGAAAGCAGACTAACATATTTGGTGACATTAATGAATTGTCCCAGAGGTGGTAAAGGACCAAAAGATAAGTCGAGCAGTTAAGAACATTAGGAACAGCCAACTTCAAGGTGACTGGAGATCCTTATCTTGTCTTGTAACTTTCTGTGGATAGATATTAAGAAATTTGAGGTTGGGTCTTTACTTCAACAGAAGTGAAAAAGTGAAAATTACCCTTCAGGTTGCATCCATATTCTTCCTTACTAGGGAGACATGTCCTACCCTGACAACAGGCATCATAAGAAAACTACTTTCTTAACTTTATAAAATTATTTGTTTTCTTAGATTTTACTGTACCCCAATGTTCATGATCATTCCAGATCCCTCACTAATTCTAGTGCTTCAGAGGACTTATTTCCCAATAACAAGTCAGTTCACCTGCCTCCCTATTTTGCAGCAGCTTTGTTGGGTACACACAGTATTCTTAGCAGTAGGTTCCCTGTACATCTTTCATTATTCTCTAGAATCTAGCTCTCTGAGTTCTGATTAAAACTGGAAGAGACAGCTGACCTTTTTGATCAGTGCTCCTATTTTTCTTCATATTTCTGCCTTTTTTGTAGTCCTGCTTCCCAATATCTATTGTCAATATCTGTCCTTGTCACTACTTCAGGGTGAAGAAAACATCAATTTGACTACAATTACAAAAAAAGGGACCATTATTGTGAAAACATTTTTCCCCTTCTGGGCACAATCAAGGAAAATCCATATAGTGAATATAGGTAAATATTAAACGAAAAAGCCTCAACAACATGGGAAACAGTTTCATGTTAAAATTCTCATACCCATTAAAATGGCTGCTTACAGTGCATCATCAGTTTCAAAGAAAATATTGAAGTGACTTTGTCTGCCACAAAGGAACTCTGAGGGGTGAATATATTTAATCACATTTAAAACACATGAACAACAATGGCAATATTGTACTGAATTTTTACTTGATAGGGAGCTTAGCTGAATTTGCCTCAGGCAACAAGTAAATTATGTTTTATCTCCTCTCAATGTCAAGTACACAGTAATGCAGAGAACAAAACTACCGTACAATTTACAAAATTGGTACTCTGTTATGGGCATACCTAACCATTGAATATCTGCTTATATTTTCTTCCTCCTTCAGGGTTCATTACCTGTGTATTTGAGGAAAATATGCATTGTACCGTGCTGTATTCTCTCTGAACTCTGAGAAAGTGAGGACTCTGTTCATCACAACAATCACTTCTTAATTCACCCAATTCAGCCTAAGGCTCAATGAGCAACGGCTTGTGCACGCTTTATTTTGTGAAATAACTGCAACTCTCAAGAGACAGATTCGAAGATATTTTTTAGAAGGGCAGTGTTTATTTAGACACTTGATGCACCTGTGACACTGTGTTTTCATCTGTGCGATCTATGAAGTACACAGTTCTATGTTAACCCTAACATGACATTATAAATAATGATGAAGATGTAGCTCACGTCCTGTCAAAAACCAAATCCCTAGTTATTTGTCTCAAATATCTTCTGTTATAAGAACATGGGGGCTGAGTTCACTGGGCCAAAGCGAGCTCACTGAATCATGTGGACCAGAAGCTCGTCTTGGACAAAGGCCAGCACCAGATGCTTCAAAAAGTGGGACCCACACACACATTCTGTGGACCTGATTCTGCCCTAGTTTACACCAACATAAAACCAGGAGTTATAGCTCCAAAATCTACTGTGTTACATCAATTAATACACTACTGTAATTGTATCTTCTAGTACAGTCATGATGTGAAGGAATTAAGTGATTTTCCTTCTCCCAAGTTAACTTTGGAGGCACCAAATGAGAAATAATTATACATTTATGAAATTTTGGAATTTTCTGCATGTTGTTTGAGAATGAAAAGGAACCTGAAGGCCCACAGAAATCAATGAAGGGTCTTTTTCTTTGATTTCTACAGGGTTTGTTTCAAGCTTTAGATGCAGGGTTAATTGGCTTTTTCTGTACCATGGTCAATCATTCAATTCTGGGGCAAGTATTATTTACCAGTCTTAAAAAAAATAAAAATTAAATTGGCTATAATGTCTCCTCTAGCTCTATTTGAACCTACCATGTAAAACTGCAATTTAGGCACTTAATAATAAATAGATTTTAATGCAGACTGTATCAAATCTAATGAGTATTCAGGGATCTGCCTGATTGGAACAATTCACCATAACAGTCCAAGTTTATTATGGTCTGTAATATATCAAATATATATCAAATATATCAAAACAGATGTAAGAGAGTTTGCGCTCAACTCAATGAACTTCCATGAGATTTTAACTCATTATGTTTAAAAAATTCTAGACTTAGTGTGTCGTTCATTATTTACACAATGAAAAACAATGGTATAACTGTTGGAAATATCTCTCCCTCTCTCTTTTTGATCTTAAGAGAGTGTAAAAATATGTGTATGGACTTAATAACTATTTTGCAGTGTTCAAAAACCAGCGTATAACCAAACTATCACTGATAACAGTGCAGAAATTGAGCTGAAATACAGAAATATGAACATCTTGAAATAAAATGCATTGTTTTTTTATCTCCTTTTCTCATTTTTTTTTTAATTCTTTTGTCTAGCAATAGAGTTAGAAGAACAAGTCTTTGGGACTTCCTGAGAAGTGCTCAAATCACTTAAGAAGCTGAAACTTAAAGATGAGTTTAGCAAACTTTTGTTCTCTATATATTTTTTTTCTTTTCCTGATCCAGTGGCTATTTTGTATCAGACTGGTGCCTGGTGGTCCCTGACTGTAGACTGGGAAATTGAGGTCAAAGATATGTCCCTCTCTTCTAGACATCTCCTGTGTCTCAATAGACTAGATTCACATATGTGATAGGGAAACACTTAGAGTGACTTCTTTCTGATGCACAGCAGGAGAGAGAATAGAAGCCATTGTTCTTTCCCCCTCACTTTGTGTAGTAATTCTTAGTTGGGAAATTACCAAAATTGCTTTCTTAGAATCTCTATCCAGGACAGAGAAGGTAATGTAATAGAAAAGGTTTTTGGTATCTGGGATTGCATTTTTTTATGGGGTATGTGAAAAAAATTACTTAACAGTACTTCAGCATACAATCATGCTATGGCATGTTTCTCCTAAAAACTGCATATTTCAATGAGTATTTTCTGACTATTCATCTTCAGTAAAGCTTTCACAAGTAAGAAGTACAAAGGTTCTCTTAAAATCATATCTCATTTTACTTTCCATTGAGCTCAACAAGCATTGCAAATGAAAAACAATTCCAAAACTGTTTCCTTTTCTCTTTTCCACCAAAAATACGTGCATAAATAATCTATTTATTATTGTTGTCTTTTGTTTCATATGTTACTGGCATTCAAACAGCCAAGTTAAATGCAATTTAGTTTTATCTGGAGACACATTTCCTCGCCAAATGGGCCTCCTTTCTCCCTAGCTACCAATCCCTTATATAAAAATACAATGATGTTCCAGCCCCAAGCAATTTAAAAGATCAAGACCATCTGTTATGTATTACTTGTAAATTATGCACTGGCATCTTTACATGTTGATGCAAAAAAATCACATTATTAACATATTTAGGATTGGGAACAACACAGATTAGTCTTCCCTTGCTACAAAGCTACACCTGCAGTTTTTAATTTTGATCCAACAAATCTTTGCTCATAAGAATAGTTATTATGCATGTGAATATGGAAGCACTGTTTCAAGCTCCTGATTTCACATTAGGCCACACTATACTTCACACTGACTTGTACGATATCAGTGTCCTTCCCTAGCGCTCCCAGGCAGGCAGGTAGTAGCTCAGATCACTCAATAGACTTCCACAGCCTTTACCTCCTGAACAGGTGGCAAGCTTTGCTGCTTTGTACCTTACTACACTAAGATAACAACACTGCCTCCTCTGTACCTCTAGGTAATTTGCAATAATTGGTACCTTCTACACTCAGGAGCAAGTACCGGAATAGTGACTGTACTGCTCCTGTGTGACCAACACGATCATCAAGGATTCTCTCAGTCATGTTTGTATGGAAACCCAATCTGTTCTTGAAGCACATAACACTGTGGCACTTATGGGACAGTTACTGGAGCTGTCTTAAATCTCTCTCAGGTCCTTCACCATATCGTCTGAATTGCCTCAAAAGCCAAACCCCAGCAGACTGGACATGGGGATATGCAGGCTTTATGCGCAACTTCAGTTCAGTCCTGATGTGAGTGTAGGTCAGTCACTTTTCCCCTTTCCTTTTGCATACGAGGAATCTAGAAACATAGTCCAGAGCCTGTACAGAGATACACAAGTACATAAACACCTGGAGATACTTTGAAAGTTTAGTGAAACTGGCATTTTTTTGTAAGCAGTGCGTACCAGCTTGTATTACTGAACAAGGTTTAGTACAGTTAAATGTAAATTAGTGAATTTACTTAAAATATGGTCCCATAGTTTAAATGGTTTAAACGTTTCACCAGTGAGTGTTACTCAGGATATTTTCCTAGTGACATACACAAAACAATTTTTAAATGAATAGAAAACAAAATAGTTGTCGAAGGAAATGCAAAATGTTTTGCTTACTAAGCTGACCATTTGTACTACAGAAGTCATGTTTCAGATGAAAGGAGTTTTCAGCTGGCTGTCATGGGAAAAGAACATGGAGAGCTGCATTATTATGTGATACTCTAAGATGACAAGGTGACACACAAGGGAATCATAACTTGGCCCAGCAAGACTTCTTGCCAACTGAAGTATTACAGATAAAATAGTCACAAGTTCATAAAATGGCTCCCTGAGCTAACACCAAATGACAGATCAGTGCACTGCCAAGAGAGTAAATGTTTGAATTTCTTAGAGCATTCTGTAAATGCAAATAGCCTGCATGCACTACAAACAAAACATACAGGATTCCTATTATGAATGAGATGGAAGAAATTAAGTTTTGCAAAACAATCCATTGCATTATGGATTGCATAAATCTTGCATAAACTGCTGTGCATTTCAGAACATGCCAAACACCTTCTTCAGCAGTGTCCAAATATACGGTAATGTCAAAACCAGCAAAATAAAAAAAAGGCTTTAAGCCTACTACCCAACAACTGAAAAATAGTACGTTTCTCTGACACAGGGCTTTTCTTAGGTCTCTGAGGCTGTCATGCTTTGTATTTCCTCAACCATCAAACAAGATGATCATTAACTCCTTTGTCTCATGCAAAATCAAATGCATGGATGATTCTTAGCAAATAATTACTTCCCAAAGGGAGGGCAGGAATGCTAGACTTCAAGAAATGCCTTCAATGTTTTTAACTTTTTAAAGCAATAGAAAGGAACTGAGTGTTAGGATAAATGGCCTAATAAGTGCTTTGTGCTGAGAAACAACATGCAAAGAAAATTTGGGGTAAGTATCACCATCGTTCATTAGAACTAAGTGCTGGGAGAATGACAGACTTGCAACTTGACTCAGGGCCTGTTTCAGGCTTGGTGACAGGGCCACACTGTCACATCAGGAGTTGGATGCTATGGCCACAGCAAGACCTGGCAAAGGTCCAAGACAGAAGCCTTGTGCAAAGTGGCAGAGACCAATCTTAAGAAAGGAAGTCCAAAGCAAATCTCTGTATACAAAGGACTAAATGTACAACGGGATACAAAAGTTGTCGTGGTTTAACTCCAGCCGGCAACTAAGCACCACACAGCCGCTTACTCATGCCCCCACAGTGGGATGGGGGAGAGAATCAGAAGACTAAAAGTGAGAAAACTCGTGGGTTGAGATAAAGACAGTTTAATAGGTAAAGCAAAAGCCGCACACACACAAGCAAAGCAAAACAAGGAATTCATTCACTCCTTCCCATCAGCAGGCAGGTGTTCAGCCAGCCCCAGGACAGCAGGGTTCCATCATGCATAACGGTTACTTGGGAAGACAAACGCCATCACTCCGAATATCCCCCGCTTCCCTCCTTCTTCCTCCAGCTTTATACGCTGAGCATGATGTCATATGGTATGGGATATCCCTTTGGTCAGTTGGGGTCAGCTGTCCTGGCCATGTCCCCTCCCAACTTCTTGTGCACCCCCAGCCTACTCGCTGGTGGGGTGGTGTGAGGAGCAGAAAAGACCTTGACTCTGTGTAAGCACTGCTCAGCAGTAACTAAAACATCCCTGTATTATCAACACTGTTTCCAGCACAAATCCAAAACATAGCCCCATACTAGCTACTAAGAAGAAAACTAACTCTGTTCCAGCCAAAACCAGCACATAAGTCAATGGCTTGGAAAGAAAGATCCAATTGCAGAGAATGTTCAAAGAGAAAGCACAGAGACTGGGCTGTGAACCTTCATTTAAAAGAGACACTAATCCCACAGCACAGGTTGTGAGTTGGAATAAAGAAACCAGTGAGAAAGCTGTGGCAGCAGGTCAGACTTTGGAAAAAAGCACCAGTACCTGACCCAACATAAGTCCGCTGGCTCAGAGCTGGGGGGATGGTTTTTTTTCTTTTATTTCTTTTTCTCCTTTTCTTTCCCCCATGTGTTATTCACACGATGTTTTTGGACTGTATTAGCCTTTTAATTTGTTAGGTTCCCTAATATCAGCTTTAACATATTGACAAAGCACACTTAGAAATCAATCTCCCTACTAGGACTATTTTTTTTGTTAAATTAACTTTTGTTTATTAAAGACTCATAAGATTTATAAGCTTTATAATTTTTCATTAATCACTATACCACACTATATCAATTATTCTTAATTGTGTGCTTTAAACAACTATATATTGCCACTGAAATCTAAAAAAGTACTTACACAATTAAAATTAAGCAAGTGCGTAGCTACACTTTTGGACTGAGGTCACACAGTTTAGCACTCTAAGATTGATTCTGTAAATATACACATAGAAAGCAGTACTAAATAAAACTTTTCTTCAAGGGAAGGCAGCTATTGTAAGCTGAACCTCTTAAGCTTCATAAAAAAGCAACAATTATAGGTAACTTTGAAAAATGATTAATCCATTTATAAAATAATAATTAAATTTATCAGCAAGTAGATGGCTAACTAAGATGATGCATCAAACACAATGCCTGAAAGTATTGTTTTAACACACTGGTAGAGCAATTGGCAAGTTACAATGGCTATTCTGGAGTCTATAATAAAGGCTATGGGGACTACCATCAACAGTAAGATAACATATATTACAGTAGCTGATAAGACCCTCTATTTGCAGTAAAGACAACTGAAACTCATATTTATTGTATAATAAAGAACATGGGTTCCTCCTCTGTGCTGGAACTCACCCTAATACAATGTCTCATGAGTATTCTGGGAAAACAGTTAAAAGTTCTTGGTAGAAGTAGGGGTAAAAATGGTGATTTATGTATGCCCCTTGCTTCCAGTTACCACTGAAGAGTGAATTCTCCAGCTTCTCTAACATTATGAAAATGCCACTCTGGAAAACCTGGAGATTTTTCAATTAAATTACAGGAGTTGGAAAGGGGAGAAAGAGAGAGTCCTTAATTCTAACCACAACTTTTCTCCACAGACTGTATTAGCATGTTGTAACACAGAACCTGCCTGGTGACAGAAAAAAAAGCTGTTGATGACACTGTTAAAATACCTGGAAGATGATTCATTTTGGAGTAGGCAGACAAAACTGATAATATAATAGTTGGTTTTACAAGGTGATCTAACTTAAACAATTTGACAAGATAAAATACAGTTTGTGTGGCATTACTTATTAATTTTGCCTTTTTGGCACTAACTTGAAAATAATATAGCAGGAGGCTGAGAAACCTGCTTTTTAAAAGCAATTCTTGTCTATGTCTTGCAAACAGCTTATTCTGAATCACTGTCATACTGACATCTATTTCCTTTTCTGTTATCACTGGAATGTTTGATAGAAAAGGTACATTATAATCTGTCGTGCAAATACTTAGAATTTTCTCATATCCTATAACTAATTTAGTCAATTTAACTTAGTACTTCTTACACAAACTTTTAAAAATAGCTGTAGACCTATTTTCCTTCTCACGGATGGACAAAGTTAATTTTGCAGCTAGTTTAATTTACTACCTGTGACAAAAGGAATGGCACAAATCATTTACTTGTCTTCACATGGACAAAATATGACTACAGTTCAGTTCCTGCTCAGGACTCAAGAGTTCTGTCTTCAGTCAGAACTATATAAAGGATTGGAATCTGGGCTTGATAACTAACCAAATATTCCAGGAGGACTAAAACTCAATTACTGAATAAAACTACTGGAATTTTTAAGTTAAGGGGACTCAAATATTTTACATGTGGACACAATCAATTTTAAAACTTTTTTTGAGTTTGCAGATATGCAGAGCTATGCAAACAGAGAGAGCTTCCAGTCCTCCCTATCTGCCAGATTGTCACACGGCCTTCTTCAAATATGGGAGAAAGTCTCTCTGATGCAACCTTAAGTAATCCCTAGATTTGATTTACTTTTTTCCTTACAGACATCATATCCACCAAAGTTGAAAATCTAAAGCTTAGTTTCACGATGACAGACTAGAAGCATGAACTTCTTGAACTAGGGGAAAAAAAAACTTGGAATGAAACAAAAGGGGGGGGGGAAGGGGGAGACTTATCCTCAAGGTGCTGTGGCCATAGAACAGGCCCTTCCTTTCAGATTTCCTCATTCGACGCTGAAATTGCAGAACAGTGCAGTCTACCCAAGAACTTAGGAAAGTCCTTGTTTCAGCCACATCTGAAGTGTGATTGCCACTGTACCTCTGTTCTTGCCGGGATGCCCCAGCTCACACTACGAGCTCACTCCTCCTCCCTCTGCCTTTTCAGCTCACTCACCCAGCCACACCATGCGTGCCAGCAGCTTTGCAGTCTTCGTGGGTCCAGGTTCTCCCAGGAAGGCACCGAGAACAATGCAGAGGCAGTTCCCACCCTGTTGGCCAGCCAGCCAGCCATAGTCTTTTAAAAAGCACAGCATAAAAATCCCTGTAAAACAAATAAAAAGTATTATCTGTTACAGTTGACATAAAAGTTAATAGGCTAAAGATGTTTTAGGGAAGGTAGGGATGCCAACTGCAAAAGTGCTGGGCACACTGTATCTGCTCTCATTTTATTTCTCCCATTAGCTTCCCCATTTATTTCAAGAGTTCCTATCTCAGTGTCAACAACTGCTGCCATTGTAGCCATATGTTTGGGTTAATACCTATCCTAGACTGTAGTCGTCATTGTACTAGCCTGATTACCTTGTATAAACTATGCATGCCTGACAATGACTATGCCCTTGAAGAAGAACTAGAAGACTGATAAAAGGGGAACATCCTGCCCTAGAAGGCGTCAGAGGCTAGATGATTGCCAAAGAAACAAGAAGTCAGAAAAAATTGCGGTAACTACGGGAAAGGTAAAGGCAGCAGGGCGAGATCGCAACCACAGACTCAATTCAATACTGGGAAGACTTGCCCCCCCACACCTGCAAGGAGCATGCGTGCTAATTTACATAGCAAGCAAGGCTAATTTGAACATAACTAACCAATGGGCATGAATTTATGTGGGCTTTTACTAATCATGTAACAATATAAATACACTGTAGTTCTTTTGTGTGGTGTGCTAGCTTTGTGGAATTACCACCTAGCACCCATATTTGTGCAAACATGAGCTAAATAAGTATCTCGGCTCTGTGTGTAAGATTGGCTTATTGCACACTGGGTACCGGACCCTGCTTATGGGACACCACCATCACCAATCCTGCACTATTTGTCTTATACAAAAACTTTCCTTGGTGGCAGTAAAATACCTGAATTTAACCTGCTCACAGATTTCTTCAAGCTTAGAGTACACACTACTGACAGCTTGATACCTATGTGGACAGCAACAGAACAATGAAGAGAAGAGGGACTGGGGACAAGTAAGTACCATTGGGGAAAGCCAGACCAGCATCAAGAGCTTAGAAAAAACCCAAGGTACTACTATAGACTCAGTACCAAGTTTTCAAAGGAACCTTAGAAAATGATGGGCTCTGCTCCCTATTTCCTAACGTCTTTGGAAAACCCTAATCTTATCTAGTGACCAGAAAGCCACTAAGTACTGCACCAGCTTTGTCTTTAGATGGTTTTAAGGTGATAACATGGCAAGCATTTGTCATAATGTCAAATCAAATTGATTTACAAAAGGAAACTCTAAAAGTCTATCCCCTTCTTACCAACAATGATCTTTATGATCAAAAAAGGTGGCTGTGTATTTTTTATAGATGGATAAAGAAAATCCTTTCTTGTTCTTTCTCTTCTGCACCAATTTAAATATGCTGATTCAGATATTCTTTTTCTGATCAGTCATTACAAGTCTAATTAATAGCTAATTATCTACTCTACCATACATTTTATATGTTTAAAAATACATTTCTTTTACCAATCCAAAGATGTACACACAAAAAACCCCCAACAAACTCCTCCCCCAACCCCAAACCTAAACCCCAAACAATGAAATCCAATACAATATCATGGAATTTTGAAACAAAAAGAAATTCTAAATGAAAAAACCCCTCCTTAAAGTTAAGGTTCCTGAATGACAATAGTTTTAGATAACACATAATTTACAAAACATGTATGCTTAAAAGCAAGGAGATGAGAAGTTACTGACATCTTAAATCCTTCACTGTCCACACGAGAAACACAAACCCAATACTCTGATCAAACATTTCAATGCATATTTATTACAATACCAATGGAATTCAGCCATAAAATAAAGTGCTGCTCTTCCACTAGTTATCACAGGCTATACTGACAGCACAAACGCCATCTGAAAAAGTAATGTAAAAAATTATATAAGTACACATTAGTGACATAATGCTAAGCATGAAATAGAATTTTAAATATTTGATTTCTCCTCAACTTAGTAAAACTATACACTCTTATTTGATTACTGCATATATAATTTCTTGAAAACAGCTAAAAAAATACACATTAATTGATTTTTTGACTTATCCTATCCAGTATGCTTATAAAAAATCAAATACCACATATTTGTATTAAAATTATATAAATAATAACTGCAAAATGTAAGCTGAAGTTAAGATTACCATGCTTTAACAAAGTATTCATCTTTCCTATCACTTTTCCTATCACTTGATAGGAAAAATGTCTTATTATCATGTGGCAGAGTAGGATTTGTCTTTAACTTTGTTTTCTTGCTTTTAAGTGCTTATGCTTATGTGACAGATAAGTGTACTGTTCTCACTTAGCAACTTTAACTGTCTTTTTTATTTTTTATTTCTATCAATATTAGGTTCCTTTTAAAGGAGATAGAAGAGATATGAAAAGCTTAATTTCAATGATGTAATCAGATACAGAAATGAAACCAAATAATGCACAGTACCTTTGCATATTTATTTTTAATCCACAAAAACATTTATACAAAGGAATTTTAAGTACTGTAATGATAATCCACCTTTAATGACGGATATAATTTCACAGTAAAAGAAGTTAACATTTGTTAAATTTAGCAGAAAAATATGCCCATCCCAGATACAATACACATGCCTCCAGTAATATGTCATCAGCACCTTTTAGAAACTGCATGAATAAATGGCAATTGAAGATGGTTTTGTTGAGGAAGAAAAAAAAAAAGTGAAAAAAATAAAGGAAGTAAGTAGAAGTGCTGTGAATATGCTAGTATAATGTTAACAAATAGATATTTTTCCAGTTAATTTTTGGGGGTTATTCTGTCAGAAAGACTTTTGTATAAATCCTAATTAGCTGATCCAATGTCCTTTAATTCTCATAACAACGGTAACTCATGAGACCTACTATATACCAATTCGATCTCAGTAGAAATGACTTGCAGGATTCTTTTGCTTTCCTTTATTGAAATGACAGACACTACTTTGTTCTTCACTAACTGTTCCCTTGGCCATAAAAAAGGGATCTCCTTGGATTTTAATGAGGTTAAAAGAGGTACAAATTATACCAGACAGACATATAAAATACCATTTCTGAAAAGAAATTATTTGATGGATCATTTAAAGCTCATAATTTTAGAGGAATTTAAAGAATGTTGTTAATCTAAAATATTCTATATGATAAAGAAGTCAACCTTCTGCCTTTCTAGCTTACTGACATGAGTTGAACTTTATGGAATTTTCTTTTTTCTTTTTTTTTTTTCCAGAAAATAAAACTCATGACAGAAATTCTTCTATGTTTGCACAAAAAAGATCAAGTATAATCCTCTTTATCCAGTTGTACTGGGAAAAAACCCACACCTATTTCTAGAATCTACAATCATAAATACCATATTCACACAGAACGCAAGCTAAGTGCAGGGTATTATGTAGAAGACAAACACTGTTGAGTGCTTTGATGCAACAACTAATACAAATCCTATGCTGACTTGATGACTCTGGCTCTGCATAAGAGAATCACATAGAATCACAGAATAGTTTAGGTTGGAAAAGACCCTGAAGATCATCGAGTCCAACCATTAACCTAACACCGCCAAGTCCACCACTAAACCATGTCCCTAAACGCCACATCTCCACATACCTCCAGGGATGGTGACTCAAGCACTTCCCTGGGCAGCCTGTTCCAATGCTTGACAACCCTTTCAGTGAATAATTTTTTCCTAATATCTGATCTAAAACCAATAAATAAAATTGGGGAGACTTCTATGTCCAGGCATTTCATGCCACTACTTCCAAAGTGATCTTTGCAGATCAACATTACCCTCCATGCCCCCTTTTCCAAAGGGGCCCATTACAAGATTGCCATGGGCTTTAGACTGTCCAGGAAGTTTTCTTTAACACCAGTTACTTTAGTGACATTTTCTAGAGAAGTAGATGCATAACTGTAGCAAACCGTGTGCAAGCATCTTAAACTTGCACAATTTAACTTCGTATTCTAGCAAAAAATGGTTGGGGTTCTTGATTACAAAACTGGAAACAAAATTATATAAGAAAAATATGTGTAAAGTAAAACTGGAATCTACATGAAATCAAATTCTTGTCCTTGCCATCATTCAGAAACTTCCCAGGGCATTTATTAGCCATAACACTCCAGGGAGCAACTTAAAGGTATTCTGCTTCTTGAGGGGATCCACTTCCGTTCCTTTTCCTGAGGTTTTCTTGTTTTTCAATGCAAACAAAGCCACCAAACATGCTTCAAGGATCTCTTAATTTCCTTATTAATTAAAGTGTCCTGTAATATTTTGTATGGCCTTTATTTATCCTCTTTGTCTATTTAAGAATACTAATGAAGTACCCTTTAGTTTAAAAATTACTTCTCTTTCATGAGTAAAGAGGTGTCCTTAGAGAGACAATTCTTGCAATTCTCTTTGCCTTTATGTCAGAATTGCAATTATAAAATTGAGAGATTTAACAAATCACCCATTATCTATATTTTTTCATTGAACAGCTACTCCCTGTCATTTTCGTTTGCTGATTTTTTTAGAGAAACTACACATGACTGAACAGTGTTGCTCAAGCAGAGACACATTACTGAAAAGCTTCTAATACATATGCAGTTAAACATTATTATACTTTATCCACACAGAAGCAGCATTCCACATTCCACATTCTGCATCTGGAGATCACTGGAAAAGCAGAGATCTACTTAGGTAGTATGAGCTGCCTTCAGCCCACCTACATTTGAATAGGTAACAAAATTTTAAAGCTGAGGATCATAGTTCCTCTTTCTAGAGTTAAGATCTGCATTGCCTTCTACAGCTGCACATCTTTGACAGAGAGATGTTTGGTTGATTAGGCTTTCTTATGGGCCTAAGGTTAGGTCTTTAATCACTGTCCTGTTTTAATACTACCATAAAGCATTATGGAGAAGTAGAAGGCTGTAAACACTTAGTACTGGTTCAGGATTGCAACAGAAGCATGATAATTTGCAGTCACATTTTGCTTTTCTGAGTTGTGGATTGGACAATGAAAAATGAACTGAGAAGAAAAAAAGATTAGCAGTCACCTTCCTCAAAACGACTGCAATCACGTGAGTCATGCCTCAGCTTACAAGGCAGACAGGAGACTAGAGGAGAGATAACATATTAAAAACGTGCAGAATCTAGAAAAGGGTCATAGTTGTCTGTCCTTGGCTAGGAAAATCAAACTGCTCCCTGTTTCATGAAATGGTGTCTTAAAACATATAGTTTATTCTTCTCCTCACTTTGCATTATTTTAGTCAATAACTTCAGTGTAAAATTAATGCATATATGCAATAAAATGAGGATAGTACTATTGCTTGTACACTTTGAGCGCATGTAATGGCTGTAAAATATGAAGATGTAGGCCTTTTCTTTCATTTAATTTACAGGACAATTAAATTTATGCTATAGAAACTCAGCTTGGCTTCTGCAAAATTACTGAAATGACTACTGCTCTGGGATTGGAAGAGAGATTAATGTTATCCATTTGTTCTTGGTTGTATATTATTTTTATTCATTAAAATTCCCCAAGGAAACAATATAAGACCAGATGATAGATAAGATTTCTCATCTCTCCCTTATGCTGTTGGACAGTCACCCACTGGAGTGTCTAATAAAAGTGTCACATCCACCATTCAGTTCCATGTTCTGAGAATTGCAAAGGATGGAGTCAGCACTGCTAAGCTATACCCATCCCAGCTGCACTCCATATACTGAGCTCTGCAATATGTCTGCAGTCTCTGGCAGCAAGGAGTACCAAAGTATTCTCTACCATGCACTATGTTAGTGTGGGAGATCAAAGCGTGAGCACCCTGTTTTACAAGGCACTCATATTCTAGGTAATATGGTTGCATTTTAAAGAGGAAGGTATTACTCCCCATCTAGGTAGGCAGTAAAATATTTAACCAAGGCTGTTGATTTCCCAGGAAGTTGAAACTGCTCAGCACACCACAGGAGTTTCTCTGCTTTTTGTATCTAAGAAATACTTACTGCTGGCCATTACCTCAGTAGTAAAAGTTTGTCAGAGTAAGTTTGACAAGAACAACAGAGAATTATGCAATAAAAAAGCAGTGATTTATATAACCCATACTAAGGAATGATTCCTGAAGAGCCTTTACCCAAGACAGACTGCTAATTAAGTTAAAATTAGGCATGCAATGATAAAATAGCTCTTTTCCAGTGAATGCTCACAGTATCTGTTATCATATCTTGAACAGCAGTTTAAAACTTAATTTAACATTGAATTTGATCCTCTTCTTGTAAAAGCATAGAGTAGTTCACATCACAGGACTTACTTTTGAAATATCTACAGCAGAAGAACCCTACAGAAGAACTCATTCCTGTCTACCAGGGAGTTTTGATATGGACATAAAGAGGAGTAGGAGTCAGTCTGCATTTTATATTATTTTGAAAGTTTTCCAAATTGCCACGTGAAGTATGAAACCTCAAAAGTCATTATAGCTCAGAAACATTTCTGCCTTAAAATACAGTCAACAGTTACGTAAAAGCAGCAGCCAAACCCTCTCTGCCTAATTGATACAAGCCATAGTTTACTGGCTGACCAGTTTGAGCCATTTAAGATCACATGACCCATGAAAATCAGAAACATGATGGTACTCAGAATGGGTATTTAAAAATGGAGGAACCACACTGCTCAATGTGGAGCAATGAGACTACTTGCAAGAGGCAGGCAAGCAGGGCATGCTTCAGCATCACTGCATTCACATTAGAACTACAAGGGTAGAAAAAGCTAAGCAATTTCATGAGGAAGAAAGCACACCCTAATGAATAGGTGCTTGATCAGGAGTCAGAGACTTGGATTCCAATTGATCCCAGCTGCTGTTACAGCTATCTCCTTTCTGAATTTATTTTTCCCTTCCACCATCTACTTCTCATTTCTTCTATTTTAATTTTTAGCCAATCGGAGCAGGATGTATTATCCTGACTCTGAGTTTTTGTGGAACCTGAGAGACAGGGACCAGATTTTGGTTGGAGTTTGAGTTCCTATAGCTACTGCAATACAAACAGCAAATTACCAGAAACCTGCTCAGAAGTTTAATATCTTATTTAATCAATCAATTTTAACTGCATTTCAAGTATACAGGTCTCTGGCTCATTACTATTTTTAGTTAGATATGGAAACAAATACTTGTTCATTTCAGTTTTTTCTGAACATTGAAGAATCTAGAAGAATATGAAATACTTTTAATCGTCCAGAAACACTTCTATTTTGGGAACTGATTTCCAATGCATAGAGTTAGTCTTCACCAAGACACGCATAACTGTAGTTGGTTATGTACATGTAACAACCTTGAAATGACAAATAATAAATGCTTATGGGCTTAGTGGCCAGTTTTACTAGCTAAAGAGATTAAAGTTTTGGAACTGTGAAGAACAGTTTATCAGGTACCCACAGGCGCCCTGGACTTCAACGTATCCAAATAAGGGAAGGACAGGCAGCAACAACTGTGTAAGCTAGTTCAAGAATCTGATTTCTCAATCTGTTGTACTCTGAAGCTGCTTTACTGAACATATGGCTTACCTAATTGAGGGTTTGGACCAGTACCAAAATTACAAAACGTGTATGCACACTGAAAATTATAAAACTATATATATATATATTACAGGAAACTAAAAATAGAAGATGAGACTCATGGGTCATAAAAGGAAAAGAAAGAATTAATTACTGAGGAAAAGAGAAGTAATTAATTAAAATCATGAGCTTACAATCAGAACTAGAAAAAATAAAACTGAAACCCCAGCAACTCTTACATGCTCTGATTCACATCCAAACAACTACAAACTCAGCTGTGTGAAGGAAATACGTTGAATTTGCCTTCTCTTTCAGGCATCCTCCCCACGTAAAGAAGATGCACATCTAAGCAGTTACAAAAGTGACTATACAGCATTCCCTATGAAGCGTGTAAAAACCAGTGAAACATACACATTAACCTTGTAGTTGCAACCTGCGTGTGACTCATGCTAGAAGAACTGCATTGCAGTATTCAAATACTTGGTGCAGCCAAAGTACTACAGTACGTGTAGTGTCTGTAACGCCTTGGAGTGCACAGCTCTATCAGGTGCAGGACACGTCCCTGTACAGCCACAATAAATAGAGCTCCTTGTGATGTGGAAATAACATTACAGGTTCAGAACCATATACAATGCATTATCACAGCTTCACAAACCCTGGTATTTGTGGTTCAAATATGAGTGAGGTAGACTGAAAAATGGCTGAACTGCTGGGCTCAAACAGTTGTGATCAGTGGCATGAAATTCAGCTGTAGGCCAGCCACAAGTGGTGTATGCCAGGGGTTGATACTGGGTCCAGTACCGTCTAATATCTTCATTAATGGCCTACACAATGGGTCAAAGTGCACCCTCGGCAAGTTTGTAGAAGATACAGAATTGGAAGGAGTGGTTGATACACCAGATGGTTGTGCTGCCATTCAGAGAGACCTCAACAATCTGGAGAAAGGGGCAAACAGGAACTCATAAAGGTCAACAAAGAGAAACGCAAAGTCCAGCACCTGGCGAGGAATAACCCTATGCACCAGTATGTGCTGGGGGATAACCAGTTGGAAAGCAGCTTGGCAGAAAAAGACCTGGGGGTGCTGGTGGACAACAGGTTGAACGTCAGGCAGCAATGTGCCCTGGCAGAAAAGAAAGCCAACAGCCACCTGGGTTGCATTAGGAAGAATGTTGCCACTGGGTGAGTTGGAATACTATTAAAAAAAAAAAAAAAAGGCCTACCAAAAAAATTTTGTTTGCTGTTATTTTGCATTATTATTTGTTTGGAAAGCAGGGAAAAAAAAACTACTAAAGAAATTTACTTAAAGAGAATCACAGACTGGAAACTGCTTAGGATCAACCATTATTTCATGTTTCCTCATAGATATTGATTATAAACATGGTAGATGTTTACCTAAACAGCCTGTTCTGAAGCATCTCTAGTGCTGATAAGTCTTGAATTGATATGAAATTTTTTGTTTTGACTAAAAAAGTTTCAGTTTCTCTTCAGGTTATTCAACCCATCTTTTAACCATTAAATTTTAAGTCAAGGGCAAACAGAAAATCTTTTCACAAATGTAAATCAAAATGTTTTGACTTTCCCTGCTCCCTTTCTGGGTTTTGCTAGGTTGGTTTCTTTGTTTTGGTGGTTTTTTGCTTGCAGGGTTTTTTAGTTAATTTTTGTTTGGGTTTTTTGGTTCTTTTTTTTTTTTTTTTTTTTTTTTTGCTAAAACTTTCAATGCATACTGTGGTAATTCATGAAACTTCTAAAATTGTTTTTGCCTGGAATACATAACTAGCTCTTTTTTCTAGTCAGATTAGATGAACAAATCAGCTTTTTGAGTTTAAAATGTCACTTTTCACATTGAGTAAATCCACATCCTATAGGCAGACAAACCTAGCAAGGATTTGTATTCTATACAATCATTTTTCTCATTTAGAACAGCTATACGGAAATGAATACAGTAGTATGCCATTAAATATTACTGTTTTTTCCTATCACTGCATTTTTGTGTGGTTGAGGAGTGTAAAGCTTTCTGTTAGAGAAGGATATTAATCACTCCTTAAAATATGGTGACAGATGGTAACATTGCATATATCTGAGAGAAGAATCATATCCAAGCACATAGAAATACAGTATCACACTTCAGTAAAAAATTATTCTTCATGCCCTGTTTTTTGAAAGCTTAATAAAGTACTAGCTCCTAGCTAGGAGCTAGCACTAGAAAATGCTGTCAGCAAACATGTGCGAGTCAAGGTTAGGAAATTACCTAGGAAGAGATTACACGGAGAGATAAAAATTCTTGATATCCTATGACTGTTACTCTAATGCATTTTGTTATAGGTAATGTGAAAATTCTTATGATCCTGGCAGATTTATTTGAGAAATGTTCTAAATATTTACAAATCAGGATTGTGTTTAACATCTCAGAGGTAGATTATAACACCCTTACAACATAGCAATTTCTTTTCCCACTAGCCCTACTCATGCTGAGAGACCTGCTTGAGTTATTACATGATTAACATTATAGTAAAGTCAGTCACTTTTTTTAGCATTTTCAAGTCATATATACAATGATTTTGCCTAGTACTAATACAACAGAATAAAAATAAAGATTTGAACGTGAAGGAATTAGATCACGATATTCTAGTAAATAAAGAACACAGTAGAATTTCACAGATAAGTGTTAAATTCTTAGGACAGCATCCAAAGAAATACACATGCTTTTCTAATGCTGAACCTGAGGTAGTTCTGAAAAGACGATTGCCCATTCCCTCTTTAAAAACTTACTTTGAATTATGTTGTCAGCTTAAATAAGGGTTTGAAAATCAGTTTTACCTAAATAATATCACACAGGACAAGTTACTTGTGTAAATGATGAACAGTAACAGAGAAGGCTCCTTGTTATTAAATGGCTCTTTGATCAAGACATCCAAGCTTAAACAACAACTTGATTACACCCAGGCTTAAACAATGTTATGTTTCTTCCGATGCACACTACTGATCTCTGTACTACATGCCTTCCTCTCCTCTTTCTGAATTATTTTGGTACAGTCACCCAGTTATGTATCTGTGACACTGGGTACCACTGAGACATGCAATGGCATTTTTAAGCAGCAGTACTGGACATACAAAAGAACACGTGAGTTTCTTTTTCTAATAATCCACAAACTATTAAAACTCTGAAACAAAATTTAAACAAAACCACAAGAACTAAACAGACTTTTCTTGGAAAACTGACACCACTTTGTTGTGGTCTGGCTTAAATACTTTTCAGGATATCAATCATATAGTCCATCTCATTAAGGAGAAATGCTGTGACCATTTGTTTATTAGATACTTGTCAGCAAGTAGTCCAAATCATAACACTTTACACAAAACACAATCCATGCACTGGGAAACTAAACTGAATCATACCTTAACACAAACATAACAGCAACTGTATTAGACCCATCAATGCATACTATAAATCCATCATTAGAACACTGCAGAAAATATTTTGGAGTTCCTAGTCAGAGACATATTTTAAAAAGCCGATTTTTTTATTTAAAAATGAAAAATTCAGGACAATTACACTCATCAAAACCTTCAAAAGAGGGTTTTGGGTTTTTTTCCATTCTCACATTCATAAAAAATTTGAAACTTGATATACTGCTACAAACCAAAATTGTCATGGCCATTGATGCTGACAATAAAAATCAGCAACCAAATCCTTAGAATAAACAAGCTCTCTTATGTGCTCAAGAAGTGTGGATGCCAGTTTCTAAATTTCCAGCAGAAAATTTCATGTGGCAAAAAACCACCTTCTTAGTGGTGGTGCTAGAGTACAAGTAATTGTTTCAAGTGCTCCAAGGTACCTTTGCATCTGAAAGGAGTGAAGAGAAAGAGGAAGAATGCATGTCAAAGATGGGTCAGAAGAGGATATGCATTTCACTAGTTTTACAAGAGCCTAGTCATATTGCAATTTTTCAGGAGAAAAATGATATAATGGCACCACTGTAATGCTGTAGCTTCGGAAATGGTTGGAAACAAGTCACAGGCTGATTCTACCAACTGTGGAGTTCACACTAAGTGCAAACATTTCAAATTTCTTTCATGGGTACAAAAAAGCCCCACTGAACAGAAAAGATAAAAGTTTGCATGGGTTTATTTAAAACCAGTTTCCCACTATGATATTGAAATAGAAACTGCAACAAAATCACAAGAACAAAGGAAAAGTAACTGATGTATTCATCAGAATATTAATATTGCCCTTAATTAATACTGAAGAGGCAGCTGTCAGCTTAGATTTTAGTATAATATAACTATCCACAGTCCTATTTTCAAATACGTGGGATACTAGTACAAAAATTCTTGACATTTCAAAGCCAACAATTAAAAATTATCTAGTTGGACTATATGACACACAGTTTAGGAAAAAATAACAGTAAACATTTTCAGGAAATATTTTGTATTATCATAAGAAAATATATTTTACTAATTTCAGGAAGGCCTGTCTTCTTTTTCAATTGCAGTTATTTCAATGAGAATTAACTACTTACAAAATTTCCAGTAAGCACCTAAAAATTATATATTTGACAATCTAAGCCTACTGAGACAAAAATCAGAAGACTAACAGCTTGCAGAACAGACATTCAAACAAATGAGAATGCCCTAATTTTAACATAAAGCTAAGAGTAGATGGTTCACCCTGCTGAATTATGTAATTAATTTCAAATACTTAGCATCACAGCAAGGAAAAAAAAAATTAAAAAATAATTGATGAACTAAGCATTAGTAAAGGGTTACAGACCCTTTCGCTTTTTGTTAGAAGTTAAAATTTAACTCATTGTATCTTAACAAATTGACAATAGCTTACATGAAATAAATTTTGGGGTCATCAAAAAGCTAAAAGAAAAATATCCTCTCTGGTTTAATCACTTGTAAAGAGTCTAGACTATATAAACTTGTGACTGCATATAAACCTTTTTTCCTTTTTCTCAGGATGGATCCCTTGCTTATTTCATATAAACTAGGTCAAGCTGAAGCAAGGAGGAGAAGCACTAGAAGCTCTAGAAAAAAATTGTACTGAACAATAAGAGAGCAGGAGTGTTTGAAGAGCTGTCAATTCAGAATCTTTGATGAGCTCTAAATTAATTTTGAAAAGACTACTAGGCATGTTGATTAAAAGAGGGTATTTTGATTATACAGGATTTGATAAAAGTGCACTAAACTATAAACTGAAATTCCCACTTGTCTGCCAAACTATCTAAAAGGTAGTAATTTACATGCTTTACTGTAAGGGAGAGGTGTTTCGCTGAGCTATAATTAAAGTTGTGCACAATCTATGAAATTTAAGTTGTAACTGTAATATAAGGATGAAATTCAACTTTGTCCTACTGCAGTGTAGCTGGGTATCAGGGCTATGTCTATGTGTACATCCAGCACACTGGATTCCCTGGGTGATCCAAGGAACTCTGCAGCTAGTCTCTGTGCTGGGTAGTGGACCAGCTTGAGAGAAGGTGATTGACTGAAACCCTAATTGACTTCACAGCAAAGCATGTGACTATCACAGGAGTTCTCCAGGTAAGAACTTTGGCCGGTCCCAGAGATTCTCCCAGGCAACCTGTGCCAAGCATAAACCAACTGATAGGCACTCCTTGAATCCTTAAATGTGTTGATAACATTCTGAGACAAGGACCTGGCTGTCCTAGCAACTTCCCCAGGTAGTTCCTGCTGTAGAAACAAATTCTACCCTTTGCAGTGGAGAAGACACTTTGTCAGAAGGAACTTCCTGCAGATGAAGAAATGGTCCCATAGGGTGCTCTCTTGTTAAAATAGTTAGATGTTTTGTACAGAATTTAAGATAATCAATAGAAACATCATGCATAAATTGGAGTCATCATGCAGAACCACAGGCCAACTGGACATAAGAATTCAGCAAAACAACAAACAGTTCAGGGAGTCTTACTCAATCTATCTCAAGACACCATACCAGGACCATAAGAAAAGATTATCTAAATGAGCCATTTATTTTAACAAGCACTCACTCTGTCTGTGAGTTCAATAAAATAATTCCTTGAATAGTTTTGGTTTCTCCTGGGTATCTTCAAACTCTCTCATACTGTTTTAGCCATCAAAGGTAGTAGTAAACATCACGTAACTTACCCCTCACTAAATATTTAAATTCATTGATGGAGATTTGGAAAACAACAAATACATAATTTGTTATTATGTACAAAATATCTAGATATGTCAATGTATATAGGTGTCTGAAAATTAATGAAATTATTCACAGTGGAACAAAATGAGTTGATGAACATGAACTTATTGAACAACTACAGAATAATATCTGATATGAGTTTTTCTAAAAAGAGATAGTTCTTTAAAGTTGATATTCTTGAAAACTGGAGGACAGAAGGCTGAACCTGAGAAAAATGCAGTGCACAAGAGTGTTACGCCATGCCACCAAAATAAATTCTTAAGAGACAGAGTATGGTTGGTTTCTAGCCCAAAGTCAACATTAACCTCTCTAATGAAACTAAAAAACCCTAAACAATAAGTTAAATTGTGATACAACGTGATATGGACATGAGTCTACAAAAGACAATGACAGGTAAAAAAAAAGGAAAATAAAGAATAAAAAAAAAAAGAATGAAACTTATTTCAAGGTGAATTGCAAAACCAGAAACTGTATTATAGATCGAGGTGAGAGGAGGGTTCTTTTTTCAGTGTATTTTTTTCTGTGATGTTTGACCTGGAGGTATTTTACACTGTAAAAATTTTGAGATATATTGGTTTGGGGGAGGGAGGAAGGTTAAGTGGAGGGCAGTTTACACCTCATTTTTCACTTCAGAAATGTTTAGACTTCAAAGACTTGTTTTAACAGTGCCTGTTTATTTTGGGGGTTTTGGTTCTTTAATTGAAATTATGTAAGCACCAAGTATTCAACAGTGGTGTCCTTTACCAAAAACATTAATTAATCAAGTTAAATTGGTATTAATAAAGCCTAAAGAAAAAGAGTATAAAGACTCTGATTACCAAAAAAGACAAAAACTAGAAAAATCATCTTTACTTTCATTGCTCAAAATTCAGTATTTTGACTCATGTTTTTCACTAGTTCTTCAGTCATATTTTTTTCAGAATAGGATAAACATTAGTATCAACATATAGGTTTTAGTCTATGTTCATCCACTATGAAGCTATCATAAAGGGCAAGTCCCTAGTTTCCACTTCCATGGAAATGACCTTTAGAAACATGTTATTTGCTAGAGTTTGGTAAGTAGCAAAGGTCTATTTAATTTTCCTGATTATTTCAGATGTCTTTGTTAATTTCCACTCATATCAAGTGCTGCGAGTTTCTGAAATCAAAATGCTGCTGTTTTGAGGAATATCTTGTTTAGGTTGTTCAAACTGGATTGTTTTATACTTATATCTAGCCATAGCTTTTATTTAATGTCTTTCAAAATATATAGAGCATTTGGTAAACACAAAAGAATTAGTGGGAATGATACACACTTTGCAAGCAGTTTAAAAGCCAGCCTCAAAGATCAGAAGTTGGGAGGCTACTGCACTGCTAAAATAGTGGTTCTCAGTATCTTAGATCACTTCCTTGGTGGTACCAATTAAAGTTGTTGAGTGTAATGGGGGAGAGGCTTAAAGAGTGTTCTATAATTTTTAGACTACCTGAAAATCTAACTTTTCCAATTACCCCACACTCATAGCTCAAAGTTGTGTAGAGCTTTTATTTACTTATTTTTTTACTGTTGTTTTACAAAGAACTTGCCTTGAGAAAGTCTCTTCTTTTTTGAAGTCTATGGTACCGTATTAAGAGCACCTTCATCTGGCCATCCATAACTTTTTACCCTTCTTTTGCCTGAGAATGGATGGAAGCTTCAGGTCCTAAGCACGCAGAGGTTTTATGTGGAGTGTTTTCCTTTACCTTGGACATACCACAAATTTAACTTCTCATAAGTAATTCCACAGCCTACAGATTTCTTTACTGCACTTGAGAATTAATCAATTTCCTTCAGATAATATTTTGTGCACAAAAAGAATCATGTTTTATCAAAAACCACAACAAACATTTTCCTACTAGCAAAACCCAAATGCATTTATATTACAAGTTGCCTGTTTGGAGCTTTCCTGACTTAGTAGCTATCTGTTCCTTTTCCACTGTTTACATTAAGAAAAGTAGTGCTTATCAGCAAGGACAAGGGAAATAGTGATTTAAGGCAAGCTAAATTTTTAATGTTATCTTTTATACTCAGAAATATAGAAAATATATTCTTTCAAAAGATAAAAATCTACAGTTATTTAGTGAGCTGTGCACACTGGACAAAGCACTTGTTCAGCTGAAGATTTAATCTGTCATCTCCAAAATTCAAATGGCCTGACTGTCAATTTAGGTATTCCACTTTAGAGATGGTAAAGCTGTAAAGTTTTTATTATTTCTGTAAAGAAAATATTTCACAGCCTCTTGGAAGTCAAAAGATGTAAATGAAAAAGGAGTAATTCTCAGCGTTTTCTTTTGTGTTGACTTCATGAGCTTACTTCATTCTTAACCAGCTTAACTGTTTGTAGACACCCATTCACCTTATGTACTCCAACCATAAAAAGCTAAGAACATGTAAATACTATTTAACTTACAGTTCTTCTAAGTATCAAAGAAACAAAGAAATATAACAGCACATGCATTCTAACTGTTCCAAAATTGAGGCTAAGTATTGCAGACTTAGTTAAAAAAAAAAAGGCACAAAATAATTATCCTAACTTACACCATAGCCAGGTAGAGCAAGTTCTCCTGTAAATATGCAACATTTCCCAGCAAAACAAGAACAACCTTCTAAAAGACTGATCATGCCTTCAGGTTATTTTAAAAATAAAAATTAATCACTTTCTGATTTAGTAGATCTTCAAGTAAACAATTCACAAATAACTGAAGACGACATTTTAAAAATATTCACATTTCATTTTCTTCTTCAATTCCTGTTTCCCTGCCTCACAGCAGAAGCAAGTCAGAAAAAAAAAGTCTAACTTTTGTAAAGTGAATCGGATCTGATCATACTTAATAATGACTGACTGACTTTGTTTTTCCAGTGCCTGTAAGGAAGAAAAGCAACTCATTTGGTTGAACCTCCTTGCAATGGTGTAAACAAGGAAGAGTTAATATGGTGGGAGCAGTCTGAATAGTCAGATGGAGAAGAAAATAAAGCCTTTAAGGTGAGGGTTTAACCAAGTCAATTCAGGAAAAGGGAGAGCTAAACAAAAACATAAAACAAAACTTGGACTGTGTAATTTCAGTGTGTTACAAGACATGATACAAAATCAAGTATCAAAAAACAGGTTTGGTAATAGCATTATATGTTTGACAACCATGGAAGAACACCCCACAGCATTCTGAAAAAAATGCATGGTGATTGTGGCTTTGAAAAGCCCCATTACTGCAATAGATAAACAAGACTTTTATAAATTAATGTACTAGATAAGCATTACTTATCTACACTCTTGGTCTTTTTTGTCATTTTAAATCTGTTCTTTGATACCTGATAATATGCCTCCTGACTTTATCAATGAAAGTCATATCTTAATAAGTGGTATATAAAGAAAAATCCTTTTACTGGAACACAGCTAAGCTTTTTTTTCTTTTTTTTTTATGAAGACAAATTGACCATAGAAAAGTGAAGCACATTCAGCTGAGAATGCTGTAGAAACTATAGGCAACATACTAGCAAACAGGTATTTAACTGTCTTTCTCTTTAGATATCAAGGGTCATCATTATAGAGAAAAATAGTAAATCATTACTAAGAAGGTATATGCTGTAAATCATGACAGCTTATCTTATGATTTACAGAAGGAGATGTAGGAAATCACACGTAGATGTAAGTGCTCCATCCCTGGAAACATTCAAGGTCAGGTTGGACAGTGTTTTGAGCAACCTGATCTAGCTGAAGATGTCCCTGCTCATTGCAGGGGGGGTTGGACTAGATGACCTTTAAAAGGTCCCTTCCAACCCAAACCATTCTATGATGCTATGATTCTAAATAGAATAACAGAATCAGAGAATAGTGGAGGTTGGAAGGGACCTCTGGAGGTCATCCTGTCTAACCCTCCTGCTCAGGTAACATCACCTAGAGCAGGTTGCACAGAACTAAATATTACCTCTTTGTGTGAGCATGAGCTTCTAGGAGGTATGCTCCATGCAACTTAGAAATCAACAGTTTTATGATGAAATATTCATAGGAAAGACAGAGATGAAAACTGGACAAAACTAACGCTCACTGTCTCTGTTATGCAAGAGCTAGGAATGACTACACAAACCATGGAATGCAAATAAGTTATTTCTCGAACTTAGCTTGCCCTTGAGAAATTGTGCAGACACACACTACTTATGAACACTCTATACTGTTCAGTCAAAAAAATTTACTTCTAAAACTGGAAGAGAAATGAGATAATATTTCCTTGTAAGTGTTTGAAAGGATCTCAGAAACTGGATTGATGGTAGAATAAAAATTTTAAAAGACACTGATTTATTCAAGAGCATATTCCTGGTCTTTAAGAGACAGTTTATAAAAAAATAAAATAGTTTGCTCTCTAAAATAAACATACAAACTTCTTGAAGAGCTCATTCAACTTTCTAAGTAAAGAATACTACAAAACCTTATTTATTAGTGATGATACATTTCTATACTGGATTCTCTATATGATTAAAATATTTCTCTGAAACTTTGAGTCCTGACATCAACATTTTGACAAGTGCATTACTTGAAAATTTTTCATGCTTCTTAATCTGAATGCTACATGAGTGTTTATGTAAAATTTTAGGATACCATGTTGATTATAGAATTATTTTATATATTGAAAAACTATTTAATTTTCTTAAGGGAATAAACTTACATTACAAAATATATAAAAAAATTTTTTTGGTAAATCTAATAACTGGATGATCAACGTAAGGCTTGCTGAGTAGCACAGAAGTCAGCAATCTGTAGCAGGTTTCTGAAGATTATACAAGAGCAGATTTTGAATGATACCAAGAAGGATGTTGCAACTTTATCAGCTGGAAACATTACTGCCCTGAGATAATTTTTTACAATTACTTTTATCCTCTAATTTTGGAAAGAAAAAAGTAAAAGACTGCTGACCTCTTCAGTTTTGCAATATTTAATAACATAGTAGCTTACATAAGTATGTAGTATTCATAAAGTATATTTAGTTTTCTAATTTTTTTTTGTTACCCCAGAGATATTTTTAGCTGTTCCTTCAGTCTTAGTATTCCAAATTTCCCTCACTAACTCCTACTTTGATGGCATTCTAACTTGCTCTTATTTTGTTAGTTAAGAAAATTCAAGTTAGACTGCCAGACTAGAATTCTGTAACTAGAAATACTACTGAAGATAATATGCACTGGTTATTACAAAAATACGCTGTCATTCCATAGAACTGAAAGAGCATGTTAAAGGAGAGAAGTTAATACACTAGTTAAAAAAGGAAACTGTTTATATCCCAGATAGGTGGTCATTCTTGTTCCAAATAGCAGCCTCCGAGTTTTATTTCTGGGTGGTTTGTATTAACATTAATCTAAGAATGAAGTGTTTTCTTGGAGATTAAACTTCATCAACTCAGCTACATTCTGTTGTGCTTCCATAATTTTCTTGCTATCAAAATACGGTCACTTTGATAATACGGAGTAGAGAGTAAAGAATAACAGAAGAACAATGTGTTGAAGTTATCTTCTATGCCCTACTGTCTTTAAGTAGTGAAAGTTAACTGCTGAGCACAGCAGTGAGTGAAGGACTCATGCAGTGAGCAGCTGCATACCTTGGAATAACGTGTTTAAAAATACTTTGTTACAGGTAATTTTGTCTTTACAGTCCAAAAAGCCTCAGCTCCTCTCAAGGACAAAGCTCATGGTACCAAGCTGTCTAAAAAGTGATTTCCTGATTTCCTTTAGATAGAAGCTTTTTTTTTTTTCTTTCTCTAATTTAAAAATCTTAGAAAATAAAAAGACACATGTGGGTTAGAGAATATAAAGCAAGCATGCAATCCTGTAAAAAGCTGAGTTACACTCAATCCTTATTCAATCCTTTCTCAAGTCATTCAAATCCAGGGTGCTCCACAGTGTAAGCAGGTGCTTAAGAACTCACATACACCTAAAGTTCATATAATGAAGACAATTTTTATCACTATAAAAGGTCAGACCTGCGGACATATTCAGCCTTCTCTGCACAGTTCAGAGATGTAAGCATTTTTTTCCAAAAAGAAACACACTGTATATCATTATGATGCTCTTTGTGTTAATGTCGTGGATATAAACCTTTTGTGGAAAAGCACGACTGAAAATCCCCAAAACAGTAGCACAACATTTTGATAGAGTTTCAACTCAGGAACTATTTAAATGATGGGAGTACCTCTTGCTGAAAGTCACACCTCTATAGGCACTGTATCAGCACGCAAGAACATATACTTCATTTATGAAGGTAGGGTTGCAGATTTTGGGATTCATCTCTCTTTATCATTACCTATATTACAAGTCAAAAAACCCATTCATCTTCTTATTTCAAAGTGCAAGAAAAAGGATTAAAGGTTATGTCTCTGGTGACCCAACATTTAGTAAGGTTTATGAAGCTCACAAAGAGAAAATCAGAATGGAAAATTTCTTCAAGTCAGATAACAGAAGGGAACATTAAAGGCTTGACAATAGACAATAAAATGGTTTACCTAAATCTTTTTTATTCAAAGATTTTTTTTTTAATGGCATTCTTTTATAAAATCTGTAATAAAAGTGCATTTAATCAGATTTTAATAATCAAATCTTTCTCATTTTAAGGTGCACAATCACAGATTAGAAGCTGTTTCTATAGTGTGAAGAAAATTATCATGCAAGCTTTTTATTTGAGTGGAGTTTTTTTTCAGTCACAGAGAATGCAAATTATACGCCTTATTTGACAATTAAAAAAACTAGACTCAGATTTCTAATATCATGATTACAATGCAAATTCTGAAAAAGATATTCAATGTCCCACACATCTATGAAGTATTTTGAAAGATCTGCCGTTAAGCATACACTTATGAATGCTTTGAAATCTAGGCTCCATTAAAAATAATATCCTACAAATCAGTATTAAGAAAGCTAAAAAATAACATTTTTAAAAAGTAAATGTAACTCTGACTTAGGCAAAAAAATAAACAACAGTAGGCAAATAACTTGGGCAAACAAGTAAACAACTCCAGTGTTTGGGTTACTTTGTGTTCCAAATTGAAAAATTACAAACTATAAACAATTATACCCAAGTCATTACATTAAGCAGCAATCATTTTATGGTTAAAAAAAAAAGCTTCAGCAGGACTGCTGAGATATTTGAAAATTTTGCTGAACAGGAATCTATGCATAAATGAATTATGTCTAGACTGGTGCCTCAGCTGCCTGGACACAAATCTGTGTATGTATATGAAGAGAACAAGCAGCTCTGATTCACCAGTGCATTGTTCTGGTTTTTCTGGCTAATACTGCTTGAAACAATGTAATTCCTATAATATGTGTATGTCAAATGCATACAGGTTTTGGTGCCTCTATTGTTTGCAGGATTTAAAACCATTCAGCCACAAGAAATTCTTGTGTTAATGCTGATGATGCTTATTCTAATATAAAGTACAGAAACATTTATTGTCTTAGAGTCTTCAATATTTAAAACCTCTACTCACTTGTATTCAAAATTTCCATAGGGGGCAAACCTGATGCATATTAAGGCATATCTGGTCACAACTTTCTTGTTTAGTCTCTCTGCCTCATTTTCTCTTTTCCTTTTTCCTCTTTTTTTTCAAAATCACACAGTATGCTCATACAGATAGCAGCCGTTCTCATACAATCAAATTATCTGCAGACTTTTTAGCAACTGCCATTTCAAGCATTGACTAACAGAAGTTTTATGAAGGAGACTTAGTCCTTCCTGTGGCTGTAAAACTGTACTGATAAGACAAGCATGAATTTTCAGTCTGGGTTGTTTTTTTTTTTTCATTCTAAGAGAAACAGATTAAGCTTTGAACAGATAATAGCTTGTGGAAAGCACAGAACCACGGAGAAAAGTATTCTACCAAAAATATTAGATGTAATATCGACCTGCAAAAAGGAGTGTCAATAAAAAGTAATATCCAGGATTATGTAAAGGGTCAGACTTTGAGACTGTTGCTGAAATGAGGACCTATTACGTATGAAGCTGGAGGTTCAGGGTAAAGTACTGCATAGAGATTTTTTTCCTACAGAAGTCTGGTTTTGATGTTGTTGCCTAATACATTTGAATAAACTTTTTTTTTTCCTGTTCACACTAGCTGGGTAGGCTTTTGGCAAGGGTACTCCTTCTCTCAGGTCAAAACGGAAAAAGCCTCTTTTGATGATATTTCCAGTAAGTCCCTATGCTTAAGCAATGCTATCACAATTCATGTATGAATTGTGCTCTAAGGGTACCCTCTGTCTTCCTACAGGAAGAAAGAGTTTAGCTGACTACCTTGGACTGAACTCCAACTACTCTGAATGCAAATTACTTCATTTGTCTATGTTTAGTGGTGTTGCACCCAGGAACAACAAAAGTGGCAACGTATAAACTATTCTCTCAGGCTGACAGATCATTCAGGATCTTCCCAGCTACACGCTCCTCTTCACCTTCTTGTATGGAGAATGCCAGCTGTGACAAAGTATGCAAATTTAATTTAATGCTTTAACGCTTTGTGTCTTATTCATTAGGGAGCATGCTTTTTTTTTTAATTAACTTTGCAAAAGATGACTTCTGACCACTGTGAAGTCAAACACGTGTTTGTAATTCATAAAAATGTCAAAACCAACACCCTGCTTTTCCTGCTTACGTTTTCATACATTGTTGTCCTACAACAGATGGCTGAAGAACCTAATCAAGAGATTTTGTGTAAAGTGACAAAAATAAGCTAAGATCTGTAGTTATCACAAAAAAGCTACAGAACTCTATGTCTAATGTACTGATGTAATTCTTGCAAAGCATTTAATGAGCTCGTATGATACTATCAAAAAATCCTTCACTGTGTCAACATCTCTCTGGTCAAGACAAGGTGCAAAAATATAAAGATCAAGTAGTTTTCACTGAACCCTGTCCCTTACTGAACTAGGTAGTGATGGAAAATTCCATATCTCTTCATTCTCAAGTATTTCCTACCAGGCACTTCCTATTGAAGTCATTCCTTAAGTCATTCTGACTGCTTTCTCTACACTTCTACACACTTAGGGCATGGACAAAAAACAAGCCTGAGAAGAGAGATTACATGAGAACATTTGTAGAGCCTCTCTTAAAAAAAGATTAAAGATGAACTCATGGCTTCATAGAATTCAAAAGAAAACTCCACTTCAGTCACAATTTCCTCAAGTTTTGTTTTACTGAAAGGCTGTGTTTTAAAAAAAAATATCTGTTCATCAGCTTTTAATTACTTCAAAATCAGAATCATAAGCCTAACTTAAAAGACCACCAGGGATGTAATTAAGCAGGCACTATGGTAGATTTCCCCCCCTTTACACTGAAGAAATTCAACTGCATTTCCCTGACTTGGTGATATGATTCTTGGGTATGATGTTTTTTCATGTTTTAGTTAATTTCACAGTGCAATCACCATGGCAAATTGCTGCCTTCATTTGTTCAGTCAGTTAAAATTGTTGTCCTCTTTCCTGGAATTCTTATTATTTACAAGATCCACAGTAATTTTAAATTGGCTTTAGAGTTTAATTTTTGATTTTTTTTTTTCATTTTTAGCTTTGAATCTGAGTAAATACATCAGTAATATATGTTAATTCAACTTGCAATAGGACTGGATTCTAAAGTGCACATCTAAGATGCAAAGACAAGAAGACTGAAAATGTAGAAAGGGACAGGACACCATGGTGGCACCATTATACACTTTATTCCGAACTCTCTGAGGACAATATTTATGGCTGGACAAGCTACACTTGGCCCAGAGAATGACATTAGGCTCTACAGTAAATACGCACAGATTATTTCTGGGTTTTGGGGGTGGTTGGGGGGGTGGGGGCTGTTTATCATGAAAGCTCTTTTAACCTCTGAAAAGGAGGATTATTTAAATCACTTTTGGATGAATAACACTTATTTAAAAATCTGATCAAATCCTTACATTTTCCTTGCATGCTGTGATTCTTCAAGTTGGCCCTGCTGTGACTCAATCAAATTTCAGCTTTTAGCTTAAAACAAAATCTAATCAAGTCATAGCTGATTTTTCTCTTCTTGCTGCAGTTTGTATGAAGTATACATGTTTGTTTATTGAAAGTGATATTGCTTAACTTACATATCAAATAGAGAAATCTGCAGAAATATACCAGCAAAACTCACAATCTGCTTTGGAACAATAAGTAAATATTAACTAAGGAAGCGTGGGAATAGGTGACATAATACAAATAAGCAGTGACTATTCATTTTTGTTTATGTTCCAATTGGTATCTGTGGTCCCAGAGAAGCCTAAAGGAATACCTGTTTGCCCTAACTGTATGAAATGAAACGTAACGGGTATATACAGTGATGTAAGACAGCATCTAAGCATTTAAGATTAGGTCAAAAATGTTTCCTAGCACTTGACGCCACAAAATAATCAGTTCTTTTTAGTCAGGGTTTTGTCTTCTGCTTCTAAATCAGTGCACTTAGCTATAAGAAATGAACACAGGCTCATTCCATTGCCCCTCCCAAACACCATTTTTTCCTGGGGAAACACACTGTATCCCTATTTGCAAGTGTACTTTGTACTAAGGCTGGATTTTTCATAAATATTAACTGAAAAATAGAAAAAAATACAGAAATTCCTACTTCCTTTTTATTTTATATGGGAGAATATCATCTCATGAATTATCAGTTTAGGAAGGTGCAAGCAACAGCTGTTTTGCATTCTTCTCCACCATGATCATCTGTGTTTACGAGAGAGTTGTGTCAAAGACATCAGATATAAATGGATCCTAGATTTAGTCTTAAATATCTTCACAGAGACCTTACAGAGGTAAGAGCAATGGCTACAGGAGGCAAGAAAGAAGAGATGGCTAGAGGCCAGGCTTGAACAAGTGACATATGGAGACTAGATGACCTCCTGAGGTCCCCTCTATCCTCAGCAATTTTATGGAAAGAAAATAAGATGGTAAGATTTCTTCTACTGTCGCAGATACATCTAACAGTGATAAATTAAAACAACAGTGGGTTGTTTAGATTAGATTGAGTCTTGAATTTGCCTGTGCAAAACTGGAGTTTCTTTAATCTTAGATTAATGAGTAACTAACACGAAGTCAAACCTTATCAATTACAGTGGGCTTTGTAGCAGTCACAATCAGATGAGGCTTAATGGTCTTATTTCTGCTCTCAGACATTTAACATCTTTGAGACAAGAATGTTAGATATAGAGGAGAACCAAGGCAAAAAAAAAATCTAACAGAGAAACCAGTTGGTTGTCATTTCTAAAAACTCAAGGTGTTTCATTCTAAATGACAAAAAGGCAATACAAATATAGTGTAAACCAAGAGTCACTACAAATGAAACTAATAATGCTAAAGACGACTGAAAAGGACTGAAATAAAAGTAACAATGACACAAACCACAGTAATACGATTAATAAAAAGGCCCAAAAGGACCAAAAATAAAATTGTGTTAATGTTTTCTCTTATATTTGTTTAGGTTTTGTGTTCAGGGCAAATAGAAAACTTGCACAATATTCTTCACATAAATAAACTAAAAGGAGTTAACACACTGTAGTGTTTTATAGAAACAAGTGGAATTATTTCCATGAAAGATAAAGTGTGTTTTAATTTTACTTAAATTCTCAAAACTCTTAATGAATATCAGCTTCAAAATATTTCACTTTTTCTCTATTTTTTTTAAAGCAGTCTTCAATATTTGGGTCTTCAGATTATAGCAGTAAAATGAACAAACAGTTTCATTACCTGTACTTCTCTTTTTTTCAGCTTTATAATACTATCTTAGCTGTACCACTTTTAAGACATACCAGCCATCTTCCATTTCTACTTCTGTTGTGGTTTAACCCTGCAGGCAGCTAAACACCACACAGCCATTCGCTCACTTCCCCACAGTGGGATGGGGAAGAGAATCGGAAAAGTAAGAATAAGAAAACTCGTGGGTTGAGATAAAGACAGTTTAATAGGTAAAGTAAAGCTGCGTGCACAAGCAGAGTAATACATGTATTTATATTCATAATACAACAGTATTATGCAGAGCAAAACAAGGAATTCATTCACTCCTTCCCATCAGCAGGCAGGTGTTCAGCCAGCCCCAGGACAGCAGGGCTTCATCATGTGTAGCAGTTACTTGGGAAGACAAACGCCATCACTCCGAATGTCCTCCCCTTCCTCCTTCTTCCCCCAGCTTTATACGCTGAGCAGGACGTCATATGGTATGGAATATCCCTTTGGTCAGTTGGGGTCAGCTGTCCCAGCTGTGTCCCCTCCCAACTTCTTGTGTACCTCCAGCCTACTCGCTGGTGGGGTGGTGTGAGGGGCAGAAAAAGCCTTGACCCTGTGTAAGCACTGCTCAGCAATAAAAAAAATCACTGTATTATCAACACTGTTTCCAGCACAAATCCAAAACATAGCCCATACCACTACTATGAAGAACATTTACTCTATCCCAGCCAAAACCAGCACAACTTCTTTCAGGAGAAGAAACAGGTAACCCTCTCCTTACTGTTTCCTTATTTCTCATTGCCATGCTATCTCATCAGCAGAACAAGTTTGCCAGGAACAAGCTTGTTCCTAACCAGGAACAAACATAACTAACTTATTTTTCACATGTCAGGCAAAACATTTTTGCTGTATCTGCAATACTCCTATTAATCACTCTGAAAGAGCACAGTAATAAACAGTTAGATACTGTCAGAATAGGTGCTCTTTCAGGGTAGTTTGTACTAGATCTGTTTCACAAACAAAAGTGCACAGGACAGTTTAGTACTGCAAAGACTGATACAAAGAAAACATTTTGTATGATCTGTGCCAGCTCATTAATATAGAACAACTAGTGTGGGTTTTGCTTGTTTCTCACATGACTGTTAGGCACAGGTCAAAGACATGCAGTCTCAGTTATTAGAATAAATGCGTCAATTTTCCTACAAACCAGTAATTTACAAATTCTTTGGAATAACAGCCCACTATCAGCTCTGAAAATCCAGTTTCCTTAATGCAGTTCATCTCTAAGCTACACAAAGAACTTGCATACTTGACACACATGCAAACAGCTACATCAGTTCACAGTCTCTTTTAGGAAATATTTTATGGCTGCAAGCATGTACCAAAATATCATTAAAATTCAGTGGAAGTTAGATGACTAGTTCCTACCAGAACTTTGGAAAATTCCAATTAATGAGCTTAGGAATATCGAGGCTAATAAGTGAAAATGTAGTGCTAATAAGGACTGTGAGCATCAGAAAGTGCATACAAAGCAGACATCAACTAAGCAGAATCAGCCTACATAACTCATTTGTAGATGGAGTGGCTGTTTCCTAGAATTCTTTTCATCAGCACTTGACTGCTTGTTTGTTCCAGCAAATTACATTTTGTTAGAAAATATTAGTTTCACTCTGTAGGAATGACAAAAGATCAATAAAGTCACAAATATGGGGAATGTGTAATATGTTCCTTCAGAGCTAGGAATATCGACAGTCTGTATGACAGATTGTTTCTGTACTGTTGGAGAATATTGTGACATGCTAAACAGCATAGCTTTTGCACTTCCTGGCTTTCTTTAAAAGGAGGAAAATTAGATCACTTCAGAAAAAAATGTTGTAAAAACTTGTGTTGAGATTTGCAGACATCTAAGTGATTAAATAAACAGGAAATGTTCAGAAAATTCTCTACAGAACATTGCAAATGTGTCAGTCATACTTTTAATTATATTTTAACATAATGTAACACACATATCTACCTTTATTGGTTTTTCTTTTTTTGCTATGCCCAAAATGAAACTCTACCTGTATACTGCAGTAGAAAGTAACAGTTGAAATTTGTCAAACAAGTTGAAAGCAAAATCAGATTGAGAGGAGCAAATGGAAGCACTCTATTTAAACTGTTGGGAGTGTATTTTTGCAAATATCTAAAGTCATGCCTGTATATCTTAAAGTGAAATGTTATGATGATCACCTACAATGAATTTGGCAAGTAAACCAGAAGGCTAGCTGTAAAAGATAGGATAAAGGCACAATACTCAAGACATCAAATGTAAAATTCTGTCCAGAAACAGTAAAAAAATCCCAAAATCCCAAAACAACTTTGATGAGACTGTGACCAGCAATGTAACAAGTCACCCAGTTATTCCTCTTTCCCTTATTAATGTTAGAAACATATATCGGGGACTTGATCATTTTAATAAGTAGTAGCAAATTACCATTGTCATAGCCATATACATGTTTTCCCATTTTCAGTTACTCAAACAATTGAGAAAACATCTCCTGTTCATCAACATACAGGAACTAACTAGTTTGCCAGGTGTATTACAGGCTTTTCACGCTACTTTTGAAAGATATAGCATACATAGGCACCAGCAAAGAGAGCACAGAGAAAAATGGGACAGCTATGGGTAAAGGAAAAAGACGAGTAATTTAATCTGGGTACATTAAGTAAACCATCTAAACTGAGCCAAATCTCCAAGTCTTTGTCCTTTCTCTCACTAGTCTTTTCAGACCAGAAGACAAGCCACAAAATAACAAAACTGGTGGAGAAATTAAGTGGCACGTTTTGGCCTTTTGTTTGTTTGCTTTGTTTGTTTGTTTTTGTTGGTTTTTTAATTCTTTTTATTTTTAAAGACTGACCTGAGAGAAAAAGCACAAACTGCTGTGTGACTTAAATGGTGTTGCATGACTAGAATATGGATATCTACATGATACATGATCTACATTCCTCTGACTTCTTTTAGCCACATCTGCACATTTCTCAGCAGTCTCCTTTAAGAATCATTTATCCAAATTAAAGCTTGCATTATATTTATCTCTGAACATACCTGCAGTTCCAGCCATCTTCTGTATGCATATATTCCACACACAACCAATTCTCAGGTGCTTTTGAGCATGTCAAGTGTTGAACTACTTTTACATTTAGATTCATAAGTAGAACAAAGAGAACAGAGCTTTATTTCTCTAGCCCATGGAAGATTTGTTTAATGAATATATCCAATGACTCTGCCTATGGTTTGAAGAAAGCATTTGTGAGATTGTAAATTAAATTTAATTTCATTAAATCATATATTTTAGAGTTCATATAAATATAGTTCTAATCCATGAAAATACAACATTTTGGAGATGTCAAGCAAAAAGCTGTGCATTTAATGACATTTATTCTGCAAATTTGGTAAGGGATCTATTGGAAGTATTCAAGTGTTCCACTGAGAATAGCATGTAAATAGCTATAAAACTATATTTCATAGTAGGAAAAAATATTAGAAGCTATGAGAAAGGCTTTAATAGGTTGCCTGAGAAACCATAATTTGATAAACAATTGCACATGTAATTTTACAACAGCCAAGTCAAATTTGAGTTGACTGAACCTCTTCGACAGTTCACTTTCCTGGCAAGACATTCCTGGCTATAAACTAAAAATAATATTAGTTAATTTTTCTGAAACTAAAGTAGTGTTGATTAGCAGTTTTTGGTTCAGAGAGTCTGAGTAGGATAAAATTTGCTGACAAAAGTAAACTGGGAAATATAGGAAGTGCTTACAAAGAGTGAAATCTGAATAAATGTGCATTCCATTACCGCCAGCTGTATTTGTCAGTAGTTTATTTTATCAAAAGAATCCCCATGTCTAACAATCTTTGGATTTAATCCTATAGTCAGTGAGGTCACTAGCAAAGAAGAAGTTTTTTTGGTAGTGGTGATGGGTTTCATTTGTTTTGTTTTACATCCATTACAATACAGTATTGCTATGTGTCATATTTGCTGTCACTGTCACGAGCATAAAATTATTCTCTATAAACTTTATAATATTTTGTGTCATTTCATATGATGCACATAATGATCAAAAGAGATAAAAAGAAGAGAAGGGCATTACAAAGAACAGAGCAGAGAGCAAAGGAAGATTAGGAGAGACACTAAGTCTCCTTCTCCATTTCCTTATATCTTCCAAGCCATTAACATCAGAGCTCAGTGAGTATAAATGCTGCCAAGTCACACTGCTACCTTTTTGTACCACTTAGAAGGGAACTTGATCATACGAGACAAAATAACAGAGGATCAGATGAAGGCTGACCAAATCACCTACAACAGCAGCATATCTATGTCTATTGATAAGACTAGTTAATCCATTGGTACTCTACAGATCTGACCCAGGAATGTAGTGAAGCATTAATTTAGGAATGCCCAGGCATGCTACCCTAGATTAAGATCTCCAAGAGTTATAGCTTAGGTCTTAGTTTGTTTTTTGATTGTTTTTGCTTTAAAACCAAATTCCTAAACCTTCTCTATATAGAAAGGTTTTCATAATGTTCACATGATTACAACCTCAAAGGGTCAGACTGTCATTGGTTAGAGTAGCTTTACATTGACCCAAGCACAAAGCTACCAAGATACAGTGGATGTTTGGATTGATGCTGAGCATAAGAACCCCCCTATTGTGCTCATGTGCACATGTTCATTGTCAGTGCACAGCTCACACTTCCTCCTTAGGCACTAACATCACTCAGACAGTTTCAGCAATAGATATCATTGTTCACGTATCGTTGTGCAAACCTACCTGCTGGAACAGCCTCCAGACACGCGGGCTGACACACCTAATGGCCTGGGACAGGCTAAGCACAGAAGTAGCTTAATGTCACCTTTGCTTCTCCATTATCCACAGAAAGCAAGAGCTGAAGACCCAGCATACCACCTCCTATGAGTAATTGCATACATTAGAGCATTTGGTAACAGTCAAGCCTCAACTCTGTACTCAAAAATGTATCTACCCAATTTACTGAATACAAAAGACTAGTTATCCTAACTTAATACAAATCAAAGCTAATCCCTATCAATAATACATTGACTGTTATAAAACTAATAGAACTGAGAAAAACAGAGATAATGTGTATACAATGAAGCTATACAGGTAATGCAAGACAGAACTTGACCTTAGTTGTTATTAGTTATTTAGGATGTCAGTTAAAATTTACTGCTGATAATTTCATGTCCAAATCCATTTAAATATTACAATATTTATTGAAGAACTAGTTGCTTTAAGATATTTTCTGTGACACCTGCTGCAATATAGTCTTTATTTTCAATGCTCTAGTGTCAGAGATACAATTAACACTAAAGAAGTCATGAAGCATCTAGGGAAATCTGTTTTTCAATGGATTAAATGAAGTGACATAATTAGCACTATTTAAAATAAAGTATTGGCATGACTCCTAAGATAAAGTCTAAATGGTGAGCATTTTTAAGGGCTATTTATACAGCCCTTTTCCTCTAAGGAAAGTAAATAAATCCAGTTTATTTACAATAGATGGGTTCAGAAGAAGTCAGGTTATTTATAATACATACTACAATTATCTGAACAAATACACATTTCCTTTTATTGGTAACTTATTTACATTCAACTTTAAAATTGAATTGTTCTAAGAACAATTTGGTATTATTAAATCAATTACTGCACAAAGACCAAAGACTACAATCCCATTTTAATGTAAAAATACCTTTCATGCCATGTTACTAAAATCAATATAGTATGAGTAGACTTCTTTCCTGAGCTTTTTCTTTTTAAAAATCAGTGACATTTATCTTCCCTCCAGAGATGTCTTACCCAACAAAAGGCTGCACGCCACAAGCAATTTATGTGAACAAATCTGTATAGATTACATATAGGTGATTCTTTAAGTAATTACATTAATGACAATGTATTTTGAAACAGGACATAGGACTGATTATTGAAAAATACTTCAATATTCAGAATAAAAGGGGTTATTTGCTTTTTGTCTTTTTTAAAAAAAGTGTATAATACACAATGGGCAGTGGTAGCTAATAATAGCAGATACAACTCTATGTTGCAGTTATACATCTTTCATCTATAGACTGCTTTACAAACATTAAACATCAGCATAAGTGTTAAATATACCTCAAGAAGTACTGCAGGTAAGGAGCATACTGACTGGATAGGAATATACAGGGGAAAAAAATAATAATCTATTTACTGTGGTTGGTGGCAAAACTGTTGAATTCAATTGGGCAACAATTTCTCAGTGGGCTGAAAGAATCACTGTGGATGAAGGTTTCATGTGACATAAGTTAAAGGGAGAGAGAAGTTAGTATTTTTCACCAGTGTGCACGAACTGAAATAATCTTCAGCAGCTAAAGTTGATGCTGAAGTTGCTCAGGGTATAACATCTGATCTTCTGAGCTTCTGTTGCATTTTTTGTCTCTAACAGCTCTCCCAAGAAAATAATTTTGTAATAGACTATGTAGTTATGCAAAGATAATCAGACAACAGTAAAGGGAATATCACCACTTTCCCATACTATAGGTTCATTACTATATCATACACTCCCATGATTTATATATGTCAAAGAACTTTGTTCCTTTTTTAGTTCTTCAGACAAAACTGGAAAAACTACATTAAAATCCTGGGAGTTATACCAGAGGAAAATTTACATAAGCTAGAGGAAAACCATAAGCATTGTTAAAGTGTTTTCTGGGTCTTCTATGGTGTTTCTGTGTACACAGAAGTTAAGTACTTGGCTAGTCTTTTCTAAAGGATAGTCCCTCCCCTACAAAATTCCTAATGTCTGACAGAATACTATAATCAAAGGGATAATTATTATTATGATCTTCTTTCCATCACTTTAATACACTCTGGTATTCTTAGACTAGTACACTGACAAATAACACTGAGCCATTTTGTAGGGATAAAACCATGTATGTAATAATGAGGTGTATTACACAGAGTGAGTTCACTACTATTACATTGCAAGTCATGAGACTCTTAATGACAAAGTATGCAGACTCTGGAGATAGGTGGCTTTATCACTCGCGGATGTCTCCTTGAAAGTAAATGCAGTAAGTGGCAATTGCATGGTCCATAGAGAGAGAAGCACCATAATCTTGCAGCTATATGTACAGTGCAACTATAACAACTGTAAGAAAAGGAAATTTCAATGAAAATATAAGAATAATAGATGGCAATAATTAGAGCTTATGATAGTTTGGGAAGACTTGCATGTCCAGGAAGAATGATTTACTAAATTAAGTTCAGAGCACCTAGTAAAAGAGGAGGAAAATTATATTTTTGTACTGTCTTTTTTTTTTTTCCCCCCTTAATCTACAGGAAGTCATATGCTGGTGATTACTCCTAAAGGGAATAGAGTGTGCTATAGAATGGGAATTATCAAGTGATAGATTTCAACCTTCCAGAGGTAGAGGAAATCTGTAAATTAGATGTCTACATAATTTCCAATCTACTGGGGTCTCTAGATGGCACTATAGCATATCAACTATATGCTTGTCTTCCTGTTTTCCTTATAGACAACAAAACTACTTTCACTTTCCTGGAGCAGGGGCAAGACTAAAGGAATTACATGTGTTGCATCACTGTCAACTTTGATGTGCTCTTCCATCAGGCTGCACAGGATTTTATGTGACTGGGAGATGTTATTCCTGAAGGTTCAGGACAGTGGGTTTACTAACAAAACAGCAGCTGCATAAAACATCTCACTTAGGTTAAAAACCTGAGCGCCACAGGTGAAAAAGAAGATTTCGGACAAGCCAGTGATTCTGGAGATTCTGTAGGACTGTGTTGAGGCAAATCTACTGAAGAAGAGAAATTCACTGTCGCTGTCCTGGATAATTCTGAAATTCCTAGCAAAGTTCTGAATAGGAAAAGATTTTTAGTATTTTAAACCCAAATGCTTATACTCACTCTAAATAACCAGGACTTTGAAACAGCATTTGGGATAGCTTGCAATTATGAATAGAAAAGTGCTGATAAAACATGGTGAAAAACACACCACAGACCACAAATACCTTCACAGCTGGAGGCTTTCACAAGCAGTACTTGTTAAGTACAACTCACACATACTCTCACACTGCTGCCTTTCTTCCCTTTTTGTCTTGTTTCTGCATAGGAGGATGTAGATGCTAGGGAGGAAGGGCTGGCTGTTGTTGCTACAGTTAGTTGCAGTGAAATTGAGGCAGTAATAATATTTGACACTGGAAACAGAACGCATAGAACTCTGACTGCCACCTTCCCAAAGAACCTAACCATTTCCAAGCACTGGGAGGCATGGCAGGGAAGACTAGGCAAAGCGTGCGGCAAGCTCAGTTCTTGTTTGGGACCCAGAACTGACAAGTTGCTCCAAACATAGCTCTTGGAAACTAACTTGGAGGAATTTTTCTGCAGTAGTGACCCATGTTTTTATAAGTCACAGTTCTAATTTCTTAGATGGTCTTAACAGTAACCATAGTCTTGATGTCATTTGAGGGAGTGGTGCTACAGGAACAAACATAAAAGATGCCACGGAAAAGGTTAAATGGAAGATGGTAAAAGTAACATTCAAGATGCACTGATGAAACTACCCTATCTTCTCCCACTAGCACTGCTTTAGAGACTGTGCATAAGCAGATGAGCATATTGTGTATGCTGAAACTCTGGAGAGTAAAAGTATTAACCCTGCACTGCTGTATTGTCCTAAATGAAATACATTGTTCCCGAAATTTAGGCAGACTTTTTTATTGCCTTCATTTCAAAAGGCAGACTCAGATATGTTATTTCTGATAGCTACAGTACAAAACTGAGAAAATGCGTCAGTCCTATTCAAGTCACCTGTGTCACTGCTGATGCAACTGATATACTGAACAGCCTATATCTTTCCTCAATGTCCTGAGGTACTTCACTTGCATAAGTATATAGAGTACACCTATTAGTAAGATATCTCACAAGCTTAGTATATAGTTCTGTTCTTGCTGTCATTATACTTACACCAGAGCTGGACTTTCAGTTGCTGTGTGGAATCTTACAGCTCACTGAACAGCAATTAATTAAGAAAAAAGGATTAAGGAAAAAATTAACTTTTTTCCTCATTTTGCAGAAACACACACACATATATATATATTTAGGTGTGTAAGGTGGGTGGAAGAAAGTATTATTGCCGTCTCAGCTGAGCAAGGAAGAAAGTCAGCCAAAATAACTAAACGGTTCTTCCAGGCAATCATGGATATCTTCTCCCATGTGCTAATGATGCCAGCCTTCACATCACAGTTGTTTTCCTACAAAGACCTGAGATACTGTTCATTCATCTCCCCTGGGATTCCCAAACCTGTTCCTCAAAATAAAAAGCTCTCCTTACACCTTATTTCTTTTTCATTGCCTACAAACCAGTCTGTCTCTCTCACAGTAATAGGTAGCTTTAAGTATAACCTTAGGAAAGGGTGTTGTGTAAGCTGTGCTGCATGATTCCTTCTCAGCTTCTTTCTCTTTCATATGGGAAGAGTTGAACTACTGCCCCACAGCAGATCAGAGCACAGTCCAGTCTGATTTACTTAATCCGGCTATCAAAAGTAGATGCACAAAGTCTAAGCTCTATTCCGTCTGGATCACTCCATGCATACTAAGTTTGGGGAGGAAGAAGATGTGTGAGCAGCACCGCAGACAACTATAATCCTCAACCAACACCTGGATAATTTTTAGCATAGCAAGGAGAGTTCATTTTTACTTCCCTTACACTTCTTGACTGAAACCAAGCTGCAGTGCCTTTCATGTCACATATATATGAGAATGTTTGATAAACATTAAGTTCAAACCTATAAAAATCAGGCAAAGCATGCAATTAACAAGTAAATGTGCCATAGATTTAACCTCTGCTATCTATTCATTTTCTGCATTACTTTTTACATCATTTGTTCCTTAAAACCAGTTTTGTTTTCAAACTGTAAGACTGGAAGAAGTCTGTCCAAATTTGTTTGGTACCAAAATATGACATAGTAAAGAGTTTTTCACTGCTGATATTCACACCTGTGTTCATTCCTCCATTACAAACTGCCTGTCTTACCAATCCTCCTAGTTGTCATGCATTCAGTATAAAAATAAAAACATGGTGGGTTAGAAGAACTCATTCCCCTTGCTAGGATGCAATCTGTAGCCTCCCTCATCTCATCTGAACCTCTCAAATTATGGGGTCTTTAAGTTTCCTTCAGTGGATTTTTTTTTTTAGGCTTTTTTTTTTTTTATGAAAAGCTAGATGAGAACAAAAGGCATCTCATGAAAATGTCATGGGATAACAGAATTTCTTGACCTATTTTAATTAGAACATGAATCCTGCTGAGTTTAATTATCCTGTCTTATTATAAATTTGACAATAAGGACAACACCCAAAAAATACACATTTTTTTCTGTTGTTTTTCAGGAAAAGCAGTCATGGTCCATTTGGATCTCTCAAATTTACAGGACAATGTACTCTGACTTAAATTTTGTTTCATGAGCTCATTAAGAAATACAACAAACAAACATGACAAACAGGGGCTCAATCCCCTTTTGTCCAGACTAGTCCGTGATGTGAATTACTTTTCACATTCACTTATTCACCATTCAAGTCATAAGGTTGCATAACTTATAACCCGTAACTCTTAATTCATGTACCTATGAGCAAAAAAAAAAAAAAAAAAAAAAAAAAGAGGTACCTAGCTGAGGGTGAGAGTGCCCATCCTTCCTCCTCCCTCACGGTGTGGGCGTCCCCTGTATCACACTGGGAAGCACGAAAACCTCAGCAGTCCAGCTGCTGTTGGATCCACTTCAAAAGCTTTTTGGGTAAGCTGACATTTTATACCTTCCAGCTTGGAGGTTTGGTCTTCACCAATTCCGTAAGTGAGCAGATTCTGACGAGACTGCCAGACAACAGATAATGGCTGCACGAGACAGCAATCTGCAGGTGATGACGGCTGCATAACGGCCCTTCAGCTTTTTCTGGCCACCTGTCCTGCCTATGCGCTGCTCTCCTTTGACGTAATGGCGCTGCTCCCAGCACACATCGGGCCTTAACATGAGCTGGGTCAGACAGAACCTGAGCAGGGGTTGAGTGAACAGTCACGAAAGCTCAACATTTCATATGACTACAAACATAAGAATTATAATATTTACTAGAGTAGTTGTATTTTATTAAAATGAGCAACAATTACTTTCTGGTATTTAAATCCTACTACTTGATTATTTAGTAATTTCCATTTTAAAAATTACAATTTTCTAATTTAAATTTTTTTCACAGCACTATAATTAATAAAATTATCCTATTTGTAAACATAATTGTCATAATATTTCTTAAAATGGCTACTTCTATAAGTGCAAAAGCATGTATAATACTTGATATTATATCCTTATAGAAATTTCATGATTCATAGCAGTAATATTTTATTTGTTTATTTATCTGCATTTTTTTCAAAATGTTTATTAATCAAGAGCTAAATTTGGAGCTTCATAAACAGCAGTGCAGTAACTTATATACTGGACATGAAAAATAATTGTTAAATTAATGTTTTCACCTTACAAATATGGCAAAAATGATGTTATATTTATGCTTTCCCCCATCCGACTTCGTATTAAATAAGAAAAAAAAAAAAAAGATTTTAATTTCAACTGCAATTTTTTTTTTAAAAATTACTGCCATTGCTCCTGCACACCAATCAGTACGTTCACTAATGGGTTTAGCAGTGCCTTAAAAGTAATTAAATGGGGGTGGTGGGGGTGGTGTGCCTGAAGTGTTATAGAGCCATTAATTGCCAACTGTTTTCATTTGAAAGCACTACAGTGGATCTGCAATTTTTCTGTAAATTGTATTTGGCAAAAGAATATTCTTAAGTATAAGGAAACCTGAATAAGAAGTTTGTGTAATAATACAGCACTAACCATATTACTATCTCAAATGGGAAGAAACATTGATAAGTAATAATACAGATGGAAAGGAACAAGAACTTTTGTTGGAAAGAAGTTTCTAATAAGAAAAACTTTCTATGAGTATTTAAGTCACATAATAATGTTTCCTATTCCTGCTTAGTTGAGCTTGAGAATGAAATTATAAAAAGTATTAAATATTGGGGGGGAGGGGAAAATTACTTATTTATAGAGTATATAAATCTAAATTCAACCAGTAAATATCTAAGCAGAGTTAGATGCAAATTTTCATGAATCATAACTAAATATTTGCTTCTAAATGTTTTATCTACATTGCACATGATTTTCCTGCATCATCTTCTCTGTAAAGGAGCTTATAACAAGTAGATTTAGGGGGAAATTAGGGAAAAAGCAGAAAAAAATTACTATTGTTTTATACCTATTAAAAACAAAGACTAAAGCAAAACAACAAGTACCAAAAAACAACCACAAACAAAACCCACAAAACAAAACATAAAAAAAAGCAGAAGTAATGTCTTCATTTCAGCAGAGGCAAAAACTCCAAAGGAATCTTCAGCTGAATTAGATGTAAAGGCTAATTTTGATTCAGAACACTGATCCACTGTACCAAGATGCTGACTTATAATCTACGCATGCCAGTGACATGCTGGGTACAGCTCCAGCATTCTCCCAAGCACAGTAATGTGAGGATGTAATCCCAGAGGCAGTGGCCCGTCTTTAAAAGTGACCTGACAGCAACCCAAGTACAAAATGCACATCTGACTGTATCCTTCTGAAATGAAATCTCAAAGCAAAAGAAGTTGTTTCCATATATGTTTTAAACAGAGCATACCGAAAAACAGCATTATGGCATGTAACACAATGCTGTAGGGTTTTTTCTTAGACAGACAAAACCTCCCATTGATTTGGGGAGTTAACAGACAGAGAATGATTAAATACTACAGACAGTCCAGTATAAATTCTGATACTGTGGGCACTGCTCCAGTTATAAGCAAGATAAATTCTCACATTGCACATGTCATCATATGCAAACTGCATTTTCTTGTTATCAGTCAGATATTTTTACAGCCTCATGTCTTCATGTATCCAAGTAATCAAACCATCCCTATTTCTTTCAGTGTTAGAGGAATGGGTTTCTTCTCACATGCTGTGGTGCAGTAATATAGCTATTTCACAACTGCTACCGCAGCAACACACTTCCAAACCAAGCAATGATTAGATCTCCCCAACGAAGTTACTGTAGAATTGATCCTGCCTTTCTATATTTTCTATGCAATGACTCATACTTATTGCATCCGTGAAGAAATGCCTGTATCCACTGCTACTTGCTTCTTATTCTCCTACATGCCAGCCTAAAATGAAGATATTGTGGAAGGCCTACTATGCTGTTCTGTACACATGACTTGACTTATTATTAATTTAGGGAATCTTCAGACCAGAGCACATCTTCCGCCTTCAGGTAAAGCTGTGTACTCAAGTGAATTGTGCTGTCCAACTACAGGACATTTTCTATTTTGTTGTGCAGTTATATTTACTTTACACATACAATATATGTTTAATAAACACAATGAGATATCATAATTACCAGAATTAAGGAAACAGATATTCCAAATAATTCCGATCTTAAAAAAATTAAGAGGATGCTGTAGGAAATTGTATGCTAGATCTCAAATATGACATGTGGACTTGATGTTGAAATCCCTTAATGAGCTTCTAACAGTGTTCAGACTGAGGTGACCACGCTAACCCTGTCTTCTGGCTTTAAGAACTATACTTTTATGTACTAGTGAAGACATCGAGACCACTTGGAATTAGGATACTCTTCCTCAAAAGAAAAAGTTTTCCCTGACCTATAATATTTATACTTTTTATTAGCAAAAATCCCTCTTGCAAACATACTTCTTCATAAATCTTAAAAAAAAAAAAAAAAAAAAGGAAATTAATTCCAGGGTATTTAAAAGTATTTCAGCAACATGAACTGTGAATGCTACTCCAAAAAGTATAAAGACAGATGAGCTGCAGAGGACAAGAAGGGTAATCAGAAGAAAGAGAAATGATCTTAAGTGAAAAAGCAAAAAGATTATACTTGGTCTGGGGAAGTGAAGTTACAGTATAAAATTACATGGAAGAAAATCTGTGGAGCAGAGAGGGACCTATGTAAGATAAAGTACATCAAATCAAGACCAGATTGTGTAAATCAGATAGGAGTAAATTAAGGCTGAAATAAGGAAAAAGATTCCAATAATAATTAAAAAAAAAAGAAGTCTTGACATGACAGCTGGTAGGAAGAAAAAAAAACATTTAGCTATTTTACAGTTTATGAAAAGGACTATATGATGTGAAATAACAGAGCGTTCCTCTTGCTGAGGAACAGACAGAACCTACAACAGAACTATGCCAGCTCTGATTACCTGACCTTTGTTCAGCTATACTTTCAAACAGGCAGAGCATTACCCTCTGTATATTTCCACAATTATTGATTTGTGATAGAAATAAAAGGCATTTTCTCAGGTAGGCACTTCATAATTCAGCATAAAACAGAAAACTGCATTCTGAAAATGGCTTCACTGTTTATTCAGAAATATGAATTCTGTACTGTTTTAAAGTGTTTTGGATTTAGCCATGTGTAGAACAATGCAGGAAATAAGGAAGCGGACACTGTGAATCAGCAAGGAATTAGGCAGATAGAGGAATTTATTTATGCTGCCTCAGTTTGGGAGGTTGGTTGGTTGGTTGGTTGATTGCGGTTTTTTTTTTTTAGTACAAATGTGTTACCTAACCAATCAACATTACAACCATCTCCATCAGTTAGGTCTCAGGTCTCCAATCCAAAGGTATAGCCAGATTTAAGGAGTAAGAGAATGAACAAGTCAGAGTTTATTATTTTCTACCTAAACCTATAACTCATGTGGTCAGGAGTAACTCTGGGAGAGACCCAGAAGAGACCCTAAGAGAGGTCCTGAGTACCTGAGTAGAAACAGAGGGAACCCCACAGCCCTGCAACACCCTGTGTCTGTGCAGCACAGCTGGAACCGCTGTGCTGACCCACTTGACCTTCCTTCCAAACCACACCATCCCCCTTGCAGAACAGGGAAGTTATTTAATTTATCATACTGTGTATATACCTGGGATTAAAATGTTCTGACATCAACTCCGTTTAGTCTCCACACAGTCAATTTGGTCTTAAGTCAAGACAAGCACAGCTTAAAAGTACCTGTTTATTGGAAAGCACCTAGTTTTTATGAATACTACAGTGCTTGTCATGATATATGTATGACACATGGAATCTTTCTTCCTATATTAATTTTCACTTTTACAGCTAGTCTCCTGGGTAACTCAAAAGAGGTAACTGGACAGTTTCCACAAGTTACATTTCAACTCTATTCAACAGACATAGCATACTGAGGAGTGTAAATAGGCTATAGAGAGTCCTAAGTACTATAAGAACAGATGTCAATTACTTCATTAATCCTTTGGAAAAAAAACAAATTCTCTTGGTGCTAGTTATCCTATCATTCATGTATGTAAAGCTCTTCAAACAAAACCAAGCTGACTGAGGTTCTGGCCTGAGGTGCAACATCGCTCTCATTTAACAAATCATAACTCTTAATTTGAAAAGCCTAAAAACTATAAAGAAACCTCAATGCATATGATTTGAGATAAACTACAACATCATAAATTTCTGTGAGATATGCATGCTATAATATATAATACATTCTGACAATTTTCAAAACAGCTATTTATAAAATGTATGGTCCTTACTCATCATTCTTATTCACGTTCTGTGCTAGCACATTTTAGAGTTCAGGTGAGTCACAACATAAACTGAAGGAGTATAAAGACAACTCAGATCATATCTGGCAAATATCATCTGCATTCAAACCAGGAAAGATATATTCATTCTTGACACAGCAAATTCAAATTTAGGAAGCTGGCAACATAAGGGCAGTAGCATTTGCAGTACTGTCAATTTTTAAAAGACTTTCTGACAGCATTTATTAACCACATAAACAGAATAAGATCTTGTATTCTTACAAATTATGAACTAAACTACATTGTTTGCTTGTTGGTAGGTTGGTTGGATTCACCTTCCCCTCCAGGGATTCCAGAAATATTTTCCATGTATAAACTAAGAACTGCTTATTCAAAATTAATTATAATAAAACTATTAGCCATGGAGTAAGGTATTTTCATGTGTATAACATCCAGCTGATAAAAAATATTTTTTTCCAGAAGTTTTCAAAATAACATTTACCTTTAAAAAGCACACCCCACAAATACACAGCAGGCCAGACCATTGTTTTCATATTCAGTTTTCAATCCAGAGCAATTCTAACACACTCACTGCAGATTCTGTGAGTTCACATCACAGTAACTGAAATCTGGATCGGTTTTTCAAATACAACAGTTGTTTGTTCAGCTGGTCACACATTTGGAAGTAATTTCTAGTGCTTTAAAATAATGTCAGGTCTATCCATCTTTCTTTCCTGCCTCTCACAAAATGAAATGAAAAATCTCTGTAGCGCAGAAAATGTCCAATCCTGCAACTTCCTGTTTATTTTCAGAGATAAGTTATCTGTACCATTCTTGTAACAGTTGAGCACATTTTTCCTACACCCACCTTTAACCAACTGAGATACTTGTAGCAGCTATCCTAATTTGAAATTAGAAGAGGACAATAGCCATAATCTTATTTAACTTGCTCATTTTATGCGATAAGAAGATTAGTTTCTGCTATTACCCCCCACAGTAAAACATGGCTGAAGAAAGCAGTCAAGGAATTATCATGCATCTATTTAACCTATTTATAAAAATAATCCCATAAATCTTTTACAGCTAGGCTGAAAACGTGCTGAAGAAACACCCTGGGCAACTTATGGTTGGTTAAAGTGCACAAGGAAAACATCAGTGGAAACTAAGGCTTTCTTAAAAGAAAAAACTTGCTAAGAAGGAAGTTAACTGGAACGTGCAGCATGCATGCAGCACTAAAGGCTCACATCTACCCATTTACCATTGCCCTTACACTCCTTACATAAGGGATATTCTCACATAAGGGATATTAGCATCTCATTTGTACTATTCTGCTTTTAAGATAGCCCCCAAAGATGAGTTTGGTCTCTCAACTTTAACAAGGACCTTATGACATTTCTCTGAAAGTTGTTCGGCAATGTTTTCATAACCTAAGCTACAATGTGCCAAGATAAATGTCTGTATACACCTGTGGGTCCAGCATGCTGCAGTTAAGGCTTCTTATGACTTCACTGGAAGTCTTTGGAAAACAGCAGGAGATTCTGCAACTGCCTTAAAGGTTTATAGTAATGATTAACAACAATTAACTGAAATACCATCTAATAGCCAGAAGTCAGAATCTGTAAGATATTGCAAAGTAAACTGAGGAACCATGAAACTAGCACGTTAAGTTAGTTGACATAACTAGCACCCAGAATTTCTAGAACATCACATACCTAGAACCTCCCCCCATGCACCTAGAAACCCACCCCAACACATAGTTGCCATCATACCACTACGTTGTTGGCATTTGTCACGTCTCAGACCTGCTCCTTAGGGTCGAGTGATGATGGTTTTTACGTCCACCAGAGGCCCCTGAGGCCTGACGTCCCTTCCTAAATATCAAGGTAGGTTTGTATAGCTTGTTTTGATGGTTCTTCAGGACTGTTGGGACCACTGTTCATTAACCAGTCCTTCTTGCAAGCTTCCTCAGCCAACAGTTCACATAGTTGGTTATGTCTCTTCATCCTAGCATCTTGAATCGCAGGGCAATATCCAGTAACATGCGAGCAGGTCTCGCTCTCTATGACAATGCCGGCAGTTCTTCATTTGAGTATCTTGCCTACTCCTTGCTAGAAATTCTCCCATGGGGTAGATGTTAGTTCTTAGTTGCAAAGCTTTCTGTGATGAATGCCCCTCTAACATTGAATGCAGTTGTTACTCATTTTAACCTTTTCAAATGTGATAATTTGACAGCCCTGGCAGGGCAGCCTGGTCCAATTCAAAAATTCTTCCTTTCACTAGTCATAAGGTCTTGGAAAGATGACCTTCAGAGTGGAAATCTCCTATTCTGAGACTGGGGTCTTGCAGCCCATGACTGCTTTTGGGTCCCAGATCAATAAGATTTTCTCTTCCCCCCCCCCCCCCTTCTGCTGCAATCCATAACTTTCTAAACTCATTCTCAAGACCTTCATGACAAACAACAGATTTTATATTACTGCCCAAGGAGTGAGCAATTTGGTGCAGCAGACGGGCCTGCACTCTCAGGATCAGTCCTGAGAGTCTGGAATAAAGGACAGCACCACAGGTACAGGCAGATGGAGATAACCATTCCTTGACAGCGGATCAAATAATGAGGTCCATGATCTGTAGTCACATGTGGTCAAAGGTCACATCGCCATAGGCACCTAGAACTCCCATGCACCTAGAACTCCAAGAAATGTGGTTTTTGTCTCTCTCTATCTGTGTGTATAAGTAGGTAAAATGGAGGAGAAATGAAGGAATTCACATTCATGACCCCATTTTTCAATAAGGGCTTTGAGTGATCACTCTAATATGCTACTCAGCAATATGTGCTAATCCTGCAATTGCTAATTTTGTGAAGTGACGGTTGGAATGAAAAAGTGTTAGACTTCTCATGAAATCTCATGAGGTACATTATTTTATAGAGCAGCACAGTAAGAAGGGGGAAGTTATGAAGTGTGACTGACTACTACAGCTTTTTCATCTTTTTGTTTTCCATTTTGTATGGAGACAGACATGTGAACTACATATAAATTTCCAGATTTTACTTCACAGGGAACACTAGACTGGAATTAAAGAGTTTGCTTCCAGGTAGCATTCCAGTAAGATACATCATGAAGCGGAATAGTTTTGTTGCATGATAGTTTACGTTGATAGATGAAGGTAAACAAAGCTTAACATGTTCAGTATTATTAGTTCAACACTACCATATTGCCAACAACATATTTAGAGAGCCTATGTCCTCTCACAGCTGCTTTTTCCAAAATGAGCATTTCTTGAATATTTCTGCTCTTGCCTATTTTAGCAACTTGTATAGTGTAATCCAATAAATGTCTCACACCTGAGGAAACAATGTTACATGACTTTTTTCATTTCAGACTGTTTTCAGCCATCCCTTTCAGTGTTTTCAGGGGATCACTGTAACAGTGCAATCGCAAAAAAGGTCCAAATTTGTAGAAAGTCCTATTCCACCTCTTGTAAAAGAGTTGGAAAACTCCACATTAAACCCAAAGTTTGCCATGAACTGGGGTTTTACCACTTTATCCACAGAAAAAAAAAGAAAAAAAAACAGAAAGACACCTTTCTGCAGGAATCTTTCATGTAACAACTTTGGATCGCCCCAAAAGAATTCCAGAAATAGCAGAGTGTGTTGCACCCAAAAGGATAGAAGGTAAAACAGATAATGCATTGGAGGTGGCACCACCTCTCTTCACATACATACCAGGAAAAAAGCTACAACTTCTGACCACTTCAGAAGGCACTGAGCCTTCTCTAACGTTGGGATACTCTCTCTGGAAGAACACACCTCCAGTTCACAATCATTTTACTGAAACGCAATGGGGGCAAAATGTCAACTCCAGGCCTGCTTTGTACATTTGGTGTAACAGACATAAATAACACAATCTCAAATGGTATAATTTTAATGGTATAAAACAGGTATAAAACCTAACCAGTAGGGACAGTTAAAACAAAGAGGAGCACTGCAGAAATGGAACTGAATACTTTACAGCAAGGTTGATTGCTTAAACTATGATATTCTCTTTACTAGCTTAAATAACATGGTAAAATTAAAATCTTATTTTTCAGTGTACAACATATCACCTAGAACAGTTTATGTTTTTTTTTTTTTAAATTATGTACAATCACTATATACAATTAATAAGTGATTTCTTTAATTCCAAGAAAAGATTTTCTGTGCACCAGGAGTTCACCGACAGCCTTAAAATCCATTTTGACAACCACAATCATCACATCACGCAGAAGCCCCCAAAACATCCTAGAGTCTGTGTCTGACTATACTGTCTCAATACTAGAGACACTAGAGAGAGATGATATACTCATCCAACAGCACTAATGACTTTTTTGGTAGAAGAATTTTTATTACTATGTTATTCATTTAAGGGTACCACCTGTGATTTGATTTTGTTGTCATTAGAGTCAAGGCACAAAGCCATTGCACAACTGATGGATAAATTTTACTCCAAGTAATTTTTTTTCCATGTTTTAGAATACACTTACAGTGCTCTATGGAAAAAGTCCTGTGGAAACAATGATTTATATTAATCTAGGTTTTGCTACCCCTTTTCTGAAAGATACCTCTTGCAATTAACTTGGTATAAAATAATGAAGTAACATCACAGACAATCATTCCAACACATAAGAGAAAGCAAAAAAAAAAAAAGCCTATTGTTATTCACAATTGGTGGTCAGCCAAAATATCTGACAGCTCAGGTTGAAAACAGTACCGAAGCTGAAAAACTCAGTGTGATTCAAAAGAAGGGCTTTGAAGTCAATGAACTGCCAAGTCAGGATTTTATTCAGCAAGATACAGGAATACATGCTTAACTTCAAACATATAAGTAGGCCAGCTCGACTTATTTGCATTATGGCACCTTTATTTAACAAATGCAAATGAGAATCAGATACATCTACTTCAAAGAGCCTGCTCCTGAAATTGTAGTCTGAAACATATTTAAGTACATAACTGAATTCCACACACTTTTACTGTCCATGTGATACACTGGAGAGGTACTGCCTTATACTCAAGTTCCAGGCACGGCTATTTTTCATTATTTCTTATAGCCACTTCATTTGCACATTTCTGGACCTCTCAGAAGATCATAGGTTTCCATATCACTGATTAATACACCTGAGTGATAGATGAAATAATATGACATTACATTTCCACAAGGCTCTTGGAACAGAAAAAAACTAGTTAAGAAAGAGAAAGTGCAGAAAATACGTACAAATATACATAGTCATATGCTGCTGTTTGGGAAGATGCTCATTTTTAGAAAGCAAAATCTTTGCATCTGTCTAAAGTTTAGAAAACAATAGCAATACCTAAAATATTATGAAGCAGAGCTCCAACTGGTAAAAATTGAATTTGTGGATCTGTGCAAATAATGCCAGCTGTGAACGTGTGTCTGTGTCAAACTGCAATGAATAGCAGGATATTACTTCAGTTTACTACAGGTTATGAATATTTGATAGAGACTGCTCTGCTATCTTAATGAGATCCTTAAGGGATACAAAAATAGATAGAAAGTTAGCTCACGGTGGTATCTCAGCAATGCAGTCAACTTAAACGTAAGGTAGAATTTGTTCCTCAGTGTGTAACGTAAAATGGATTGCTTAGTACAAATAGTTCTATAAGTCAATGAAATTAGCTTGTAGACTGTTTTAAAAGGTTGTGGCAGTAAGATGAGTTTACTAATGTCAGTAACTTTTAGAGAGCGCAGCATTGTAAGGGTGCTGATGGCATTATGTTTCCCTCTGTCACTGGTGAGGTTCTAATGGGATTGTCTAATAAAGACAGTTGACATAAAAATAACCTGATCTGGGAGTCTAGTCTGTGCTTCACAGGGTTTGGTAATTTCTCAGAAGTGTTGCAAGGACAGATTAGATAATGGGAAAGTTAGAATAAATGAAGGGACAAAAAATACAAATTTCTGCATTATGTAGACTACGCATAAAAGGCAGATAAGTTTGGAGGAAAAAAGTCTGTTAACTGGAAAAATGCAACAGCCTGCATGAATCATAGAATCATAGAATCATAGAATCATTGAGGTTGGAAAAGACCTCTAAGATCATCGAGTCCAACCGTCGACCCAACACCACCAGGCCCACTAAACCATGTCCCTAAGCGCCTCATCTACACGTCTTTTAAATACTTCCAGGGATGGGGACTCCACCACTTCCCGGGGCAGCCTCTTCCAATGTTTCACCACTCTTTCAGTAAAGAAATTTTTCCTTACATCCAATCTAAACCTCCCCTGCCGCAACTTGAGGCCATTTCTTCTCGTCCTGTCACTAGTTACTTGGGAGAAGAGACCGACACCCACCTCGCTACAACCTCCTTTCAGGTAGTTGTAGAGAGCGATGAGGTCTCCCCTCAGCCTCCTTTTCTCCAGGCTAAACAACCCCAGTTCCCTCAGCCGCTCCTCATAAGACTTGTTCTCCAGACCCCTCACCAGCCTCGTTGCCCTTCTCTGGACACGCTCCAGCACCTCAACGTCTTTCTTGTAGTGAGGGGCCCAAAACTGAACACAGTATTCGAGGTGCGGCCTCACCAGTGCCGAGTACAGGGGCATGATCACTTCCCTACTCCTGCTGGCCACACTATTTCTGATACAGGCCAGGATGCCATTGGCCTTCTTGGCCGCCTGGGCACACTGCCGGCTCATGTTCAGCCGGCTGTCAGCCAACACCCCCAGGTCCTTCTCTGCTGGGCAGCTTTCCAGCCACTCTTCCCCAAGCCTGTAGCGCTGCATGGGGTTGTTGTGGCCGAAGTGCAGGACCCGGCACTTGGCCTTGTTAATTGTTAACAAATTATTTAAAATTATTTAAATTCATTACCTTGTTAATGAATTACCTTACTTACTCTGCATCCTGTTCTGCTATTTTTATAGTGTTTTTACAAGACTTACCATTCAAAAAAAACAATCAAAATGGTTCAACTTAGAGTTTTATAATTGAGTTTGAAAGAAATCATGAAAAATTACAACTTTCTCTTTATGCATTTTCAGTATATAAATGAACAGATGTCTTCATTTCTTTCCTGTATCAGTGTAGTGTTCCCTATATTGTGTATTTGTAAAACACATACTAAGCAGTACAGATTTTTTTAATCATCTTTTTTGACTGGTCATTTTTCATACTGCACATCAGGTTTTCCTCTTAGTCTTCCATTTGCCTATTTTCTTATTCATTCACCGTTTTCATTTATGCACTTTGTTGGCGCAATGTAAGGGCAATTCTGTCAGTCCTACAGATGCTGAAATTATAACTTTCAAAAGGCAAGTGCTATTATTTATATTTACTTTTTTTTGTATAAAACATAGTTCAAGTTAACATACATTTTCATTGAATGAAAATATTAATGAGGTAAAAAGAGAATCATGTATATAGTACCCTCTTCACTGTGAGTGAAGAACAAAAAAATATGCAAGCCCAAAGAAATATCATTCCTAGAAGCCTTTGGGGAGGTTGGTATCTCGAATGAAGTGACTGTGACTGCCAAAGATGTAATTAAATTCTGTATTTAACACACTGCTGGCTGAAAAAATACTGCAGGACATTTTGCTATTCCATCAGGGTTTCATAACTTACATGTTTTCATTTCCTTAGAAGCCCTCCCAAAAATGGTATAGCCTCCCAACTTTCAGACTTTTTTTTGGGTTGCATTCTGGAACAGATACTAACTCGAGTTTTGAGGTCAGGTCTGGAAGAAAAGGGGCAAATAATCACTGTTTTGATAATTAAGATGCTGGTTTTCTACTGTGTATTTATAAAATGTTATGAAATCTTTAGGAATTCAATTTGATGATTAACATAAAAAGTTAAAGTTATGGTAAATTTGCTTCACTGAAATGTTTATTTACTCTTTGAACTTTAAAAGCTTGCATTTTGTGGTCTAATGCAAACTATATTTATGAAGAATGACTTATGTATGTCTACTTTTAAAAAAGTTGTGTGGAATATTCTGACTGGGTTCTGCTTCTGAACACAAGATAGAGGAAACAATAATGATGGTGGTTATATTAATTGAATGAGAATGTTAAGCAGGTGGTTGTTTTGTATGCAGTTATAACATTTCAAGGAATAAGGCCTTCAATAGCCAAAGCAGCTATAGATAAAGCCTGATTTACAACAGATATAGCCTCATCACAAAGAAATCACATGATCTTAGGGCTTCCATATATCTATTTTCATAACCATAGATGGTTGAAAATACCAATTTCTAGGTCATGAAGCTACATTAACCCAGATTAATCACTATATAAATTGCAAGGGCATGTTCAGGGAGCCCAAAATTTCTGGATGTAAAAAACAAAAAACACAAACCGATTTATCTTGATTGCAAACCCACTATAAAAACCTGTGAACACTGCTGTTAGTCCTGGATTTCAGGGCATCAAGCAGCCCTGGTGGAGCTGAGTCCATCAGAGTATATCCTCTCCTCCCCAACTTTGAGTATTTTAAGATTTTATTTACTAGTATGATACTTATCTTTTATACCTGTATTACATTAAAACCAGTTAAACTTATTGTGGAAATTATCAACAAAAAAGAATCCAAACCTATTAGACAGCTTTCATAGCATCTACTCTATTTTGACTTAAGGCAGATTCCAATCCGCACTCAAAGTTTTTCAAACTTTCCATAGTTAAAACAGATTTCTAAAGAGTAACTTGCCCACTGCATAGCTACTCTGAAATCCACTTTCTCAAAGCCAATTAATAATGTAGCATCATTTTATAGTAAGGCTTTTATAAGGAATTGATCTTCTGCTTACAAAGTTTGCAAAATAGCATTAAAACTGCAACTCCAGCAAGTACACAGAAACACACTGTGCATGGTAATCTGTATATTCATTCTGGAACATAGGTCGGACTGTACAAGGAAAGTTCTATTTCAACACATAAACCTTTATGTGACTATTGGAAACAGAAGCAAGTCTCAGGATAGCACAGCTCACAACCTTGTGCAGAAAGTCTGATGTTGCTGCAGGCTTGCAAAGGCAACCAACACAGGCAGTGCTAAAGAAAGGAGGAGGCTTGAAGTAGCAGTCTTGCTCTTTAAGACTGGGGGTGGGGGTGGGTGTCAAATCAAAGCCCTCTTTTTGATTAGCAAAACTAAAAGAAAAAAAAAATCCTTAAGTCAGAAATAAGAGACAAAACAGTATGAATTCACTATACATAACATTAGGTAAGCTGAGGACATAAATGTAATTAAACTCTTGTAAAATAAGCTCACAAATAAATCATATTAAAACCAACCAAAAAACCCGGGATGTGAGTAAGCTTTGGGGAAAGCTTCAAATCAAGCAAAGACTATACAAGCAAGAAAAACACTATTTGCATGCATAAACCATTCAAGAATCAAGCCAGATTAGAGGGAGCATAAGAAGTCCCTCACTGGTCACTAACCTGAATGGCACAGCAATATTCATCAAAATGTGAAAGCTAAACACAGCAGCATCTAGAAAGAAGTAAAACAATAGCAATAACCAGTATTTGCATCCATTTCACAAACCGTAAATTTCAGAAAGAAAAGGATCAGAAAGAAATACTTAAAGTTTATAATGTTGAAATTCTTATAACGGAAACCATTACAAAATTGGAATACTTTTTCCCCATTCTGTTACTTATGAGAAAACTAGGTGTTATTTGGCAATTAGGGGCAGGGGGGAGGAATTTCCTTCTTTTCACTGGAAACCTGGAACAACTTACAGAACCTTGAAGTTCTAGAATATTTTTTGTTCTTTTAGTTGACAAGCTCTAGTTCAGACAAATTATTTTATTATCACAATTCATGCATGGGATTAATGTCTCGGTGATCTTTATCAGAGCACATCACGATGCTATTTGATTGCACTACTGCCATTTTAGAACTTTTGCCTAGAAGATATGTATATCGTTTCAAAGTTTAGTGCTTTGTAAATAGAATATACTAAAGCAGTACTCCTATATCATTATATATCTGTGTGCCGTGAAAGTATAACTGCCTAGCTCAACAGTAATCACATGTAGTTGTTTACCAATCCCTCTTCCGCTCTCATTTCATTTGCACCATTATTCCAAGTGCTATTTTCTTCAGACATCTAATGTACCTTTTTGTTCCCAATCTCAATCTTTTTCACCTGTTAGGAATGTTCTCCAGTATTCATCTTTTCTACTCTCTTTTTTGCAATGATGTTTAGACATCTATCAAATCCCATTCTTCTGTAACATTGCTTTGTATAGCAATAAAATTTGTGCAGCTTGTAGAATAGAGGGCAAGTTCTATTCTGAAGGCTGACTCACATTCACAGAGTTAATATCTGTAGTCATATAAGGTATTATCGATTTTAGCTCTTTATTGTTGCATTACCCAAGCCTGCAAATTAGAACATGCTTTTTCGTATTCTACAGAGGTATGTGCTTTCAATGACAGTGTGAGTTAATATACTAAATGGAATCAGAGAAGCTCAGATACAGACATTATGCTTTCAGCCTGCTCTGTTATCACAGCAGTAACCCTAACGAAGGGGCAGACTAGGCACCTGGATATTGTAACCTCTTAGAATTCAGACTTGGCCATCGCAACAAGTACCCTGGCTTACGGCACATGTAAGTCAATAAAGTTAGTCCAGAAACACTGGTGTAATTGACAGGAAAAGCTGGCCCAAATTCTATTTCCTACTGCCTTGTCTAACTATAGAGAACATAGACTGTTGATTCATCACACATTTAATGTTCACGGCAACTCAGGGCCTTAGCATATTAGTGCCATATTCTCCAGTGATATAAATGCTACAGTTCCAAGTTGACATTCAGGAATAGAACTATACCAGCTATAGACCTGTTATTTTATATGACCTCATTATGGTAAAGTTTGTTTTTAAATACCCCATAGATTGTACAAAACACATCCACAGAGCATGTTTGGAAACAGTGAATTTCCTCCATTGCCAGCAAGAAGGCCCTACTGCAATGCAGTCCCCCTGCAACAAAAAGATTGTCAATGAACCGAAGCAAAATCTTCCTCTTTAACAATTTGTAATGCATACATACTGTAAATGCAGTCTTGGGACTTCAACTGGACTGTTGTGAACACACCTGAGCTTGATTAAGGCTTGCAAAGAGCTGCTGCAGCGCTGTATTACTAGTTCAGGGCTGGCAATAGTACTTCTGTCACGTACTTAATGTAAAGCGCAGAGAAAAGGGACCGTTCAGACTTCTGGTGAAATGAAACAGCACCAAACTTATTTCAGTTGCCGTTAACTGAGAAGGTACTTCTCTAATTAGACATTAGTTAACAGAGTGTTTGTTCTGCAGACTTTTAAATGTTCAGCTGAAACTTTGAGCACTGCTAAAATACAAAACCATAGGCTATAATGATCAAAACTAAACAGAAACTAGAGAGACAGATAACACAGGATAATGCATAAGATCATCCTGGTAGGATGGTATTGCAGTAGCATAAAATCAAGTTCAGTCATCCAAGCCCAAAGGTTATTCTCAGGATCATTTAATGAGTGTCAAAACCTTCGATGCATCAGGATGAAAACATTTGTCAAATCTTGATAACTGTTGTTATCATATACTTAGCCTATATTCAAAACAGAGCTATGTTAGGGGACAACAGATCTAACTCAGATATCAGATTTGTACTTCAAAAATCTGAAACTTGACAAAGGAGTGAAGGCTAAAGGATACACAGGCACAGAGAGCAACAGAATAAAGAAGGTCTTAGAAAAATAGAAGTGAGCCACAGGTGTCATAGGCTATAGTTAAAATGTTCTTTTTGGCATGAAATAATTATAAATAGAGTATTAGTGGCTCTAATGTAGAATGTACATGTTGACTGTACAACTGGCAACTCAGGGTTTTCTCTGCACATTTGATTTCAAGAAGTAAGCTAAAGGTAAGTCCTGCACATTCTTTTTTTCTCTCTCCCTTGTGTCAGTGTGCAAGGCAAGCACCCACAACTATAGATCGTCTGTTTTAATTTAATGTTTTCCTCCCTTTAAGCATTCAGGCTACTCAAAAGTATCAGAAAGGCAAGATCTAGACAAAACAAGGATTTGAAGTACACTCATGGGGCCCTGTGCAAATTGCAATGATGACTTCTGGAATAGTATTCCATAAACTCTCCCGTGCCGTTACCCTTCCCAGAGCATTCCGAATTTTGTTTCTGGAGACTCGGTGACACAAATGGGTGATTTCAAGCTGACTGTTTTCACTACTTCTAATGGATAATAGCAGGCTCTTAAGAAGAGAGCCTTAGGAATGAATGACAACACAGAGGGGGGCTGGGGTCAGTCACCAGAGTTTGCAGTCTTGTCACATACAGCAGGTTGTTTTAACTGTATCCAAAATACAGTTCCTGAATATGCCACACCTAGGGAGTAGGAGTAAAACATTTTAACGAGGGCCAGAGCTTCTTTCATGACACAATGGGTGAAAGGACAATTGATATCATATATCTTGCAGTAAATGTATGCACATCCCTGCAATACATTTTCAACACCTTAGAGCTGAGCAAGAGCATTGTCAGAATACTCAGCAGCTATTACACTGGAGAAGATACCATAAAAAATGAACAATGCTGCACTTGTTTCCTGCATCTTCCTGTACATGTAGTAGTCCTCTGCATCATCTTTTTTCTGCTTGAACCACCATCTTCCACTGTTTTGACACTATCACCATGGCCAATTTCTATTAGAGACAGCAATATCTGCCTCCCTTTTTTGAAGGCAGATAAAGAAAATAAGACAACACTCAGATTTGAGTCCCATTTCACACTACAAGGAAGTTAAAAGTAACTACCAATGAACTAGCAAATAATGATACAGGAACTGAAGTGGGACAATAACAAGTAAGCATTGGACTGTCGTCATTATTTTACAATCTATACCTCTACACACAATTCCAGTGTCCACCTGACATGTACTGTGCTCGACTCTGGAAAGTGGGAAGCCTGCCTCTTCAATGTTTGGTTTGAACTGTATGATGGAGGAGAAGCCCTGATCCACAGCGACAGTTTTGTTCTCCTTGTCCCAGAACAAATCATGCTCCATGACATTTCTCTGTTGAGGATATTCATCCTCAGTGATCTGCGACTTTGGTATGACTGTGGCTGCTTGGACATATGCATCATGTTTCACCTTCCTGCTTTGAATCCAGTCCTTTAATCCTTTGGCGCATAGAAAATACTGTACGCTGCAAAATGGCCTCACCTACCGTGCTCTTCACACTACCTTCTTCTATATGACTGTATGTGCTACCCAGTCACTCCTTCATCAAGTCCTAGCAAGACGTTAACTTCTAAAGTAAAAACAGACTAGGTAGACCCTTCCTGCAACTACTAAGACAAAGCAGGTATTTTGTGAAACCCAGCCCCAAAACCAAGATGACTCAGAGATCACTCAAAAGGAAAAGAGAAAAAGAGAGGCAGAGTAGTTAAGCTCCATCTCCTACTCATGCCCCGATTGAGCTGTTTCCCAATGCCCCCCCTCCATTCACACTCCTTATAAACTCTAGGGAAACAGGATAGCAGCATTTCCTATCGACTGTGTGAACCAGATAAACCAGAAACTTTCTCTCTCACATGCTTTGACACAGCACTGTCTGAATAATAAGTAAAATGTTTATATTGAACCCATGAGGTAAAGCAGAGATTCAGGATACCAAATTTTAAATTTTCACACATTTTGCTGACTGGCTTCAGCAGAAACATAAAACAAAGGAGATTAAACTTGTTTTGGCACTCTGTACTTGAACTAGAACTGAACAAATACAGGATGGAAAATACACCAAATACACAGTTTTGAAGGACTTTTATAAAGGAAGACAGACAAAAACTCTCTTGATTCTTCCTGTTGTGCACTGATTTTTATATTTAAATTCCTTGAAAGTAAAATGGGCAAAAAGGAGTACTGTAAATGCACACGTAGAGGATGAAACTGATAAATTTTATGTCAACTTATTTGCACATGTAACATATGGTATGCCAGAGAAATCCTGTCCAACATAATGATCATAAAGTGATAGAGTTTTCGATTCTTGGAGAAGTAAGGAGGGGGGTCAGCAGAACTGCTACTTGTTCTTCTGGAGGGCAGACTTTGGCCTGTTTAGGAGACTGGTTGAGAGAGTCCCTTGGGAGGCAGTCCTGAAGGGCAAAGGAGTCCAGGAAGGCTGGACATTCTTCAAGAAGGAAATATTAAGGGCACAGGAGCAGGCCGTCCCCATGTGCCAAAAGATGAGCTGGCAGGGAAGACCACAGGCCTGGCAGAACAGAGAGCTTTGGCTGCAACTCAGGAAAAAAAGGAGAGTTTATGACCTTTGGAAGAAGGGGCAGGCCACTCAGGAGGACTACAAGGATGTCGTGAGGTTATGCAGGGAGAAAATCAGAAGGGCCAAAGCCCAACTAGAACTTAATCTGGCTACTGCCATAGAAGACAATAAAAAATGTTTCTATAAATATAATAGCAACAAAAGGGGGGCTAAGAAGAATCTCCATCCTTTATTGGATGCGGTGGGAAACAAAGGATGAGGAAAAGGCTGAGGTACTTAATGCCTTCTTTGCCTCAGTCTAGTAAGACCAGTTGTTCTCCGGGTACCCAGTCCCTTGAGCTGGGAGACAGGAAACAGAATGAAGCCCCCATAATCCAAGGCAAAATTGTTAGCGACCTGCTCCACCAGTTAGATACACACAGGTCTATGGGGCTGGATGGGATCCACCCAAGGGTACCGAGGGAGCTGGTAGAAGTGCTCACCAAGCCACTTTCAATCATTTATCAGCAGTCCTGGCTAACTGGGGAGGTCCCAGTTGACTAGAAGTTAGCAAATGTGACGCCCATCTACAAGAAGGGCCGGAAGGAGGATTCGGGGAACTACAAGCCTGTCAGTCTGACCTCAGTGCCAGGGAAGGTTATGGAGCAGCTCATGTTGAGTGCCATCATGCAGCGCATACAGGACAACCAGATGATCAGGCCCAGTCAGCATGGGTTTATGAAAGGCAGGTCCTGCTTCACTAAACGGATCTCCTTCTATGACAAGGTGACTCACTTAGTGGATGAGGGAAAGGCTGTGGATGTTGTCTACCTAGACTTTAGTAAAGCCTTTGACACCGTTTCCCACAGCATTCTCCTGGAGAAACTGGCTGCTCATGGCTTGGATGGGTGTAGTCTTTGCTGGGTAAAAAACTGGCTGGACAGCCGGGCCCAGAGAATTGTGGTGAATGGAGTTAAATCCAGTTGGCGGCCGGTCACGAGCGGTGTTCCCCAGGGCTCAGTATTGGGGCCGGTTCTGTTTAATATCTTTATCAATGATCTGGATGAGGGGATCGAGTGCTCCCTCAGTAAGTTTGCAGACAACACCAAGTTGGGCGGGAGTGTTGATCTGCTCGAGGGTGGGAAGGCTCTGCAGAGGGACCTGGACAGGCTGGATCGATGGGCTGAGGCCAGCTGTATGAGGTTCAACAAGGCCAAGTGCCGGGTCCTGCACTTCGGCCACAACAACCCCATGCAGCGCTACAGGCTTGGGGAAGAGTGGCTGGAAAGCTGCCCAGCAGAGAAGGACCTGGGGGTGTTGGTTGACAGCTGGCTGAATATGAGCTGGCAGTGTGCCACATGGCCAAGAAGGCCAATAGCCTTGTATCAGAAATAGCATGGCCAGGAGGCCTGGGGAAGTGATTGTCCTCCTGTACTCGGCACTGGTGAGGCCATACCTCGAATACTGTGTTCAAGTTTTGAGCCCCTCACTACAAGAAAGACATTGAGGTGCTGGAGCATGTCCAAAGAAGGGCAACGAACGTGGTGAAAGGTCTAGAGCACAAGTCTTATGAGGAGCGGCTGAGGGAACTGGGGTTGTTTAGCCTGGAGAAAAGGACGCTCAGTGGAGACCTTATCACTCTCTACAACTACCTGAAAGGAGATTGTAGTGAGGTGGGGGTCAGTCTCCCAAATAACAAGCAATAGGACAAGAGGAAGTGGCCTCAAGTTGCACCGGGGGAGGTTTAGATTGGATATTAGGAAAAATTTCTTCACCGAAAGGGTTGTCAAGCATTGGAAGAGGCTGCCCAGGGAAGTGGTTGAGTGCCCATCCCTGGAAGTATTTAAAAGGCATGTAGATGTGGTGCTTAGGGACATGGTTTAGTGGTGGACTTGGCAGTGCTAGGTTAACGGTTGGACTTGATGATCTTAAAGGTCTTTTCCAACCTAAGCAATTCTATGATTATAATGGTCAGCTGAGCAACTATCTATGCTTTTTGTCTGTTGCCTTCCATTTTATTTGTTCCCACTCATTATTCATCCAACCTACCAGATGCATTTTGTGTGATCGCTTACATTGTTGCTCCTGGCATGATCCTTATATCACATTTAACTTTGCCTAGGTTTTCACCTTGTTTTACACTACTCAGGTCTTGTCTCCATGAATAATTACTTAGCACTGCTCTAGCAGATAGTACTTATGCATGGTGGTAGTGAAGACAGATCACAATATATCAGTGAGTTTCATTAATGGAGAAAGCTTGCATTTGTTCTGTAAAGTGATTTCTGTCATATCTAGGGAAAAATATTCTCCGTAACTAAAGAACGAATATTGACAGGTTGCTTATCAGAATCTTCATTTGAGAAGAATTTACATTCAGACACAATTTTTCAGGACTGTGACCAAAGGCCATCTTCGAATTCTTAATGAAAATAAATTTAGCACAAGAATACATAAGACTCCTCAATATACAGATAGCAAAAAGCAGTTAGCTATGGTTTAGACTACATGCTTTTCACTGTTTAAAAGGTGTTCTAACTGGGATGGGACCAGATGCAATTATTGCAAATACTAGTTAACATTTAGTTGCACCATTTGAATTGCACTGTTGAAAGCTTAGGACTCTTATTGCCCTCCCACCAAGCTCTCTCTAGTTCCTCACTTTATGAAGCAAATTAAAACTATGCACATTAATGCCTGGAATTTTGGCAAGAAAGTGTGTTATCATGGTAATATGGTTTATCCTTAGAAATACAAACCACACATACATATGCTTACAGATGGGGTTGTGTGGGCTTTTATACTTCATTGAAACCTTTTGTTAAGCCTTTATCACAAGGAAAGTGCCTAACCAAAATGCCTTTCCTATTTAGTCAACCATTAATAATTACAGACACATAAAATGTGATGAATTATATTCAGCAATGCACCTCCAACTTAATAAATCTTGCAAATTTTTTTGAACAGCCTTGTAAGAAGTCTTTTGGAATGGCTGACGTGATTGCAGTTTAATGTGCATTTTTAGTATAAGAATCTTTCCTTAGACTATATTATCATTTTTCTATGCTTTCATATTTATTCAAAGAAGAGATATAGGGACAAACTTTTCGATTTATGTCCAAAGATGACATTCCTGTTTTCTGACAGCAAGTATGTAAGGATTATGTCCACCTCATAAGTAGTGAGAAATCAGAAATCAAGGTGTCCATTTTTGCCTGGGAATTTGTACACACCCTGGATGACTCTCTAAAATATGAAAACTTACTAGAAAAATGAAAAAAAAACCCTCCTACATATGGAGCTGTAAGAATTTATTACTTAATGCTTAGAAATGTTTGAAAATCTCCATTTAAGAGTTATGCTCAAATTATAAATACTGTTTATTTAATAATTCAATCCTCAGTAAAAAGTTATTTGTGTTTGAAGAATGACAATTTTAAATCTGCAAAAAATGTACAGTAGGACTGCTGCAACAGCGGGGTCTGAACAGCAATGGAGATAGACAAGGATCTATGAGGAAGAGATTGTACATTTTTTCTTACATACTATATAGACATACAGATGTATACACACACACAAAGCCCATTCACCAAGCAAGTTATTAGCTTACCTTAAACAGTGTAATTAATTGATATGCACGATCTTCAAAAATCAAGAAAGAAAAAAAACCACAGCAGGTTGTTGTATTTAAAGAAAACCACTAGATGCATGACAGATCTCCCTAAATCAGGAAAAGCTTGGTAATAGAAACATTATTGCCCAAACAACATGCCAAAAGAGAACAAAAATATGTATGCCATAATATCACTTTATCTATTGCTGGATTTTTGTGGTCCCAACTCAGGCAGACAAGGCAAAATTACTGACATGAATCCCAGGTGATTTCAATGAACTTAAACAAGAATGGCAGTGATTTACATCAACTGAGCATTTATTCCACTGACTTCAGCAAGAGGTTAGCCAGGGTAAGAGCAAACAAATCTGCCTGTTTTCAGTTGATTCAGACTTAATTAAGAAGAATGAGATAAAGACAAGCGCATCTGACGGCACCCTGTATTATCCTTTCATATGAATTTTGGTCTTAATTCAGTTTTGAATGTTGGAATAACCTGTCTGATCTCCATGAGAACTCCTCTCATTTGTCAAGTTCAGTGCTTGTCTGACAGAACCCAGCAGAAGATATTCAATAAACAATCATGAGAATAAGCAAACAGGTAAAGATTTATGAACATGCTGTATTATTATGCTATTCCGCAAATTTGTACCTTGAATACATTGTGTAGTCAGTCTCCCACAGCCACAAAGTCAAACCCAGAAAAAGTAAAAAATTAAATGATTAAAGGCACAAAATAGTCTCTACAGAGATCTAAACTATATATCTTTAGTTTGGAAAAAGATCACCTTTCCTTGCAGCAAATTTAAAACAAGGAAAAAAATTTATTTCATGCACAATTTATGTCTAACTCATTTTGACTGGATATTCATGTGAGAACATATGAAGAGAAAAAAAAATATTCCACCTATAGCTATTAAGCACAATGATGAAGATAAATGCCTGATAGAGGACATTAATTCGTGAGCCATATACTGTCAGGAGCTAGAGAAACCAAAGCCCATTCCTATTTGTATAACTGAAAGAAGACTCGACACAACCAACTTCCTTATATAGAATTGTTTTATACTTGATTAAATATCCAGAGTGATGCGAGTGATTATTTTATTACCATGATCATTACGACTATGTACCTCATTTAAAATAAAATTAATTGATTAGAGAAGGTTCTTGAGTTGTTAAAAATCTCAAGAACTACCTTCCCGCATACTCCTAACATTCTTAAAAGTCGTCCTCAGACCAACTGAGCACACCAGTTATTCACAATCCAGATATCAGCAAAGTTATGCTGGATGTTGCAAGGGTCAGTATCTTGACTAGTGTCCAGTTTGTTACCAGTAGTACTGTTATTATTTGTAATTAACACTCACGAAGATAAAATTACTTCATTTTTACTATCCAGCAGTGCCCAAGAGTCTCTCCTCCATATTTTTTTTTTGTGCAGTTTAAATCTTCAGGAAAATGTATTTTATGGAGTCAGTGACAGGACTCTATACAACATTATGACCTTTTAGTCTAATTAAGGTTTCTCATTTTTACATTTGCAATCAATTAGTAGATGGCATCCGTACAAATACCAAGATAAAATACAAAGTCCAGTACTAGCTCTAGATAAAAAGTTAAATAATTTTTCTGTTGTAATACTGTCTAAAAATCTTAACTTTGTTTTCAATATTTAGCCACTATTTAAAAAAACACCACTTAACCATTCAGATTTGGACTCTACTGCTGAGCGGCCTGGAAGGCTCTACACACTCTTTCGCGGTTTCTGAGAGAATGGGACCAATTAATAATAACTGATGGTGCTAAACCTGGAATTCTAAGACAACTATGAAACTTTGGAGGGGCTCTTATTATATGTAGATATGCCAATTTTAGTCTCATTAGAATCTCTTGTTTCTGAAAATAATGCTATGGTTGATATTTACTTGATATTTTTCTACTAGTAGCTGAAAGCTTTGGTACTAGTGTAAAAAGAAACAGGAAGAAGTAATATATACCTCCTTAACTTTATAAAGAAAAAGTCAAACTTTCTTTGCCATTTAAGAGACCCTTCTGCTAGCTAGCTTCAGTTTTCAGATTCTACCTACTTCTATCTTCTAAATAATAAATACTTTCAAAAAGGAAACAAGGTCAACTCTCCAGTAGTGTAGAATGAAGCTGTGTTTCAAGACCATGGTAGAAGTAGTTTCTGCTGAAATAGAATTTTAATCAAAACAAACAAACCTTTCCACAGTACAGTACTAAAGAAAAATCTCATATTTACAAACCTTAAGGTCTGAAATTTCACAAAAGAATGTTGAACAAGGACTTTGTTCCTACAAAAGTGTTGGAGTATTTCAGACATACAGACCTCATATTTACCTTCTCCCATCACCACTTGAGTCTCATTTCCCTTTCAAAGAAGTAACTATCCATTTTCTGGCTAACCCTTTCAATAACACCGTTCAAAGTACACTTAGCCTGATTGACTTTGCATGTGTCCCAGACACCACTTTTTGTTGTTTCTCTGCTTCATTGCTTGCAGATGACCAATTGCTTAAACAGTGTTTAATTTTTTTTCAGCAAGCTCCCATCTATGACTTGCATATCTCTTAGCAAAGGTTACATCACAACCCATATTCCACAGCCCAGTGATAAATTGAATCAAGTCAAATAGAACATTTTTGTCCACAACTTACATGAATCAAACCTGCTGCAAAACTAGTACCCTCCCTGCAAAACTCATGCGAAACCTACACAGACCTTTCATCTGACTGACTCTTTACGATTGCCTGTGCTTTACTTCACTTCTCTTCCCACTGAAATCAATGGCAAACAGCTATTGACCATTTTGAATACTATACGGGTTTGGGTGTTTGTGGTTTTGTTTTTTTTTCCCCCCTATCTACAAGTCGTGTTAAAAAAATCCCAGATAATGGAGTCGACAGGGTAAAGTCCATGCTATTTCACTGACTAAACAGGTTTCCATTTGTTAGCATTCATAAAGATCAACTCACCTTTTCATCTTCATTTTCTGTCACTAGAATAAATTTTGAGATATTTTGTGTGATATATTAACTTAAAAATCCAGATAGAGATTTATTTTCCTCAATCTGATTTAAACATGCTTATATTTAGGAGGAGGAAGTATAAATACAATTTCTCTTGAGCCTGTTGTTTGTCTTGATCTAAAACAAGAAAATGTAATAATAAGTATTATGGACATTTTGAATTGCCTACATACTGTGCAGAAAAGGATATCTTCTAGATATGCCATTCATTACAGCTCTGCATCTGAATTCCATTGAACTTCAAGGAATAATTCTAATAACTCTTCTTACAGGGTAAGGGCCTTCACTCTTTGTTGCAAGTTACTAGCAGAGCTTTGTATAAACAGAACAAAAGCCCCTTCTTACATACCAGATAGAGGAGGAGAACTTGAGCTAATTATAAAGGGAAATCTCAACACTTTCATCAGCCATGGATGACAAGGAAGGCGTCTTGACATGAATAAAAGGAAAATTCAGTATAGCTACATCTACAATTGTGTGCATGGACACATTTTTGGAAAACACTATACTATTGAATTTGAATAACAAACTGAGAACCAATTCCAGACTCAGGCGGCAAATAATGATCCTCTTTGGCAACAAATGATACAATAGAAAGAGTAAGTAATAATATTGGTTTATCTATAGAACAAATATGTAAAACACTAAACACATAGACTGGAGAAAGAGAGAACTATAAAAGTGAATTTCTTATACTGAAACATATTAAGATATCACTAGCAGCAACAACTCCAGTGTAGCTTGTCTCATTAAAGAATAAGAATCACCCAACTTTTCATCATTTGATTCCTTGAGCCCAGTTACTCTCAGCTCAATTTCAAGACATGGGGAAAGACAACATGCCCATACACAGTTATCAGTTTGATACAAAACAGTGATTTTTTTTTTTTCTAACACATCAGTGATATTCATTAATTTAATCAAGGCTTGGAACTTGAGGTAGATCCAGATCTGCAACTGTGCACAGACTTAATTCTTATTTGTTTTCCATGCTGCATGCATTTGTGTAACGACAAGCACTCCAGTTGTACTGTTTACACAAAAGGCATAGAAAGAGCTTCTTCCACCACTTTATCTCTTGGCCACTGCCTCCTTGCCTTCATTTCTCTTCAGGTCGGGACAACGCTTTCTTGACATATCTATATTAAAGTCCTTCTCACTGGGTTAGCCAGTATACTGGCAGAGATGCTTTTGCCCCAGTCAGTCAGATGGATCCCATCCCTGCTGAACAGTAGTTAGCATGGACCAGTGAGAATACAAAGAATGGATGGAACAGAACAGTTTGACCGAATTAAAACTTAAATTTAGCACAGAACTACTAGGGATACAAGCCTACAAGGTATTGAATGTTTATTCTAAAAGACTATGCAACCTCTTTGATTAAGTCAAAAAGAAAAAAGAAAATCATAGTTTATTACACACTAGTCTGCTCTGGATTGTAGTCTGACTTCCTATTAAATTTATTCAGTTTGTCTCCCTTCAGCATATTCAACACAATTTAACAAAGGAATAGAAATAAACTAATTTCCTTCAGAATCCAGGGCCGATCCGGGGGGTGGTGGTGGTGGGAAGTAGGGGTTAGGAACAGGGAGGTTCCTATAGCTTACTGTAAGTTATCAATAAACAGCTTCATATTTGCAATTTATTATATTGTAAAATGAATTCTCAGCTGTGATTTGTTATATTTTCATAAAAGCACTCACATTTATAGGATTAGACTGCACATGCATCTATATTTCTTTGAGCAAGTCATTCCAGCAGAGAGACACAAGAGACAGTTCCACGTATAAAGTTCCCAATAGTCAAACATCTACATGAACAAAGGGATAGCTGAAATAAAACCTCACTGGAATATCCTTCAACCTATAATTATAAGGACGCACTTCCAGATTATGAAGTGTTCTTTAGTGATCTTTGGGAGGAAAGTGTAAGCAATATTGTGGACTGCTACTATTACACTGCAAGTAGGGGTAGCACATACAAAAGAAGGTTGTACTTAATTGGAAATCATTCAATATCTAGCTAACAGAACACTAGGTACTCAACAAATTTCAGCATCAGGATAGCATGACATAACTGGCATGCAATGTAATTTGTGCGAGAATTTGGTAGAGTTGTTTTGTCATCTCATTTTTGGTGGGTGTTTTTTTAATGTGTTTGGGATAGGAGGAACAGCATCTTTGAATTCAAAGCACTCATGCAAGTAATATTTTTCTTCTATGGATGGTCTACTTTTCTTCATTATTTTCTGTTATTAAGAGATTTATACGTTTTTATATAGGTGTATTTCATGTATGTGGCAAGGTTTTGGTAGCAGGGTTGGCTTTTGTGGGAAGAGGTCAGGGGCTGCCCCATGATGGACACAGCTGGTTCAAGCCAGCTCTGCAATGGGCCCACTACAGGCTAAATATGAGCCCATCAGCCAAGTCTGTGGTGCCTCTGAAATCATATGAGAGGAAACAAAACAAAAAAAAAAAAATAGAAAAAATATCACTGTAGAGAGAGAGGAGGAGGGAACAAAAAGAGCAGGAAACAGGAGAGGGATCACCAAGGTCAGAGAGATAAGGTGCCCATAGTGCCAGAGCTGGTATGTCCTGCAGCCTGTGGAAGAGCCCATGTCAGCCAACGTATTCACTGCAGCCCACAGAGGACCCCACGTGACAGCAGACGGAAGGAACTGCAGCCTGTGGAGAGCCCACAATGGAACAGAACAGAGTTTTCCTGACAGGACCGCAGCCCATTGAAAACCCCACACTGGAACAGATTTTCATGATGTGGACTACACCCCATGGAGAGCCCACACCAGAGCAGAATTTTCTTCTCCTGCAGGACAGCAGCACATGGGGAGAGCCCATGCTGGAGCAGGGGAAGAGCAAGAGAGGGAAGAAGGAGCAGAGAGAAACTGCTATGTAGAGACCATACCCCTCAACAAACCCCCCTGCCCCTCACCACGTAGCTCCGGGGGGTAGAGGAGTCTGGAGTAAAGGAGTAAAGTTAGGCCTGGGAAATAGGGGAAGAAAGGTGTTTTAATGTTTGTCTTTGTTTCTCACTACCTGAATCTATTTTAATTGGCAATAAATTAATTTTCACCCCACTTGAGACTTTTTTGCCCACAATGGTAATCAGTAACAATCTCCCTGTCTTTACTTCGACCCACAAGCTTTCTCATCCTATTTTTCCCCCTGCCCTGCTGAGGAGGGGAATCTTATTTCTCTCCATACAACACAAATACATTTATTCTTAATTTAGGATAAGTGCTTCCAGATTTGTTTCAGAAACCTTAGACACTTAGAGACAAAACCTATTTTATAAACAAGAGTAGTGTCGTGGTTTAACCTCAGTCGGCAACTGAGCACCACGCAGCCGCTCGCTCACTCCCCCCACCCGGTGGGATGGGGGAGAGAATTGGAAGAGCACAAGTGAGGAAAAACTCGTGGGTTGAGATAAAGACAGTTTAATAATTGAAATAAAATGATATTAATAATATAATAATAATAATACTACACAAACAAGTGATACACAGTACAATTGCTCACCACCCGCCGACCGATGCCCAGCCAGTCCCCGAGCAGCAGCCCCCCTGGCCAGCTTTCCCCAGTTTATGTACTGAGCATGATGTCACATGTTATGGAATGTCCTTTTGGCCAGTTTGGCTGTGCCCCCTCCCAGCTTCTTGCGCACCTGCAGCCTTCTCAGTCGGTAGAGCATGGGAAGCTGAAAAGTCCTTGGCTAGTGTAAGCATTACCTAGCAACAACTAAAACATGGGTGCGTTATCAACTTTGTTCTCATCCTAAATCCAAAACAGCATTGTACCAGCTACTAGGAAGGAAATTAACTCTATCCCTGCCGAAACCAGGACAATGTCCACCCCTTATTCTATACCATCTGCATCATGCTCAAGTCTCATATTTTCCAATACATTTTCATTAATCACCGCCCCCCCTTTTTTTTTTTTATATATATATATACACACACACACACAGAGATATCATTCCCTTAGTCTGTGGGCCATCCCTCTAAAATGTTCGGTGAGTTCATTTAGTCCATGCCTTTGGGCTCCATCTATCGTAATAATGTTCCAGGGCAGGAAAAATGGAGATGGTATGTGGTGTTGGATTGTTTCATGTTGAAGTCAGTTCTGGTTCCATCATCACTGCTTTGCTTGGTTTCATTGAAGTTATTCTTCATTAGTCTGGGTGATTCTTATTGTAATAACATTAGTATGGCATATAATAGTATTATTAGTATAACACTTATAACTATAATTAGTACTTAACATCACATAATTTAGATCATTGGCTATTCTCACCCAAAATCAAATCCCCTTGCGGTGTACACATCGGACTTCCCCATCCTCCCACATTATCCTCCAAGTGCACCCAGGTCCTTGAGCAAAAGCAATCCCACGGATGGGTTTGCCTCTGCCTGAGGCAGGAATAACCCAGACTGTCTTCCCCAGCATATTTTTTATGTGCACTACAGGGACTTTATTCCCATCTACAGTACGTAAAAGTTCTGACTGGGCAGGGCCTGCTCGATTGGCAGATCCCCGAGTGTTGACTAACCAGGTGGCCTCTGCTAAATGCGTATCCCAATGTTTGAATGTCCCGCCACCCATTGCTCTCAGTGTAGTCTTTAACAGTCCATTGTATCGTTCAATTTTCCCAGAGGCTGGTGCATGATAGGGGATGTGATACACCCACTCAATGCCGTGCTCTTTGGCCCAGGTGTCTATGAGGTTGTTTCGGAAATGAGTCCCATTGTCTGACTCAATTCTTTCTGGGGTGCCATGTCGCCATACGACTTGCTTTTCAAGGCCCAGGACAGTGTTCTGGGCAGTGGCATGGGGCACGGGATGTGTTTCCAGCCATCCGGTGGTTGCCTCCACCATTGTAAGCACGTGGCGCTTGCCTTGGCGGGTTTGTGGGAGTGTGATATAATCGATCTGCCAGGCCTCCCCATATTTATATTTCAGCCATCGACCTCCATACCAGAGAGGCTTTAACCGCTTGGCTTGCTTGATTGCAGCGCATGTTTCGCATTCATGGATAACCTGTGCAATAGTGTCCATGGTCAAGTCCACCCCTCGATCACGAGCCCATCTGTATGTTGCATCTCCTCCTTGGTGACCTGAGGTGTCATGGGCCCACTGAGCTATAAGTAATTCACCCTTATGTTGCCAGTCCAGATCCACCTGAGCCACTTCAATCTTAGCAGCCTGATCCACCTGCTGGTTGTTTTGATGTTCTTCAGTGGCCCAACTCTTGGGTATGTGAGCATCTACGTGACGGACTTTTACAACCAGGTTCTCCACCCGGGCAGCAATATCTTGCCACAATGCGGCAGCCCAGATGGGTTTGCCTCTGTGCTGCCAGTTGCTCTGCTTCCATTGCTGCAACCACCCCCACAGGGCATTTGCCACCATCCATGAGTCAGTGTAGAGACAGAGCACTGGCTGCTTTTCTCGGTCAGCAATGTCTAAAGCCAGCTGGATAGCCTTTACTTCTGCAAATTGGCTCGATTCACCTTCTCCTTCAGCAGTTTCTACAACTTGTCGCATAGGACTCCATACAGCAGCTTTCCACCTCTGATGCTTTCCCACAAGACAACAGGACCCATGAGTGAACAGGGCATATTGCTTCTCATTTTCTGGTGGTTCATTATACATTGGGGCCTCTTCAGCACGCGTTACCTCCTCCTCTAGCGGTATTCCAAAATCTTTGCCCTCTGGCCAATCCATGATCACTTCCAGGATTCCTGGGCGACTGGGGTTTCCTATTCGAGCCCGTTGTGTGATCAGTGCAACCCACTTACTCCATGTAGCATCAGTTGCCTGATGTGTACAGGGGACCCTCCCTCTGAACATCCAGCCTAGCACCGGCAGTTGGGGTGCCAGGAGGAGCTGTGCTTCAGTACCAACCACTTCCAGAGCAGCTCGAACCCCTTCATATGCTGCCAATATCTCTTTTTCAGTTGGAGCATAGTGGTCCTCGGATCCTCTGTATCCCCGACTCCAAAACCCTAGGGGTCAACCTCGAGTATGCCCTAGTGCTTTCTGCCAGAGGCTCCAGGTAGGGCCATTCTCCCCGGCTGCGGTGTAGAGCACATTTTTTACATCTTGTCCTGCCCGGACTGGCCCCAGGGCTCCTGCATGAACTATCTCCTCTTTAATTTGTTCAAAAGCTTGTCGCTGCTCAGGGCCCCATTTGAAATCGTTCTTCTTTCGGGTCACTTGATAGAGAGGGTTTACAATCAGACTGTAATTTGGAATGTGCATTCTCCAAAAACCCACAACACCTAAGAAAGCTTGTGTTTCCTTTTTGCTAGTTGATGGAGACATGGCTGTTATTTTGTTGATCACATCCATTGGGATCTGACGACGTCCATCTTGCCATTTTATTCCTAAAAACTGGATCTCCTGTGCAGGTCCCTTGACCTTACTTTGGTTTATGGCAAAACCGGCCTTCAGCAGGATTTGGACTATTTCCTTCCCTTTTTCAAAAACTTCTCCTGCTGTGTTGCCCCACATGATGATATCATCAATGTATTGCAGGTGTTCTGGAGCTCCACCCTGTTCTAGTGCAGTCTGGATCAGTCCATGGCAAATGGTGGGGTTGTGTTTCCACCCCTGGGGCAGTCGGTTCCAGGTGTACTGAACGCCCCTCCAAGTGAAAGCAAATTGTGGCCTGCACTCCGCTGCCAAGGGGATTGAGAAAAACGCATTAGCAATATCAACTGTGGCATACCACTTGGCTGCCTTTGACTCCAATTCGTACTGAAGTTCTAGCATGTCTGGCACAGCAGCACTCAGCGGTGGCGTGACTTCATTTAGGCCACGATAGTCTACTGTTAGTCTCCACTCTCCATTAGACTTCCGCACTGGCCATATGGGACTGTTAAAGGGTGAGCAAGTCTTGCTGATCACTCCTTGACTCTCCAGTCGACGAATCAGCTCATGAATGGGAATCAAGGAGTCTCGGTTGGTGCGATATTGCCACCGGTGCACCGTGGTGGTAGCGATTGGCACTTGTTGGTCTTCGACCTTCAGCAACCCCACAACAGAGGGGTCCTCCGAGAGACCAGGCAAGGTGGACAGCTGTTTAATTTCCTCCATCTCCAAGGTAGCTATACCAAAAGCCCACCGGTACCCTTTTGGGTCCTTGAAATACCCTCTCCTGAGGTAGTCTATGCCAAGGATGCACGGAGCATGTAGGCCAGTCACAATGGGGTGCTTCTGCCACCCATTCCCAGTTAGACTCACTTCGGCTTCCAATACAGTTAGCTGTTGGGATCCCCCCGTCACCCCAGAAATACAGATGGGTTCTGCCCCTATATATCTTGATGGCATTAGGGTACACTGTGCACCGGTGTCTACCAGAGCCTTATACTTCTGTGGGTCTGATGTGCCAGGCCACTGAATCCACACAGTCCAGTAAACCCGGTTGTCCCTTTCCTCCCCCTAGCTGGAGGCAGGGCCCCTCTAATCCTCATCACAGTACTCATTTCTCACTTCTTGTACGTACGAGTCAGAAGTTTCTTCATTAAGATCAAGAGTAAGATCAGCCCTTCTACTCTCTCTGGGGAACTGCCCGCTGGAAACTGGAGCAGCAATTTTCCTGGAAGAACCCCCTTTTGTGATTGTTTTCCCTTGCAGTTCATGTACCCGTGCCCCTAGGGCTGCAGTAGGTTTCCCATCCCACTTCCTCATGTCCTCTCCGTGGTCATGCAGGTAAAACCATAGGGTGCCCCGTGGTGTGTACCCTTTATATTCTCTCTCTTGAGCAAAAGAACACTGACTCCTAATAGCCGAGATACTGGTCCATACAGGCGAAGAGTAGGACCTATCGTCTCTGAGTTGCTGGATCTCCCGGGACAGTTTTTCGGACAGTTTCTCCACAGCCGAGACGAGGGAGGAAGAAAGACTTTCCTCGTATTGCCGGAGTTGACTAGCCAATTAATCCACTGTTTGTTCCTCTCCATCTTTCCAGGTCATCACTGCCAATGAATTGGCGTATGACGATGGTGAGCTCCTTATAAACTTCTGCCACATGGGTCGTGTGCACTTGACTTCGTCTGGATCTTTGGATAGTTGTTCATTGTTCAGGTCATCATAAATCACCTCCAGCACAGCTAATTCTCTCAGAAACTGGATACCCTTCTCCATGGTGGCCCACTTGCTTGGGCGACATATGACATCTTCCTTAAAGGGATACCTTTCCTTCACGCTTGACAAGAGTCGCCTCCAAAGGCTGAGGACTCGTGTCCCTTTTCCAATTGCTTTGTCAATGCCCCCTTCCCTAGAAAGGGATCCCAGCTGCTTCGCTTCTTTACCCTCTAATTCTAGGCTACTGGCTCCATTATCCCAGCATCGGAGCAGCCAGGTGACAATATGCTCGCCTGGACGACGGCTGAAATCTTTTTGTATATCTCGCAGCTCACTCAGGGATAGAGATCGGGTGGTCACTGCCTCATTTATGAGTTCTTCCTCTTCCTCCTCCCCGATCAGCGGCCGGCTCTCCTCCTCCTGTTCTCGTGATGGCCCTTCTCCAGGGTAGTCTGTCTCGTACACTTCTTCCTCTGGTTCCCTTTTAGAAGCAGCTTCTTCTTCCCTTACTAAACGAGCCGACTTCCGCTTCCAAAATTTCTTCTTGTGTACAGGGGCGACTGATACCGGCACAGGCTGGTTCTTTGGTTCAGCCACAGGGCGCGTCACTGGGGTCTGAGTGGCTGCAGGGCTTGTCACTGGGGTCTTAGTGGCCGCAGGGCCTGTCATTTTACCGTCAGATCCAGAGACGTTCTCTTCCCTTTGAGGGTACTGAATGGTGTTGAATAGGGCTCGGTAGGCATGGGCCAGGCCCCAGCACGTTGCAATGATCTGCATCTCTCTGGAGTTGCCAGGGTGACAGCATACTTTTTCCAAATATTCTACTAACTTTTCAGGATTCTGCACTTGCTCAGGGGTGAAGCTCCAAAACACTGGGGGTGCCCATTGGCCTAGGTACTTGCCCATCTTGTCCCACACACCCTGCCACTCATAACTATTCAGCCTTGGGGCAGATCTCTGGATGATATTCTTAAATTGCTTACCAACTTTAGACAAAACCGAAACAATATTCCAAAGAAGTACCAATAGAAGTATCTTAACTACCTAAGGATGTTCAAAATACTGAAAAGTTACTGTAATGAAGGAGGAAACATCATAGAAGAAGGTAGTGACACTGCCATTCTGTATTTCCTCCGTAAAAAAACTCTCAGAAAAGTTACTGCAATTGCTAGTTGTCTCCACGATATGGTCTCCGTGGTACAGTAACGGCTTCATTGCGAAGTTTACATACCACAGAAACGTCAAGGTCAATGTTCTAAAAACAAACCTCACAAGCGAGACATTACTATTCACTGCAGACCACAGCAAACTGCAAAACCCAACACCAATCTTTAACATGTACAGCAGGAAAAAGAGCACAATGCAGATTATACAAATCAATACCGAGAACAGAGAAACCAACATTGTGACCCACAACTATTAACAGATATAAGTTCCTTAATACACTCTGGTTAATCTGTTATTATCTCAAACCCTTCGAGCCCCACGTTGGGCGCCAAAAAGGACTGTTGTGGTTTAACCTCAGCAACTGAGCACAACGCAGCCGCTCACTCACTCCTCCCCCCTCCCCCGGTGGGATGGGGGAGAGAATTGGAAGAGCACAAGTGAGAAAAACTCGTGGGTTGAGATAAAAACAGTTTAATAATTGAAATAAAATAATAATAATAATAAATAATAATAATAATACACAAAACAAGTGATGCACAGTACAATTGCTCACCACCCGCCAACCGATGCCCAGCCAGTCCCTGAGCAGCGACCCCCCCCCCCCCCCCCCAGCCAGCTTTCCCCCAGTTTATGTACTGAGCATGACGTCACATGTTATGGAATGTTTCTTTGGCCAGTTTGGCTGTGCCCCCCTCCCAGCTTCTTGTGCACCTGCAGCCTTCTCAGTCGGTAGAGCATGGGAAGCTGAAAAGTCCTTGGCTAGTGTAAGCATTACCTAGCAACAACTAGAACATGGGTGCATTATCAACTTTGTTCTCATCCTAAATCCAAAACACAGCATTGTACCAGCTACTAGAAAGGAAATTAACTCTATCCCTGCCGAAACCAGGACAGTGGTTTAATCCCAGCTGGCAACTAAGCACCACACAGCCGCTCACTCACTCCCCCCCCCATTGGGATGGGGGAGAGAATCAGAAGAGTAAAAGTGAGAAAACTCGTGGGTTGAGATAGAGACAGTTTAATAGGTAAAGCAAAAGCCGCACACACAAGCAAAGCAAAACAAGGAATTCATTCACTCCTTCCCATCAGCAGGCAGGTGTTCAGCCAGCCCCAGGACAACAGGGCTCCATCACGCATAACGGTGACTTGGGAAGAGAAATGCCATCACTCTGAACGTCCTCCCCTTCCTCCTTCTTCCCCCAGCTTTATATGCTGAGCATGACATTGTATGGTATGGGATAGCCCTTTGGTCAGTTGGGGTCAGCTGTCCCAGCCGTGTCCCCTCCCAGCTTCTTGTGCACCCCCAGCCTACTCGCTGGTGGGGTGGTATGAGGAGCAGAAAAGGCCTTGACTCTGTGTAAGCACTGCTCAGCAGTAACTAAAACATCCCTGTATTATCAACACTGTTTTCAGCACAAATCCAAAACATAGCCCCATGCTAGCTACTGTGAAGAAAATTAACTCTACCCCAGCCAAAACGAGCACAAGTAGTTATATTTAGGAAAGAGACCTCAGTTCAGAAAGAAAAAACATTTAACGTGCATAAATACAACACTGCTAAGGAAAGGGCTTAGACTATTTCACACAGCTATATAATTTGGCAGCTCATCCCTCAGCAAAGACTTCTGAGCGAGCACCCTCAACCTTTCAGCAAAACACTTAAATGCCATTGATTTCAGCCATCTCTTGGAAGGTCTATACCTACGTCCAGGTTTTTATAATCTCTTTTCAGCTTTACAGGGCAGAAGAGGGCTGTAAACTCTCTCTGGTTCCCATCATCTTTCCTACTCTCAATCCAGGTTAAATTGCAAGTGGCATTTGTAGGTGATGTTTTTCCAACACTTCCTCCTCTAAACTGTATCTACCAAAGACAGATGGCTTTGGCTGCTTTATTACCTGCTTCTATGGAAAACCTTGCCATGTCAACAAAAAGGACAAGTGGAGTGGGTATTGTTCTCAGATGTAGAAGTTAATATTACAGAAAAAAAAAGTCTCTACCAAAGGAAAAACACAAGAACAGAAACACTAAAACAAAAGAGAGTCAGAAGCTATTTATCCCAGCAGCTGTTTCTTTACAGCAAAAACACACATCACCAAAAAAAAAAGTTCTAGAAGAAAAATTGGTTGGCAATAGAAGCTGCTCAAAAATAGACCAATTCAAACCGAAGAATAACTGCAGGATGAAAAGTTAGTACCTCAGAACAACTATGTTGATTTGTGTAGAGGAAGAAATTAATTAAAAGTAACTTTTCAGTTTTTCCATGGTTTCCTTAAAAGTTATATGAAAAAATACCCTGCACAGTCACCTGGAAGCCTTGGTATAGCACTCACTGAAAGAAGAGAAAGAAATTCTCTACTTCATTAAGATGAAGATTTGTACATTCTTACAACAAGCTGCATTTATCTAAAATTTTTAGGAGAAAGCATAGAATAAAGCAGCAAAACTTCCAGAGAGTTAGACACAGGTGGTTTGGTTTTTTTTTTAAATGAAACTGACCCTTGAAACTTGATTTTGTTTTTTAATTTATTCATTTATTTGCTTCTAAATCTGTTAGTTTAGAAGTCTGTTCAAAACAGAATGGATTTGCTACTCAGAGGGGAACTAGTTTGGACAAGACTACCTAGCAACCCAGCAGTAGACTAGAAATACAACATAGACCAGAAATAGAAGTTTTCAGGATTCTTTTCCTCAGTTTCCACATTTAAAAATTGTTTAACATCTTCTTTGCAAAGAGATTTAATATCTACAGCCAAAATCACAATAAAGATCTATCATCACTACCATGATTAGCACTTTGGAGAAAGAACGGGATTTTAGCCTTGTATACACTACCCAAATCTTGGATCCATGTAGCAGAAATAAGAATACCTAGACTAGATACCAAAACACTTAGACGGCTTTGGTATGCTCCTTGCCTCCACATGACCTAGATATTTCATTTGAACAATTCAAGAATCTACAAACAAGACACATCAGCATTAAATCACTCTCCTACATGGCTGAAATCAGGGAACTCTTTTCTACAGCAATTGTTGGGACATTCTAGGAGTTACATAGGACTTTGCCTGAAGTTACTGTATCGTTCCTTGTTAATATGTGGGAAAAGACATAGGCCTGCCAAGGGTATTTAATGAAGACTACATATTGAAATAAACCCATAAAAGATGCTCTAGCATCCGATGCCATGATGGTTTGCATATCAAGTAACAACATGTTGGTGTTATGTAGTACTTTCATCTCAGTAAAACAGGTATACAAAGATTTGTTTTAACATGCCTTTAAATGACAACTGATATAGCTAAAAATGAGTCTGAAATTGTGTACAAAGTCCACAGCTATATATTATTAAGGACACATTAAATCACAGGTTATTCTTGAGAGAGCTGAAAATCACATTTCTGCCAGCTTCTTGTCTTCTGTCATTTCTGATTACCAATGCAATATGTTGTCAATGTTCAATAATGACTGTTGAAGTATTCATACTTGATGGCTTAGGATGTCATAATGAAAGTACAAGCTTTATTAATCCTCTCATCAATAGAAACCACAGGGTGTCTGTCACACTTCATTTATATGTGCCAAGAGTAAATAAACTGCAGCAAATGAAAGCTGTGTTTATAAATATGGACAGATGTCAAGTGGTTTACATAGTTACCCGTGCTAGTATTTCCTATTATAGGTTTCCAGGCTTTATAAAAAGCTGACAAAGCCATACTTGAAGATATTTATATTTACATAGATATTTTTATATTAATGCTGTATACAAATGAGATAAAAAACCCTATTAAATTAATGGCCAAGTAGGAAGAAATTCATATCTCAGTCTGTCTCAACATTTACAAGTTATCCAGCCAGCAACTGGCTGGTAGGGCAAATTATAATTTTTGAGAATCTTAATTATTTTCCACAACAAGCACAATATGTAGATGCATCTATGAGTTTAAAAAAAACTCAAAACAAGCACTTTCTTGATTTTAGGCATTCAAGTGAGAGATGGAAGCTATTCTGCTCAGAAATGCATCATGCATGTTCCTACCAAGCATTTTACTTGGCAAGTAATAGTTACCACTACTTTAACAGTACTGAAGAAAGTTCACTGAGATACAGAGCGGATTATACTGAAAAGCAAATTACGATTAGCTCACTTTACTCATGGAAAATTCAAGGCAAGGGGAGGCAATATTAATTGCTCAAATCCATGTGTTTTGCTCATGGCTCAGTTTCTTGATTTGCAGCCTAATGACCTTGCAAAAGCTTGTATAAATCACTAGGGTTTTTACACTAACAAGTGATTTGGTGATAAAAATAGAAGTCAAAATTGAATGTAATTGAATATTTGTAAGGTAAAGGAAGGAAAAAGATAACTGCAATTTAACCTACACAACAACGCTTGAACATTACCACTCAAAGATGAGACTCAAGAGTTAGAATACATGGTTCTACTCAAAAAAGTGATCTCGGTAATGGTCAAAAAGCAAACCAAACACTCTTTACAAGGAAACAGAGCACAAAAGAGGAGATGCAATAATGCCATCATACAAACCTATGGAGCACTTTCATTCTAACTGCTGTGGCAGCTCTGATTCTCTCATGAAAAACAAATAGTGAAAATGAAGAAGCTACAAAGAAGAATGACATGGATGATCAGTGATAGGAAATGATTGCCACGCAATGAAAAATGAAATAAAATAGGACATTTTAGCCTGAGAAGAAATGACTGACAGAACAGAATGACACAGGTTTCTAAAAAAACAAACCACAAATTACAAGTGGTCTTGGAAAAGATAGTAAAGATTATTTGCTCCCTTCCCCCGGCTCGCCCCTCCCCGCCCCCCATATAAAAACAAAACCAGAAGGCTGTGGATCCTGAAAGCTTAGATGGATTCAATTTTTTCAAGCAAACACTGAAGTGTAATCCATTCAGACCTAACATAAAAATAAAAATAAGAAAACCTGCTATCCATAGTCTCTAGAGACCTGGAACATATTTGGAAAGAATCAGTGTATCCTATCCCCATTCTTATATTTTTCACTGGGAAATCATTGTTAGCACCTGCTTGAGAAAGATCAAGGGGCTTAAACAAGTAAGATTATTCTTATATTTTTACATGGATTAAAATTTAGATTCTTTCTGCAGGTTTCTTTAATATTAAGGGGGGTTATTTAAAAAAAAAAAAAAAAAAAGAGAGAGAGGAAGTGTTATAACTCTTTCCAAACAAATTCTCCCTAATAATTGAATTCCAAAAAGTCTCAAAATCACTTGGGACAGCAAGTTTAACATAACCCAAGTTCAGCAACAATCACTTGAAGAAAACATGTTATTAGGGTAACTTTGTGTATGCAGAGCTAGAATCAAAATCTAGACTGAACATTGTACAAAGCTGGGAAAACATTACTTCATCCAAAGAATCAAGTCTCTATTCTCTTTCATAAATGTTTTTTCCTTTGTTTACGCAGAAATATGCTGCTTCTCTTTTAGGTTAAAAAGGTAAAAAGTGCTTTATAATACAGTTCATTGTTGCTATCTCATCTCTCAGGAAACTCCTGGAGCATATAGCCTTGTACCATTCAGTTCTTATATCCACAAAAGCAACGAGGAAAAGACAGCACAGACACAAACAATAATGACCAGCTCACTTATAACACAACCTAGAATGTCTCAAAACAGTTGTTTCCTCTACTGATATTAAAACAGAACATGGCAGCAACCTTAAAACTGGTATTCTAGCATTCAAAATCAAAATGAAGAGCTTTAATACACGTTAGATGTCCCCACATTACTGACTTATTTTCATTGTTTCAGGTTGAAAAACAGGGCAGAGAAGGTGGGCAAAGAAGAACATAATAGTAAAGAACAGGAAGAGGAGAAGCGGAAAGACAAAGAAAAGAAGAAAAATATGGAAGATGGAAGGCTGCTTTGCAGAATGGATCAATATGACCTCATGAAACCAGAGTCCTGTCATGTTATGTTAAAATCCGAGTGCTCAGTCTACAATTTGCTAGAGAAATCAGGACATAGTGAATGGGAACCTTGGCAGATCAAGGAGGGAGGTAATTCTGTGGCTGGCTGACAGAAACTATGGCACCTGTTACTGTGACAGGGCATAAACTATACTATAAAGTAGCCCTGTAGTTTCTTTGGGCTACAGCTCTGCCCGAGTCCAGTTAGTATATGCAAAATGCTCCTTGTGGAGAAAAGCAGGCTGCAAACAGAAATATATTTGCTAGAAGCTCAGACCAAATCATATGACATTGAATACGGTTGTATTTTTCCTTTGAAGTGATCACATGTATTCTTAGCCAAAAGAATGAGAAGCAATCACTGAACAAAATACCATTGATATACCTCCAGGCACAACAAAGCCATACGCAAAGTAATTGAAAAAATAAAATGTTACATTAAATGAATAAAAATATGCCACATAAAAATAATATCTATATGAGTACACATTCTATTAAACTTGGGAACATAATATCAAATCATGGCTCAAATCCTAGTCTTACGTATTGGCGATAAAACATTGTTTTGTTGATCTGATCAATATACTCCAGTGAGATTTTGTCTTACTGTCCAGTACCTCCAGTGAAGCTCAAGAAAGTGCTGTCAGGTGCAAGCCTTAGAATTTTTTGTAAGCTTTGTACTGAGATGGCAAGGCCTCCTAAGAGAGGCTTCTCAGGTGTGCTTTGTCTGAACTTTATTTCACCTGCATCCTGCAGCTTTGTTTCACCTGGTTTAGCTGTAACAGCAATTTTTCTAATTGAGCAGGTGTCTACCACTAATTTGTTTTACACTTATCTTTGTATGATATCACCATGTTTTTTCAATCCTAACACTATGATCTAGTATAAAGAAATACAGGCCTGGTATGATAACAGATGCCTTGAGGCTTGGAGATACATGAGGAAGCGTAGAGGAATACAAGCATGGATGAATAAGTGAGGCACAGGCTTGACACTGGAGGCCCAATGGCTAGAAACAACTCACGTCACTGGTTAAAGAAATGCAGAACTGGAAAAAAATGGTCTTAGGGGTAACAAAGAGAGCAAATAGTATCTAACATATGTAAGAGACATCATGTGTAGTAAATTTGGATATAACATGGTGCTGCAGACCAACAAGGAAAGAGCAGGGTAGAAAAGTGTGTTAGTGAATGTATAAAAAGGCATACATATATAAAGACTCGGAAAAAAAAGAAATCATCAACACCATATTCCTCTCAGTGGAGGACTCCAGATACTGATGGCTCGCTCTAACACCTCCACTACCAACACCAGAATGAAACTGCTGATCTTAGGACCCAGAGGAGCAGGGCAAGGGTGCGCATATTAGAGGAAAGAGTAGAAAGTTACAAAATGCATGTATAACAATTTAAAGTGCATTATTATTGAGACTTTTTTCCTGCATAGACATATTCTTTCCCTTTCTGTAACAGAGAGACCCAGACTAATAATGGTTACCCTGTGAAACACTAAAAACAAATTCTTGACTTCACGTATCATATGTGTTTCCCTTTGCCCAGAAACATGATTTTGAGTATAACAGCTTATATGAAGTAAATAGTTTAGGAAATCACAAACAGAAGGAAACACGACATGCTCTTTGTACAGCAGTTAACAATTTTGATTAGCTGCTCAGAGCAACAGTTGTAAACTACCCTCGTGATATCTCATGTTTCAGAACAATTTATTTCACAATTAGCCTCAGCAGCACCTAATTAACTCCTGCTGTAGATATCTACTAAAGAGTCAACAGCTATTTGTAAGTTTATATCAATTTTATATTGACATCTGAATTTTAATAAAAATAAAAATATGTTTTTACTGGAATGGACTTGGAATTAGCAATTAATTCAGGAAATCTGACAATAAATGAGCTTTTTGCATCATCATTAGTATAAATCAGACCTTTATACTATACCAAGTGATAGCGCCTTCTATAAACATATTGAAGTAAAAGTTTTAAAATATTCTATGACATTTTGTTTACTTAAAGTGACTGCTGTTGACACAAATATTAAGCAGTTAGATGTCATAAGTCAAATACATAGATTTTAGCTTGTTTAGAACCAAGGAAACAACCACTGTTAAAACATTTTTAATCTTATAGTTATGATACAGAAAAGGCTAGGGAAAACCAATAACATTTATTTACTGAAAGAGTGATTAAACATTGGAACAGGTTGCCCAGGGAAGTGGTTGAGTCACCATCCCTGGAGGTATTTAAAAGACGTGTAGATGTGACGCTTAGGGACATGGTTTAAGTGGGCCTGGTGGTGTTGGGTTGACGGTTGGACTCGATGATCTTAGAGGTCTTTCCCAACCTTAATGATTCTATGAAAAACATTTGCTGTCAAGCTTCTATTTTAACAGTTTCTCTTGCATTCCTTTCTTGTATTCGCATTCATCCTATGTCAGTGTCCTGGTTTCAGCGGCGATAGAGTTAATTTCCTTCCTAGTAGCTGGTACGGTGCTGTGTTTTGGATTTAGGATGAGAACAATGTTGATAACACACTGATGTTTTAGTTGTTGCTAAGTCGTGCTTACACTAGTCAGGGACTTTTCAGCTTCCCATGCTCTACCGACTGAGAAGGCTGGAGGTGCACAAGAAGCTGGGAGGGGGCACAGCCAGGACAGCTGACCCAAACTGGCCAAAGGGACGTTCCATATCATATGATGTCATGCTCAGTATATAAACTGGGGGGAGTTGGCCAGGGGGTAGTGACTGCTGCTCAGGAACTGGCTGGGCATCGGTTGGCGAGCAACTGCATTGTGCATCACTTGCTTTGTATATTCTTTTATCATTATGATTATTTTCACTTCCTTTTCTGTCCTATTAAACTGTCTTTATCTCAAACCATGAATTTTACTTGTTTTTTTTTCCCCTGATTCTCTCCCCCATCCCACTGGGGGAGCGGGGAGTGAGCGAATAGCTGTGTGGTGTTTAGCTGCCTGCCAGGTTAAACTACAACAGTCTGTGAAACATTAAAAACTGTATTTCTTATGTCTTTAAGGAGGACGGAAAAAAATACCAAAACCCACTACAGATTTTTATTTTTCGTAAAAGGAATGCAATATCTAGTTTAGGTTACTTTTGCTGCTGTTATTGTGTTGGTTTTTTCCAACTAGCAAAACTCCTGCCGTGGATCTTCTCAGTCTTTTCCTAAAACACAACTGTGCTGCTGTATTTTATGCCAGGCTCAGAACCTCAGATTGCATAATCCCTGATCCTTTGTATTCAGCAGATAATTGAAAAACATGGCTCCTTTATAACACCTCCTTAATAGTTTTTTTTTTTTTTATATAATACATACAAATGCTCAGCAACTTCTGTAGTGGTTATACTTCAAATCTGTTATTTCCTTGCTTTAAATGCAGACATCCAGAACTCAAAATGCTATTTTGGACACAAATAGCTATATCACATAAATCACCAAATCGGAAGCTGCTTTTTAACCCCAGCATTCACAAACACTCATAAGCTTTGCATCTTCCAGGTGGTAGTCTCTCTGCCAAAGTAATGATATTTTTAATCCTTTTGATTTATTGATTGCTCTGGTTGTCCTAAGATTAACAAAATGCTAAATGAAACTTTAATAAAATGACAGAATACTTTATTTCATGTATTTTTAAATGTACGTGAAAAGACTTACCGCATCAGGAAGCAGGAAAGGCAGAGCTGCTCCACGAGAGGGGACAGAGCCAGGATCTGCAGGCAACCCACGGCGCCTGAGCAGGGCAGGCATCATGGGGAGCTGCCAACAGTTCACCAACAGCCCTGGGCACAGTGAGAGGACAGAGCAGTTCAAGTAGCCTGGTCAGGAGCGGCAGGAGTTGGGGTTGCAACGTGGGTCTGAAGTCCACCCAGAACACAGTAGCTAGAGACAAGGATGAAAAACCCTCCTGCACTGTAGCTCTAGGAAAGACTGAGCACCCAAGCACAAACTTGAATGGAGCTCCTGGCAGAGGGTGGGGCCCAGGTGAGGCTCATCAAGGCAATTAAGGGCTATTAGTGACCTGAGTGCCCTGACTTATTGACTCAAGGGCTAAAAACACTCTTTCACCTGTAATTATATTTTTGTATTTCCTTTTTTTTGTTTGCTTTTAACAAGAATGGAGAATATATCTTCTCCTCACAAAATAACTTCTGCATTAATAGAAATTATGTTCATGAATCAAAACGAAAACTAACCTTACAATTATGAAGAAAAAGATCATATTAAATCTTTAGTGAATAACCATGTGAAATCATTACTTACGCAAGCATCCCCGATAAAGCATTATGATTATATCTTAAAAGCATTTTAACTGTGATATTTTAATTAAAATGTACTTTTAAAATTGGATAAATATTTCCAAGTTCCATTATAAACACACTAGTGCCATAAATCACTTATTTCTTTAGTTGATAACTGTAGATTTTTAAGAAGGTTTTGGGGAATCACACACCTACTGTTTTCTAAATGTCTGGAAAAGAAAAGTGTTTCAAAATAACCCAAGCTGAGAGAGACTTAGACATTTATTTTTGCAAAGTATTTTCCCCATTTTTGTTAAACAAGGTGCAGAAAGGGTTAGCGTACTGACCTAGCCAGTGAGGACTTGATGATACGGGACTTAATATTATTTTTTGTCTCTACTGGCTGGACCTTGACATGTTACTTTCTCTCTCTGTTCCCTAATATGTAAAATGGTAGAAATGGCACTAACTCTACTGTAAAAGCCATTAAAGTGTGCTCATAGACTTCCATACTGAATGTACATATAGTAATTATAACCTTAAATATAGATAATAACATTTTAGACCTACTGAAAGCAGTAACAAGTGTCCCACTAACTTAAACTAAAGGCGGAATTTCACTTATAATAAGCTCTTCCATTACCAAATTCCGAAAAATACATATGTTTGTGTATAGATTCATCTGGACTAGGTATAGTCCGGTCTTAATATTAAATCAAAGTCATAATACAAGTCTATGAAAATAAAAGAGAAATTTAACTGAAAATTATGTACGGTAGTAATTAGCTCAAAATGTCATTTATAGACCCCTCCCTACTTCCTTTTTCGAGAGAGAAGAATGTCTGTTTTCATGCTTCTGGTAAATACAGAGACAACAGTTCTTTCTGAACACCAAGAAAAGAATTTAAGTCAGCACTGACTTTGCGATGAAGTCAGCTTTTCATTGACCTGTGATTTAATAGGAGCTGATGTTGTGTATGTTTGTCTTTCAGAAAGTCAGTTCTTTTCCAGATCTTTGTAAATCTAAATTTAATGGCTTTTTGCATATCCTTTTTATCCAGCACATTACATATAAGATTTGTGTTTCCCTGCCTTCCAGCCATATTGTTGTAATTAATAAAAGTTCAGATTAGATGTGTCTGTAATTTCAAAGGCAAGCTACATTTCAGGACAGAGTCTTTTCAGATTAGCTGATACAATGAAAATATTTTTAGAAAGAAAGGGGATGGTTTGATAATAAATTTGAAACCCATTTTCAATTTTCTGTCCTGTCACTGATCAATTACATGACCATACAAGAATGATATTTTCTATGTCTGTCTTAATTGCATGCCTGAAATGGAAATAATACTACTTCCTTATCTCTTAGAATAAAGGGATAGTAATTAACAGTGGTGAAGCATTCAAATACCATAGCTAGGATATAAGATCAGTCTAGATTTCTTGCTTTAAATGAGAAATTCAACAGACCTGTCTATATCATTCCATTGAACTGGAAGAAAACTAGCTATACAAATATATTACCAGAGTCTTAATTAGCTAAGGTATCTCACTAAGTTAATTCAACTATACTCATACAAATATATTTTTGTTTTTATTACAAATATTTCTGTATTTTGTATTTTATAAGAACACAGATTCAGGGATCTCTGTATCACGTATTGCACCCCTATGCTAGATATGTCCATTAATTTCTGTAGGACCTTCAACATGTAGAGTGATAGGACTAATGAAAATATATTCAGAATTCACAGTTCTCATACTATTATATATTTAAATAACTTTAGTCTAAATTAGTTTAGATATGATACCAGCGATAAAAGCAAGGACTCTTATCTACACCATATCCTACTGGAGAATGCAGTTTGCATTGAGAACCTTATAAGATTCCCACTGAATTCAGTGAGTGCAAGATCAGGTTTTATATGCATGATATCTGCACAGTATAAATATCTGCAGTGTAAACATGAATGTATGGAGAAGGAGGCATTTCAAGCACTTCATGCTATTGTTTTTTTACAGAGGATTATTTTTGGTGTAATGCTAGAGAGGGTACAGTACACGACATGGAGTAATTTACATCAAATTGCAGCATGACCATGAGTAAGTTCCACACAGTAGGCTCCTATGTAAGCTCTAATCTTAAGAACCTAGTGGGATGCAGGAAAAAGGTGATTAAAAAGATTAGTGTTTGTCAAATAAGTCCAAATGAAGAAAAGAATATTAAGACACTGTAGGCAACAAGAAGTAAGACAGTATAACAAGAAAGCTAGCTGATGTGTGCTTTAAACTAAAATAAAAGCAAATATGCTAATATACACATGAATGCTGAGGACTGGATTCCAGATTGTTTCTGCTTTTCAAATTCAGCAGCAGAAGTCCCTGTTGCAAATGTCTCTATAAGCAGCAGCACATTACTGCTCCCAAAACAATGTGTATCTTCATCATGATGTCACAGTGTGGAAATTGAGAGGTTTTATTAGCACTCACTCTTCCTAGATCTGTGCGAGCAAACATGGAGAACCAAAAAGGGGAAACTGAAAAACATTTCACCGTTTCTTCTGCTGTGCATGATCATGCCAATAATGAGCTATGGCTAGCATTTACTTCACTTACAATAATCACCCTACTGTAAACAAGTTAAGGGAAAAAATAGTTTTTACAAAAATATTAATGACAAGAAGAGAGCCAAGGAAAATCTCCATCCTTTATTGGATGCAGGGGGGAACATTGTCACCGAGGATGAGGAAAAGGCTGAGATACTCAATGCCTTCTTTGCCTCAGTCTTTAACAGGCAGACCAGTTATCCTCAGGGTACTCGGCCCCCCGAGCTGGAAGACAGGGACGGCGAGCAGGATAAACCCCCCATAATCCAAGAGGAAGCAGTCAATGACCTGCTATGCCACCTGGATGCTCACAAGTCTATGGGGCCGGATGGGATCCACCCGAGAGTGCTGAGGGAGCTGGCGGAGGTGCTCGCCAAGCCGCTCTCCATCATTTATCAGCGGTCCTGGTTAACGGGGGAGGTCCCGGGCGACTGGAGGCTTGCCAATGTGACGCCCATCTACAAGAAGGGCCGGAAGGAGGATCCGGGGAACTGCAGGCCTGTCAGCCTGACCTCGGTGCCGGGGAAGATTATGGAGCGGTTCATCTTGAGGGCGCTCACAAGGCATGTGTGGGACAACCAGGGGATCCGGCCTAGCCAGCACGGATTCATGAAAGGCAGGTCCTGCCTGACCAACCTAATCTCCTTCTATGACCAGGTGACCCGCCTAGTGGATGAGGGAAAGGCTGTGGATGTGGTCTACCTGGACTTCAGCAAGGCCTTTGACACCGTCTCCCACAGCATTCTCCTAGAGAAGCTGGCGGCTCACGGCTTAGACAGGTGTACTCTGCGCTGGGTCAAAAACTGGCTGGACGGCCGGGCCCAGAGAGTTGTGGTGAATGGAGTCAAATCCAGTTGGCAGCCGGTCACGAGCGGTGTTCCCCAGGGCTCAGTTTTGGGGCCGGTCTTGTTTAATATCTTTATCAATGATCTGGATGAGGGGATCGAGTGCACCCTCAGTAAGTTTGCAGACAACACCAAGTTGGGCGGGAGCGTTGACCTGCTTGAGGGTAGGAAGGCTCTGCAGAGGGACCTGGACAGGCTGGATCGATGGGCCGAGGCCAACTGTATGAGGTTCAACAAGGCCAAGTGCCGGGTCCTGCACTTCGGCCACAACAACCCCATGCAGCGCTACAGGCTTGGGGCAGAGTGGCTGGAAAGCTGCCTGGCGGAAAAGGACCTGGGGGTGTTGGTCGACAGCTGGCTGAACATGAGCCGGCAGTGTGCCCAGGTGGCCAAGAAGGCCAATGGCATCCTGGCCTGTATCAGAACTAGTGTGGCCAGCAGGAGTAGGGAAGTGATCGTGCCCCTGTACTCGTCCCTGGTGAGGCCGCACCTCGAATACTGTGTTCAGTTTTGGGCCCCTCACTACAAGAAGGACGTTGAGGTGCTGGAGCATGTCCAGAGAAGGGCAATGAGGCTGGTGTGGGGTCTGGAGAACAAGTCTTATGAGGAGTGGCTGAGGGAACTGGGGTTGTTCAGCCTGGAGAAAAGGAGGCTGAGGGGAGACCTCATCGCTCTCTACAACTACCTGAAAGGAGGTTGTAGCGAGCTGGGTGTCGGTCTCTTCTCCCAAGTAACAAGTGATAGGACGAGAGGAAATGGCCTCAAGTTGCGGCAGGGGAGGTTTAGATTGGATGTAAGGAAAAATTTCTTTACTGAAAGAGTGGTGAAACATTGGAAGAGGCTGCCCAGGGAAGTGGTTGAGTCCCCATCCCTGGAGGTATTTAAAAGATGAGTAGATGAGGCACTTAGGGACATTGTTTAGTGGGCATGGTGGTGTTGGGTCGACGGTTGGACTTGATGATCTTAGAGGTCTTTTCCAACCTCAATGATTCTATGATTCTATGATTCTATAGTTTTATTTTAATATTAATTTACATTCAAATGCACTTTCTGTATGTCTGTCCTCTGGTTATGGCTTTAGTCCAAGTGTAAGATAACAGAGTACCCCATCCTGATTTTGCTTCTATGTTCAAAAGTAATATAAATAACATTAATGGTAGTAGAATGAAAATTCTCCACTGTCTTGAAGTATTTCCTTTAATTTATATCGAGAAGCTAGAACTAAGGAATATCTTCATTTCAGTATGCCATGGTAAAAACAAAAACAAAACACAAAAAAACCCAAACAAAAAACCCTCCTGTAAATAATACATTAATTCATTAATCTTTAAATCTGGACTGTCAAAATCACAGCATCTAATACTAATTCTTAAATAGCATCCAGTCTAAACTTTTCTTCCTACACAGACAGGTAAGAATGATGCAGCTGTTCCACCATTTTACCAACCAGCAGATTTGAGCCAACACAGTATATCAGGAAAACACACTGTTAGATACAAGACATTTGCAGATTTCTTCTCTGTCTGTACAATAGTGGAACAAAGACAGTGTAGTCCTGTATCACAGCACATGCACAAGACAAGAATTTAACCTCTCAGAGAGGAAGTAAAACTCAAAAGAGTATTTGTGTCAGTAGTACATATGGGCATCAAAATGAAAGCTACAGTCCCACTGCACTTTCTGCAAGCTGGTTGTGGAATTTAGTGAAATTCTGAAATGGACATATTTATATAGAATATATAGAATTTTATCATTTTTCCCTGAAGGAAAACAAGGGAATTCTACAGAGGTCTCTAGATCAATATCTCATGGCATTTTACACATGTTCATTTCACAGAAGTGACTCCTCTGCAATTTTAAGCAGAGATCTAGTCAAATAAATCCTTAATTTGGTATAGAGTATTCTTTAAATAATAAAAATTATTTTAGCCCAATGGGAATATTTCCATAAACTTCAAAGGAAACAGAAAAGGAGCTCCAAAGAAGATAGGAGAAAGGGAGGTCACCATATAAATAGAGCTGTTGTTCTGAAGTAGATAGAAAAGGACAAGTCTATGAATATACTTTTCTTTTACATTTACTATTTTTGGTTTATTTCCATTTATAAATCAGGTTATGTTGTAATGCTATCTTTAGATGAATCAATATTTACTAAAATGAATCTCCACATATTCTTCTTCTACCCCATCAACTTCTCCTTATAAACTACATCTTTATGAATTAAAGTAAGTTACTGAAATACTATTTATAGGCAACTGCTACTAAAATTAAACACATATACCGGGGGGAGGTTCCTCTTATTTTTGTGTCATCTGCATTTACCCAGCTCTGTGTTATTCACTGTGATCTAATAAATGAAATCTTGAAAAATGAAGCACTCTGTTAAGTCATATTTCTTATGGTGAAAAATCTATAAAGCACACCCTAAAGAACTTGATTACAAGGCTAGATACAATGTCATTTCCAAAGAGGACAACAGGAAAGTTCTGTCCAGAAATAGCATGCTGTATGATGGAACCAGTGCATCTAAAGATGGAGGCAGAAATAGACCTAGGTGTCTTACCGCCACAAGACAAAAATGTGTATCCTCTACAGCTCTGAAATTAGCCACTGTCTGACGTGAATCTGCTTAAGCTTTTGAAATCTGTAGAACAGATATTTGAGCAATCCCTGGAATTATCAGTCATCTCTTCCCAGAATAATATTGTATCAGATCTTTATTCACTACAGAAAGGCAGAGGCAGTCCCTCCAGCCATCTTTCACGTGAAGGGTGATGTAAGCATGTAAGTCGAAAAGAGGACTGAAGAAACATGGATCCCAGCTGGAGGTAATAGCTGGCCAGTACTGTACAATAAGAAATTTAGAACTGAGAAAAGGTGGAACTATGATATCTCGCTTGCTTGTGCACTGATAATTCCCTTTGGCTAAATTAGATTTTCCTTCACAGAGGATAATTCCCTTGCCATTACACAAGCAGTGTAGCCATTTCTCTCAGTCTGAGAATTTTAACCAAAAGCAGACAGTGGGCAGAAGATTGCTGTTCTAATGATCTCTATTGTCATGCTTACATCCCTGGATGTAATGTGTTTATTTATATACTCTGGATAGCGCTGTATCTGTTCATTACAAAATGTGTGTTCCCTTCCAGTATAATATAAATGAATGATAAAAATTAATTTAGGATCCCTCAAGCTATAAAAAATGCCCAAGTATATGCATGTGAATATATAGGGATATATATTTTGACCTGGAGTTGACTATATTAGAAAATTGCTATTTCAAATCTATTTCCTAGCTAGACTTTACAAAATAAAAATCTGTGGTTTTTATTCCCTTCTTTCTGGATATCTAAAAAGATATCAGAAATTATTCTACATTCCTGTTCATAACAGAACTCCTGGGAGTTTTCCCTTTCTAAATTCAGCATAACTGCTGCTAGCAAAAGCCATTCAAAGATCAAAGAAGTAGCACACACAGTCAGCACTACATCAAGCAGTATATTTACTCCTTGAACTGTTTGCAACGCCAAAAGTTGGCACATACCATAAAAGTCAGTGTTGTTACATGATGCTTCTAATTTCTTTCTCCATCTTGAAAGTAACTTGCACAAGAAAACAGTGTCAAAATGCCGTTTATAGTCTTTACACAGTTTAGGAAATGCTGTGGTTTTACTGGTGACCGAATTCATGTGTAATGATGAAAATCACTGTATTTTTTATCAGTAATAACTTCATATATACACACATATCAGAAATCTGACATTTATTCACAATCAGGAACACTGTATCAGTTAAATAAAGCAAGGCAGAGTGAAATTTAAGAAGCAAACACTGAAGTATGAGTCTTTATACTTGTTGGAACATAAATTCCCATCAGATGAGCCTGCATTTTTCAATGCTTTCCCAAAGATTTCTGTAACTGTCCTTACAGACATAGGATTATATTTAGCAGAATTTTCTCAGCAAACATTCTTCTAATAATAAACCAAAACACATTTCTAACACTTTGCAACCATTTTGTCTCATTCAAAGAAAGTGCCAAAGAAGAGTTACATATGTTGAAACAAGACTAAATATTTACGTAACAAAAACTGGACTTACACTTAATTTTAATTCACTGACCCTGGTTCTTCATTGTTCTGAACCTTAGGCAGCCATTAATACTAGCAGCAAAAAATGTAAGCATTTTACCTAAAACGAATTTATTCTAAAAATGTACTTTGTTTTACTAAATTGCACGTTCAGATGTGGTAGCAAATTATTTTCTTTTAACTGTTCTTGATGTTAAAGGGGACACTAAAAACTCCCTGAAAGCTTTATTTGTCAATGGCAAGTCTTAGCTCTATCAATGCAACAACATTTCTGTGAGCTAATGGAGCTTTAGACAGTACTAACCCCTCTTGAAGGCTTTTGGTGTATTTTCTTTTTTAAGCTGTAGGTGTGCTAACTTATTTACTGTTGTAACTATTTTGAAGATTAAAAGAAGCTTTTAAAAAACACTTCTCTTTTCAGCCATGAGTGACAGTTAACTAAGCAGACAAGTCAAAAGGAAATCAATAAAGACAACCTAAGGTCAGAAGTGAGAAAGTCAATGCTCGTACACAACTAAAGCAATGTATCATCAGCAGATGAAGTTAGAAGTAACATTGTAAGCAAACACTGGACTTTGCTTGTGTACTTTCTTCTTTCAAAAATTCATACCTGCAACTTGCCTGATTCACTGAGGAACAGCTGACCTTCACTGAGTAAAATCTACTCAGAAGTTAAAATATGTCCCTAAATCATGAAAGTATTATGGAAATACTTTTTTTTTCTGACCTAATTTCCATTAGTTAAAGTTACTGTAAAATAGAGATAAATCTGGTCATACGCAATAAAAAATTAATTTTTGATAATGCCATTCTTGTCTACTGCTCATTTTCAGTCATGAATATCAAGGATGTAAACTGATATTCTTATTAAAAATGCAGTTTAAATAGAAAAAATATTTGTCAGAAATAGCCTGCATAGAAAAGTTTAGCTAGTTCGACCTTCTCTAAGAGAATAATGAAGGGAAAACTGGTGGAGGCAGAGCTGTTAGTGGGAATTTTAATTTGTCATCCCCTTTAATACTGCCTTGGATATGTTCAGTTTGCCTAAACTCCGAGAAGGTCAAGGACTAAGAATGCATGGATAGTATAACACCAGATCCCCATTAATTTACCCCAGATTGAAACAGAATGCATGATTTTACATTTGGAATTGTAGTAACACAGCTTTTATCCTATTTAGGAAAGGAGAGAACCTTTCCTAAGGTTCAAAGACATCATTATAACAGCAATATATATATATATATATATAGTCATAGCCACTGTCTGGCCCTCTTTCAACACAGAACTGAGTGACCTGGGCTGCTTGATATTCTTAGGTGCAAATAAATTGACACCCAAAGGCCAATGTGATATTCCAAAATAAGCCCAACAATAAAGCAAAACATCTGAATCCAAAGTAGTTAACATCACAAAATTCCACACAGAACTATTCCTAATATAGGACTAGAAAGTTGATCAAAGACAAAATTGTTGCTTCACTAATATGCTTAGCTTAAAGAGTGGCAATACAGTTAACATTTCCAAGTCACTGTATATTTGTTAAAAGCAGAATTCTTCAATATCAATTTATTAAAAATTGACTGGTTGCTGAAGCTCAGGAACCGCAGAGAGTGGGTAGCAAAATTTCCCTTGTGGTTTACTGCCTATAAAAAAGTAATATAATTAAAATATTCTACTGCCCCATATCACCTGCAAGTGAACAGACTCTTTGGAAAGGTATTCTTTCTGTTATTCAAAACAAATTCCCATTTGATATACAGTGGTTTTCACAAATTTCAGTGGGATAGCCTCTAATTCATACTGACGTGAAAGTACACTTGCATTCCTTATTTGTAAAAATACACGAGACTGGAAAACCTGAACATTTCCTATCACACACAATGTGAAGCAAATAGAGAAAGAGATGTCATTCTAATTTACACATATTACCAATGCATTACAACATTGTAAAAGCCATTACTATATAAACTTCCATGTTTATTTGGGCAGGCTTAGAATTAGTGAATTTCTTGGATAAGGTTTTTCGTAGCCTTCCTTATTGTTGCAAGAAACAAAGGAGGAACTTGCTTCCCTTTGCCAGGTTGATTACAGGATTGGCCTTATTTCAGGTCTTTGTTACATGCCTACAGCGTGACACCCTCAAGCAGATGCATCTTGATGCACTTACAGCATTGAGTGTGCCAGAATTAGGAACTCAGATGACCCTACTTATTAAATCTGGGAACATGGATGGTTGTCATTCATTTTAACACATCCAATATTTTATGCAAGGTCTCTATAAGCTGTCAAAAGTCTACAGCCACTGACTCACCAAAGATTAACCTATCTATTAGAAATATTGAGTCTACTGTAGATGTCAAAAAAGACAAAACAAGCTGAGTTCAAGAGTTTTCCACAAACTTTGCTTGTCTTCAGCAAAGACATTCACGTCTTGTGATTCTCAGACCATTGTGTAGGCTGTCATTTTCTTAGAGAGTTATTCTCATTAGTAAATTTCTGAGTATATATTCTTGAAAAGTCTTTTGTAAAGACATTTTTTCTAGGGAAAAAAAGGTATTGCAAAAGGGTATCAGTTTCAGTGACACACTTGAGCTAATGTCAAACAGGTTAGCTAGAAACAGCACAGTTCTGCTCAGCAGGCCTAATTTGCTTAAGCCAACCAAAGCATCTTTTACCAACCTAGCAACACTATCTGTATGTGACGCTATGTGGGTGTGAATAAATGGAACTATAAGCTGTTACCGTAAGTCAGCAGATTAAAAACTCTCTAAGACTCAATTTTGGAGTTTTAGAAAGCAGGCATTCTTTATTGCAGTGCCGGGCGCACAGGGGATCACTCCTCCTAATGTGTGCGCGGAGTTGTTCAACTCCAGAAGTTATATACAATTAGAATATACATATTCATTAGATTTCCTAGAAATGATTAACATATTCATGTTACTTCCTGGAACTCATCAACATATGTAAAAGTCTTTAATGCATGCACTCTTACGTTCATTGGTGGTCTTTCAGGGTCCTCTGGTGGTCATCAATAGTCTTCCTCACTGTCTCCTTTTGCTCACCTCTTCAATTTGGCGTCCTTCAGTCTGAGTCATTCTTGTCTTTCTTAAAGGTTAACTTTAAAGGTTAACTACTGATGTATGGTTTGCCCTTGTTCTTTTCCTATTACTGTTGCAGGGTGTTACATATACTTCTGAGCACTGATGTTATCATTCCCTCCTATTCTGTTGAGGATCTGGAGCTATACTTCTGAGCACTGATGTTACCAAAGCAACTTGTAAAATAAAATATTTAAACAGATAAAAAAACCACCTTGAACTCAGCATCCAATTATATTTCTTTTACTCTCGAATTTAAGTTAATCTTTCTGCAATTGGCAATCATAACTCTCATATTCCAGCAGCCATTTCCCTTCATCACTTCAGAATTTCAGTCCACTAAAAAGATTAAGAAAAGAAATAATCTGTTGCTATTATTTCTTGTTCAATTTCAGTCCCATTTTGATTTTTACTCATTCACAGAATGTTTCCTAGACTGTCCTGAAACACATAATCTAATAAATGTCCTTTTAATATAGTCATCTGAATTCTGAAAATCTTTACCTGTTATTGTTCTGCTTTGTTTTGAAGTTAAAGAACTGAATCATATTTATTATAGCTGATTTTGGTAAGGTATTTCTTTCTTGAAATAGTATGTGTCCTTCCACATAATAAAGATCTCTCGAAAATGTAGGATGACACTATATTTTTCACAGCATCCTAATAGCAACTCCATAAACATAACTGTCAGATATTTCAAAGTCTTGACCAATACTGTTTAATGTATTCCAGGTTGGCAGCCAAGTTTACTGGGTAGAATATGACTTTGTACTGATACTATAATTGCTCTGTAAGATTTGTTCAACTCTGCTTTGGTAAAGTACACACCTTGATTGAGCAAATTTAGAGCATTTCAGAAGGAAAGCTGCATTCATGGCTGAGTGCAGAATACGTGCGCTACAGCAGTACACTAGGTAACCAGTGCTCTGTCACTTCCTTACATAAAGCATCAAAATTTTTAAAAGAAACAAAATCGCAAAGAATGAGAAACATTATATTAATACTTGCCTTTAAGCTGATACTTTTCCCCTTAACAATAGTATTTAGTGCTTCACACCACATACAGAGAGTAAAAATGAAGTGGTCACATTCATTTTGAGGTCAGTAGGATTTTAATTATTTAGTATTTTCCTGCATTAAGATTTAAACTTTATTTTTATAAACAGGAAACAAGGTTTTCTGAATCGCGTTCATCAAGAAAAGGGGATACTGGAGGTAACTACTGTGGATAAGACTGAAAAGATTATCTTTGAAAAAAGCTCATCTGATAACCAAATTATGAATCATATTTTCATCTCTGGCATGGTTAATAATTTTTACTAGACTATGAAATGACCTTGGAATCCTGTAGCTGACATGGACACCCCCTGAAAAATAGGAGATCATTCAAAAATATAAGTAGTTATATCAAAATTGGCCCATATATTGTAAACTAAGAATAGCTATGCTATTATGTAGGCAAAGCATTTCAATGACAACAATAACTTCACTGCATTCTAGAATTTCATTTGACTTAAATGCACTTACTTATCTGAAAATTATTCCCTGTGCCAGCACTGTGCAATCAAGGGGGAACTTGAGTAAACTACTAGACAAAATTGACACATTTCTATTACATATTTGTACTTTCTCTTGCAGTTTCATTTTATAATCGATGGATTCAACCTTTTTCTTTGACAATAAGATATTTTTTAACTGCGATAATTTTTATTAGTCTGTAAAGCTGTAAAAAACAAATCCAGAGAAACATATTTCAAACTAATGGCAATCGTATAACATTAAATTCATTTGCATTTAGAGATATCCAGTGTAAAATTCACATTTATGCTTAGCAGTTTTTATAAATGGACACAAACTGCATAGAAACTTTCTTTACTACATTTAAATACATTCTTTTAATTAAAACAAGAATGACCATTTGGAAGAAGTCATCAGTTCTGTCTTCATTTTTATTTCTACGTGTTAATCATATGTTGCCTCCAAGTTTCCCTGAAACATTCAGCTGTGTAAGTTATTCTTTCTCTTTTATCCTAAACTATTGCATACTTGTTGCACTGCTTAAACAAAACTGCATGAGCAAGATATTTCTCTACCTAGACTTGTTGCAGACAAGAAAGACAAGAAAATATCAGTTAATAGACAGGTTTCTGAGCAGCAAATGCGTGATGTAATTTCTTTTTTAAGGAATGTATTACCAACCATTACCTACTATGCCATGAAATCTCAGCAGTGACCAAAATTATACTGGAAAAATTTTTTTCTTGGAACAATGCTGAGTTAATCTACACAGCCGATGCAGTAGATGGTTTGGTTACCAATAGCAGCCTTGTCTTGGCCAAATGGGAAGTCACAAAAAGACATTTTACCCAATAAGACAGCAAAGGTCTCTAACAAATTCTGTATTCTGGTGCAGTGCCAATGTTCTCACTGAGTGAGAAAGCATAACTGATTTAAAAGCCCTGAAATCAAGGCAGCTGCATCAGAAATGAATTTGGATCAATATATAAATAAAAAAGTCAAGCCTTTGATTCCACTTGATTTCTAATGAGATTTAGCATTAATAGATGTGAAACTGAATTACTCATACAGTGGCTTGAACATGAGTTTTGTGGACAAGAGAAATCTGCTTTCTACTACTGCACAGCACTGCAAGAGTACTAGAATAGGTCATTTGTCCATAGCTACAGTAAAAGCATCAGCAGATTTCCAATTTCTTATTTACAATTATCTCACATGCTCAAACTTTCAACACAAATGTAGAATCTATCAGTGAAATTTTACTAAATAATACCAATAGAAATACAGTTAGCACTATAAATAAAGTTAATTTTTTTCAGATGCGGGCTATACTTGTATTATCTCTGATGCTTTCTATACTATTCTCCTCCATTCACCCTGCTACTATTGCTTTTTGAAGAGTGTGTAGATAACATGCTTCTTGTTCTAAAAACATGCAACTTTATAAATACTTCCAAATCCTTTAGCAGCTTTAATCCTACAGCTCCAAACCCAATAGCCAGTTAGAGATTGTATTACTTAGTTTTCATATGTGGTTGTTCTATTTGGCACTTTCTTAGCTGAAAAGTAACAGAAAGCTCTTTGTTCTAAACCAAACAACAAAGTAGTTTTTCATAACATTTTTTTCACTGTTCCTCAGGCATCTGTACAATATATGTGGTCAAAAACTGTCTTTTATAAAACCAAGAACTGCTACCTTCTCTTTTCCCTAACCTGATCTTGAGAAGGAAAACCTTCTCCTGTTTACCTGCTGCTTCAATAATAGAGTTTTCTGTTTCTGGGACACAAATACTATGTCCACCTTTAATGACAAAGAAGCCAGACATGAAACTACCCAATCTTCATCAGCATGACAATGTGACAACTCATTCAGCTAAGGATCAGCTCCTTGCAGAAGAATTTAAACTTTATTAAAGCTAATTAGAAAATGACAGACGAGTTGGTTAAAAGGAGATTGTAGAGGCATGTATAAATAGGAAAGAATTTCTAAGAGCCAAGTCTTTGAGCAACATCTGAACAGAATGTATAAAGAATTAAATATTATTTAATTTCTAATAATAGGGCTAACAACGGGGTGACAATGGCAAACTCTGATGTCTGAAAGCTGCAATGAAAAGCATGCTTTTGTCAGATCGCTCAATCTTACTGCCCGAAGGTAAAGCATTAAAAATTCAGGGGGCACTTTTGGTAAGTCACTTGCTTACAAATGACATGAACAAAAGGTGGCCAAAGGCAAAACGCAGGCAAGGTTTGCAATGAAATGAGAAAGCTAACAGAGCAGCAGCAGAATATGCCTACCACAGCATCTTTTGCCTCTTAGTGAAAGCCTGGTGTGTAAACCAGTGTGACTCCAATGATTTCAAGGAAGCTATGCCCAGACCCACCTGATCTGAACTCAGTGTTGATCCTGCGCTGAGCAGGAGCTTGGACTAGGTTCCTCAGGGATCCTGTGATTCTATGGTTTGCACTACACCGTGATTTAGCTGCTGACAGGGAAATGCACAAACATTTTTGCTCATGTACTTGGACACTACTGCTAGCTAAGACTTGTGGCTGACAAAGGAGGACAGAAAAGAGAAAACTAGGGGATTTGGTGTTTTGTCCTCCGTACTGTTGAGGGAAAGCAATAAAGCAGTAGAAGTATTGACTGAAGAGCCTACCCATCTTTGTATCACATCTGTAAGGAAGACAGTGTGGCAAAAATTTTGCTGAGTCCATCTTACCAGGCATTTAAAATTCCTCTCCGTATTCATGCATTTTATACATATTGGGTGTGATCAAAGAGTAGTTTGGTATGTTTGTTTAATAAGGTATAGGTCTGTTTTGAGTTTCCTGAGGCAAGAATATGGGAAGTGCCTTTGCGTCATAGTAATTGAGCAGTCCAATTTCCATGTAAGCATCAATATTCCCATGGCACTTGATAATTTTTTAAGCAAATGACACCAGAAATATTCTTTCCTCTGAAATATTCCTTTACTATTAGGATTTCCTCACAAGTGACTCAAGAGAATGTGATAATCATATAATGCTTTCATTGGGTTAATTACAACTTATTCAGTGTTTACATTATTTAAAAGTGTTATTTCTATTTTCCTCAGCAGTATAGGTTTAGAGGTGGTTCAAGCAAACTATCGTGTTGTTCATCAACATTAGAAAGCAAGTCATTAGATGAAGGATAATTTGATCAGCTTTTTCTTTATTCTTGATTTCTAATTACCATTACATCAATGTCTATAAAGCTAGAAATGAAAAAACAAAACAATGCATATTTTTCCAGCTCTTGCCTAAAAGCCAACTGTAACTAAGGGGATTCAATATTTAATATTAAGACAAAGCATGTCATAAAGTCTGGTGTCATTAAATCACATATATTAAACTTTCTATCAAATATTGAGTGTTAAAGATGATTGTATTGGTATTTCTGATACAAAAACCCAGCACCTCTCAAGATGAATGTCCATTTGCATCTGGGCATAATTCATAGACGCAAATAATATGCTACTCAAAGGAGAGAGTTATTTTTATTAAAAAAATATTTTGAGGGTTTTTTGGCTTGTGAAATAACCTTGAAAATGTAAAAACTGCAAATGACTATAGGGTAAGTTCATCCTTTGTCTGTATTGTTGCTACTTGGCCACTGATAGAAAAAGCCTGTTATCTGCTTCATTGCTATAGATCACAAGGACTCAGAGCTCTGAATACTCAAAACTCAGTTCTCCAATATAGGTTTGTTAATAAACTAAAAAATAATAATCACGATCCCCTTAGCTTTGGGACAATATCACAGGTTAAGTTAAAGTTGCCCCCTCACCAGATCCTCATTTATGACCTTATTGTTGCAGCACCTCTGAACAATTTTGGGCAAAAGAAGAATATTTTTGTCCAGTTACATAAAACAATATGGATCTTTATGTCTTTGTCAAATGTGAATAGATCAATCTAAAAAGCACAGACTGAAAGAATCTGCCTTAAATCAGTTCTACAGAAATACTACTGAATCTTAAAAGTCAATGGCTAGCGACTGGAGTTCTATGCATTAAGAACTAAGTATTTAGAAGTTTTCAGTAGCATATATGAATAAACACACAGGCCTTGAAGCTTTTCTTACACTGCATTTAGAGTGCTGTAGTATCATTGATTTCTGAGATAGTCCTGATTCACAAACATGCAAGTGAGAGGAGAGGCAAGTGCAGAAAAACATCATCCAGAAATATAGATTTGAAAAAGTAGCTAAAGGCAGCTTTTCCTTCTCTTCAGTGTAGGATAACATAATTTTGATGTATTGCTTTTTTTGAAGAGAGGAATTAATCCAGTGGGATTTGTTCAGGAAAAATGCCTTTTGAAAGTAGTAAATATCAATGTCTCAGTGTAAGAAGAAATCTATGTAGTTGTCATATGCAATATAAAAGGCTGGCCTTTCAATACACTTTGTATTCCTGACATGCAGATACACGTTAATGTACCAGTTATAGTGCTCTAGTAAAAACATCTTTTCCAATTCTTAATCCAGCCTCCTAGAAATGCGTGGCTGACACTAAAACCCTTCAAACAGCTTAGACTCTCAAGTGGGATTTGTGTTGTATATATACTTGTCATTGTAATGGAAAACACATTGTCCTAATGCCAGGTTCTTAAAGTAAGGGGGGCCCTTTACAACAAATATAATAGTAATTCCAGGATTTACAAAGTAATGGCAATAAGGTTTCTCTTAAGGATGGATTTTAGCTAATCATGTAAAAGGATTCCACGCTTCCTTTAAAAAAACCCACACCTTTTAAAATGCAAATAAGGATGAAATGCAATGTGTTTATAACAGCTTGGGATGATTATGGAAATAAGCATAATTATGCAATAGGGCTGTGAGATTATCTGTGGAATTTACATTCACAAACCTTATGGATTCCATTCAAATCTATGAACTCTGTGTATATACGCAAGACTGAAAACTTCCGTGGGAACTTCAGTACAAAGCTGATCATTGCTTTCTTTATTCTGTCTTGAACTCCAATTCCTAAGGGCTTCTGTCATAAGACTAATAATCCCTGGTCACTATTTAAGTGCAGTTCCACTGAACACGTAATTATTCTAAACCATGAGAACTTGGATCAAGGACTGGTTGTCAGGTCACTCTGGCGATGAAGTCACCTCGAAAATGTCTGTGATAATTGATGGAGGCTCATGAGTGAGGAAACTCTTTTTAGCCTTCTTCAACAGCTTGAACAAATGGGCATCTACATATATCAAAAGCTCAATGGGAAAACCCTATCTCCATGAACTCTGGAAAATTATTACATAATCTCAAAAAGGGGGAAAGAGCACTGTGTGAGTTTAAGGAAGTCTCTATTCAGAAAGTTCATTGATATGTAACTTTTTCTGTTCTAATCCTTAAAATCAATGGTAAGGTTTAAATGTTCCACACAGCCATTTTATTATTTTTCTTTTTAAACCTGTTTGTACATTGAAGCTAAGGTCATAAGCATTAATAAGAATTAAATAGCTGAACTGATCTAATAATCCCTGCCCTTTAAAAGGAGTAATCCTTTTCTCTCATATACCTTCTCCTTCTCTCTCCCTCTCTTAGCATATTTATTTGGTTTTCTGAGTTAGCTTTCTGCCATTTGAACGATCTCATTTGGCTTACCAAGGAGATGAAAAGAGATGAGGCCCAGACAAAGGGAGGAAAGTGGAAGGAAGGAGTTCATGGTGCAGAGTGAAGAAAGACTTAAGGGGGACTGGGACTGACTTTAGGGACTGTCTAGCCATATCCTGTTATAAATAGCTATAACTTGAGCAGCAGAGGCATTCAAGATCCTTGAAATGACAAGCCTGATATATTAGTTGGGCGAAAACTCTATATTAAAGTGACTATAGGGCCTCTAATACTCAAGTATCTTGTTTAGAGGTAACTAAGCTGTGTTGAAGTGGGATAGGACTGTTGGTTAGATTTACCTTGTTCTGTCTGCTCAAGCTGCTGCTGCTGCTGCAGGCCACCTAGTACACTAGAATTCTCAACTTCAGCAAGACTCTGTGAAAGGTTTTATTGAACATTTATCTGACAGTGGAAGTCTGACAGAGTACAAAACAAGCAATTGGACTAAATTCTAGCTCTCAGGAGGGAATGTTATACAGACAATCTATATCTTTGAATCAAACCTAGACATTTTTCCCTGGGTTCAATGGCAGCATGTGTACTCAGTCTGAAGTCTAGATGCTTAAAATAATTGCAACACATAAATGATATCTGGAGACATGTCAGACAGGATGCTTGACCAGATCCAGTCATAAAAGACCACAAGGATCCAACTATCAGAACTAACATAGCCTTGTTTGGTTTTTAAAATACGTATTAAAAAACCTTTAGCAGTTTCACTGGAGCAAGACCAGCAGCCGTAAGTTAATAAATGTTTCATACAAAAATAAATGGCAACTTTCTATTAAAAGAGGAGACTCAAACAGCCTGTTTCATTGCAACTGCTGTAATGAATACATTCCACTAACAGAGCAGAATTCTCCACTGATCAGTGCAAATCCAAGAGGATTTCATGTCCTCTTTGCAAAGGTAAAAAAGGGGCAAAGACACCACTTAGCTATCCTAATTGACAAGACACAATCACTAGCAGCATGGCTCTGATAACAATGTGGATTCAATGAAGCCATTACTGGTTTACACTGGAATATGCTAAAGGAGAATCGGAATCAGACCCTGGGGTTTAAAGCTGAGTGCAAAACAGGGAAGGAAAAAATCCCCTGGTATATGTTAACACAATGTGGTATAGATCTATATAATGCATTGGCTTGCTTTTAACTCTCAGCCTGAAGCCAAATCAATTTCAACAGTTTGCGCTGGACAGAGACCAATTGCTAACCTTCTTTCTCCTCTTTCCTGCTGCTTAACAGGGCTACAAATAATGGTTTAAAATTACTCTCAAAGACCTACCCACATGACTTTCAGAGCAGAAACCAAAGTAACTTAAATGATCAAAAATAATTTGCATTGCAAGGTGAAATGTCTCTGAAATACACAGAAATGAAAAATAATGGGTAAAATTAATCCAGAAACACCTATGGTCTATAGTCACTGCAAGGGTCCTGTCTGGATTTGCAATCATGTAAAGCAAACTTAGGAGTCAATTTTAAAACAAATTCAAAAACAGGAAAGAAAACTTCTCAGTATGCATTAATGTATTGCAGAACACTTACCATCATTCCGGCATTGCAAAACAACTATAAAACTGGTTAACTAGCCAATTAAGCGGGTTTTGTATCTGCTGTGCATTGCTAGAGAAACAAAACAGCTGGAGCACAATGACAATTCTGCTTGTGTGCAGATTAGGGCTGGTGTGTTTAAGGTCTTTAACAGACAACCCTTTCTGATATTGTTATGTGAAAAATTACAACACCTCCACAACACCCAGAAATCTACATAAAACTAACAGTGCAAACCTAACAAATGTATTACAAGAGAAGCATGAAGTTTGTTCTTAAGGCCTGATTCTTGGTTTGAAGTATATCTAAATGTTGGTACTGTTTTATATCTGCTTTGCAGTTACTACACCCAACACTTAGCAGTGCAACCAAGTTTAGTAAAATATTTAAATATTTGCTCAACTTCAGTAGAAGGCATCACTCATGTGCCTCTTACATACATTGTTGAAGTGAAATTTATGCCTAGATAGACACAACACTTACAACCATAATGTTATTCCTACTTTAGTCTTAGTGTAATGAATTATAATGCAGCTTTTAATAGTTCACCGTCTCAGAATTTCACTCATCAGCGCTGAAATTCTTTTATCCTGGTCTTTGTGATCAGATCAGAAAAGTGGTTTTGGTTGTGTTTTCATAGACATACCTGGATTTTTTTAAATTATGCCTGAGAGTTTGCAGAATATTAGTTTGGCTTCCAGCAGTTATTCATATATAAATGTCGCATGGACCAGCAGATGTTTCTGCTCAAAACTTTTTACAGCTCCAGAGTCCTGGATGTTAATGATGATCCATTATTCCCAAAAGGCCACAGATTAAGTAATGAATACATAAAGGCAGCTTTTGGAATTAAAGACGAGACTAAATTTTCCAGACAGAGGCAGCCTAGAAAAAAAAAATCTTTCACTGGACCAGTCTTGGAGAGTTAAATGTGAGTTTCATTGGTGTAACTGCCGCACTGTTTACCAGTACTTTCAAGTATGGAAGGTGAGATGTGCTGTCATTTATTCATGAACTAAATTATTTATTGTAGACACACACAAAGATACATACTGATTGTAAGAGTTACACATACATTCAGTTGCTTAAAGATACAGATAAACAATGTTTTTTTACAAGTTTTTTGCATCTTGTAAAACTGACATCGATCAAATCCAACCGGAAGTCTCATGATTTTGCTTCTGTCACAGGAGAAAGCAGTTTTAGATAGGAATTTTTAAAATGTTATTGTAAATTGTTAAGTTAGACTTTTTGATGAGCATAATAAGTGTAATACAGTGTTTTTTAAAAGTGACTAAAATGTCATAGACAGTCCTTGGAGGATGTGCTTACTTGCTGAAATGTTGAAACTCACTTAAGAATCTAACAGAACAGGCCCAGCAGAAACAGCTTACTAAATATGTATTAGAAGCCTGAAAAAGATGTCCCAAGATAAGGAATATCATCATTTTAATTACTGATATTCCAAACTATGTAAGGATTTGATGACCATTAGTACATTATATATGGATTTAACAGGGGAAAATCACAGTCACCACTGCCTGCAATTAGCTATACAGCTGGATTAAAATCTCATTCTTCTCCACTCTCGTTATGGCTATATTTAGGCCACGTGAAATATATCAAATATTTCTTTGGAATTTAGTCACAAAATTAAGGATTTTGTCTTTTCATTAAATTCTGGTAACTGGCCAATAATGTTAAATTTGTTTCATACTTCCCATAAGAAAAAAAAAAGAATGAATGCTTAGTCAATGTAATAAAAAATATAATAGTGACGATGATGGTAATAATGGTAACTGATTTTTTGACCAACAAGATTAAAGATTTCAAAAGAAAATCTGATGTGCTATATTGTCTAGGAAATTAAAATGTTTCCTTTTTTTTATCTATACAAGGCCTGATCTTTTGTTGAACTGTTACCTGATAGTTTGCAATGAACACAATGCTATGCTACACTAATAAAAGACTGTTGTATTCATAAAGTACAAAGGTAGATTAGGTAGATTAGAACTTCCCATCCTTGTCCAATATCAGATTGAAATGAAGGGAAATTTCCTCAGGTTATATTAAATGCATAATGCAAAGAAGAAAGTAAATTGTTTTCAATTCTTGCTTGACTTTAGAAATACAAGGAATATTGTTGAGTTCTCAAATCAAAATTATATGTTGCTAGTTTCATTTCACTGACACAGAAGACACCTTACTAGTATCTGCTGACCAGAATCTGTAAGACAAAAAAATGTGCTAAAAGGGATTTTTGGCTTTGATAATATACATAGTTAAATAATTTCTTACAAATATTGTCTGTGTATATCTTGTCTTTTCGGAAAACAGTTTGGTTTTTTCCTCTTAATATAGGTTTTCATTACTTGCCTAGTGCTTTTGGTCAGCTGCTTACTGAAATCCATCTCTAACACGATTTTAAGTATTGTGAAACAGGAACAATAGTTTTTCATCTGTGTTGTTTCATTAGACTGGGAAAAAATCAATAGTCCCTTACTACATGAAGACATAATGCCTTAGATTGAAACAGTGACATATTAGGTTAATAGATATGAAATGAGTTCACACAAGGATAGCTAACACACAAGGATAGCTAAGAACAGAGAAAAGTGTAAAACAGCAAGAAGTGGCATAGCTTTGTACTAGAGCTCTGGAGAAGTTTTATGCTTGCTATTTGGCACCTAGAAAAGAACAAGAGTTATGAATCTAGATTTTTATAAAATATGTGTTTAAAAGTAAGTAACTGAGCCAGATTCCTTAGAAGGAAGAAACATGGGGAATGTCCAATACAGAGCAGCTTCGGACTCATTGATTACTTATTATCGTATTTTCACCTATATAATTACAAAGAATTTATTCTTCTAGTATGCATAGTTATGTGTGCATGCAAACTGCTATTCAATTTTCCACTAACTCATAAAAAATGTCTGAAAGAAAAGGACAAATACTATGTGCAAAAAATATAGAAGAATACCTTTCATTTCAAGTTAGTAATTAAAGCTATGTCAGTAAACTTGTCTCAGGAGACTCAGGCTGGAACATCAAATGCTTTTGGAGCCCCTCTAGCTTATACAGAATTATGAGGGAATAATTTCAATTCCAAATATTAAATTTGTAGAGGTTATGAAGAGCCATTTTCCAAAGAGAATTAAGCACGTAACAATTTACATCTTTCCAAAAGTTAATGAGGATCTCTAAAGGAAATCTTACTCATATACATGCTGCAAACTAGAGCAATTCATACAAATATACTCAGATCAACTTAATGTAGCTAGCTCTAACAATGAAACTATAGCACTATGGGCTATGAGATTTTTCAAAAGCAAGTGAGCAGTCAGTCCCACTAGAACTGATAAAAAGTACAAGTGAATATAGACATACACTCAACAAGTTACCTAGATAATCTAACCTAAGGGCTCTCTACTTTCATTTCAAATGAAATTATGACAATCTTATTAATATTCCCATCTACCTACAACATCCTATGGTTGAAGAAGAGGAAAAAAAACCCTCAAAAGTACACAGTGCAACTTCTGGTAAGATCTCAAGAAATAGTTTACCTTACAAAAGTACAGTAAAAAAGAACTAATTTACTCTAGCAAAACAAAGGTTGAGAGACAAATGCAAAAGCAAAACATTGACATACCAAGTATTAACAAGCCTAATTAAAAAAAAAATCCAAAAATAGGTAAAAATGGGCCCAAAAAGGAAAGAAGCTGCCATTAACTGAAGGGACCTAGCAGTATTGTAGTGCATATCATGTAATAATTATAAGATACTGCATACAAAACACTGTCAACCTACCTATCTTTTCTGACACATGCAGCCCACAGTTACAAACTAGAGAAAAATTCGGTTGCCAAATTGAGGTCATATTTCCCTAGGAAGTATCCATGTTGTGGGGAGATAATACCTTTTGTGCTTTAGAGAGAAGGTACACTACAGGACATTTTTTGTGACTTGTGTCAAATACACTTCTTCATGTCCTCAGTATTATTATTTGCCAGCATGATCTTCTGTTCTAGTTCTGTAATAGAAATACATGGGTGTGTGAAGTGGCTGTCTATTTATATAGGTGGAGATATACAAGTACCATCATTTATTCATCAGTTCAACAGTTTCATATGACAAGCAGGTATTTTACATTTCAGATACTGGCTGCTTCTGCAAGAAATAGAATATACTTAGCACTTTTCAACACTGAGGATCATGCACAAAGAGGATGGAAATATCTACTATTTTGTCCAGTCGATGTTTTGGTTATGTTGTACATACACAGTCAGAGTAGGAGGTTCAAGGTGTCAAGAGAATCTGTACAAGTTTCTGTGGAGTTTGCAGAGCCAATGGTCACAGTTGTCTCCTCTTGTGGTGGTTTAATTTCAGTCGGCAACTAAGTACCACGCAGCCGCTCGCTCACTCCCCCCCACCCGGTGGGATGGGGGAGAGAATTGGAAGAGTACAAGTGAGAAAAACTCGTGGGTTGAGATAAAAACAGTTTCATAATTTAAATAAAATGATAATAATAATAATACACAAAACAAGTGATGCACAGTACAATTGCTCACCACCCGCCGACCGATGCCCAGCCAGTCCCTGAGCAGCGGCCCCCCTGGCCAGCTTTCCCCCATTTATGTACTGAGCATGACGTCACATGGTATGGAATGTCCTTTTGGCCAGTTTGGCTGTGCCCCCTCCAGCTTCTTGTGCACCTCCAGCCTTCTCAGTCGGTAGAGCATGGGAAGCTGAAAAGTCCTTGGCTAGTGTAAGCATTACCTAGCAACAACTGAAACATCGGTGGGTTATCAACTTTGTTCTCATCCTAAATCCAAAACACTGTACCAGCTACTAGGAAGGAAATTAACTCTATCCCTGCTGAAACCAGGACAATATCCACCCCTTATTCTATACCATCTGCGTCATGCTCAAGTCTCATATTTTCCAGTACATTTTCATTAAACACCACCCCTTTTTTTATATATATTTATATATACACACACACACACAGATATCATTCCCTTAGTCTGTGGGCCATCCCTCTAAAATGTTCGGTGAGTTCATTTAGTCCATGACTTCGGGCTCCATCTGTCATAATAATCTTTCAGGGTAGGAAAAATGGAGATCGTATGTGGTGTTGGATTGTTTCATGTTGAAGTCAGTTCTGGTTCCATCATCACTGTGCTTTGCTTGGTTTCACTGAAGTTATTCTTCATTAGTCTGGGTGATTCTTATTGTAATAACATTAGTATGGCATATAATATTATTAGTATTATTAGTATATCTGTGTATTATTAGTATAACTATTATAACTATAATTAGTATTTAACATTACATAATTCAGATCATTGGCTATTCTCACCCAAAATCAAATCCCCTTGAGGTACACATCGGACTTCCCCATCCTTCCGCATTATCCACCAAGTGCACCCAGGTCCTTGAGCAAAAGCAATCCCACGGATAGGTCTGCCTCTGCCCGAGGCAGGAATAACCCAGACTGTCTTCCCCAGCATATTTTTTATGTGCACTACAGGGACTTTATTCCCATCTACAGTACGTAAAAGTTCTGACTGGGCAGGGCCTGCTCGATTGGCAGATCCCCGAGTGTTGACTAACCAGGTGGCCTCTGCTAAATGTGTATCCCAATGTTTGAATGTCCCACCACCCATTGCTCTCAGTGTAGTCTTTAACAGTCCATTGTATCGTTCAATTTTCCCAGAGGCTGGTGCATGATAGGGGATGTGATACACACACTCAATGCCATGCTCTTTGGCCCAGGTGTCTATGAGGTTGTTTCGGAAATGAGTCCCATTGTCTGACTCAATTCTTTCTGGGGTGCCATGTCGCCATACGACTTGCTTTTCAAGGCCCAGGACAGTGTTCTGGGCAGTGGCATGGGGCACGGGATATGTTTCCAGCCATCCGGTGGTTGCCTCCACCATTGTAAGCACGTGGCGCTTGCCTTGGCGGGTTTGTGGGAGTGTGATATAATCGATCTGCCAGGCCTCCCCATATTTATATTTCAGCCATCGACCTCCATACCAGAGAGGCTTTAACCGCTTGGCTTGCTTGATTGCAGCGCATGTTTCGCATTCATGGATAACCTGTGCAATAGTGTCCATGGTCAAGTCCACCCCTTGATCACGAGCCCATCTGTATGTTGCATCTCCTCCTTGGTGACCTGAGGTGTCATGGGCCCACTGAGCTATAAGTAATTCACCCTTATGTTGCCAGTCCAGATCTACCTGAGCCACTTCAATCTTAGCAGCCTGATCCACCTGCTGGTTGTTTTGATGTTCTTCAGTGGCCCAACTCTTGGGTACGTGAGCATCTACGTGACGGACTTTTACAACCAGGTTCTCCACCCGGGCAGCAATATCTTGCCACAATGTGGCAGCCCAGATGGGTTTGCCTCTGCGCTGCCAGTTGCTCTGCTTCCATTGCTGCAACCACCCCCACAGGGCATTTGCCACCATCCATGAGTCAGTGTAGAGACAGAGCACTGGCTGCTTTTCTCGGTCAGCAATGTCTAAAGCCAGCTGGATAGCCTTTACTTCTGCAAATTGGCTCGATTCACCTTCTCCTTCAGCAGTTTCTACAACTTGTCGCATAGGACTCCATACAGCAGCTTTCCACCTCCGATGCTTTCCCACAAGACGACAGGACCCATGAGTGAACAGCGCATATTGCTTCTCATTGGTGGTTCATTATACATTGGGGCCTCTTCAGCATGCGTCACCTCCTCCTCTAGCGGTATTCCAAAATCTTTGCCCTCTGGCCAATCCATGATCACTTCCAGGATTCCTGGGTGACTGGGGTTTCCTATTCGAGCCCGCTGTGTGATCAGTGCGACCCACTTACTCCATGTAGCATCAGTTGCCTGATGTGTACAGGGGACCCTCCCTCTGAACATCCAGCCTAGCACTGGCAGTCAGGGTGCCAGGAGGAGTTGTGCTTCAGTGCCGATCACTTCTGAAGCAGCTCGAACCCCTTCATATGCTGCCAATATCTCTTTTTCAGTTGGAGCATAGCGGGCCTCGGATCCTCTGTATCCCCGACTCCAAAACCCTAGGGGTTGACCTCGAGTATGCCCTAGTGCTTTCTGCCAGAGGCTCCAGGTAGGGCCATTCTCCCTGGCTGCGGTGTAGAGTACATTTTTTACCTCTTGTCCTGCCCGGACTGGTCCCAGGGCTACTGCATGAACTATCTCCCGTTTAATTTGTACAAAAGCTTGTCGTTGCTCAGGGCCCCATTTGAAATCGTTCTTCTTTCGGGTCACTTGATAGAGAGGGTTTACAATCAGACTGTAATTTGGAATGTGCATTCTCCAAAAACCCACAACACCTAAGAAAGCTTGTGTTTCCTTTTTGCTAGTTGGTGGAGACATGGCTGTTATTTTGTTGATCACATCCATTGGGATCTGACGACGTCCATCTTGCCATTTTATTCCTAAAAACTGGATCTCCTGTGCAGGTCCCTTGACCTTACTTTGGTTTATGGCAAATCCGGCCTTCAGCAGGATTTGGACTATTTCCTTCCCTTTTTCAAAAACTTCTCCTGCTGTGTTGCCCCACACGATGATATCATCAATGTATTGCAGGTGTTCTGGAGCTCCACCCTGTTCTAGTGCAGTCTGGATCAGTCCATGGCAAATGGTGGGGTTGTGTTTCCACCCCTGGGGCAGTCGGTTCCAGGTGTACTGAACGCCCCTCCAAGTGAAAGCAAATTGTGGCCTGCACTCCGCTGCCAAGGGGATTGAGAAAAACGCATTAGCAATATCAACTGTGGCATACCACTTGGCTGCCTTTGACTCCAATTCGTACTGAAGTTCTAGCATGTCTGGCACAGCAGCACTCAGCGGTGGCGTGACTTCATTTAGGCCACGATAGTCTACTGTTAGTCTCCACTCTCCATTAGACTTCCGCACTGGCCATATGGGACTGTTAAAGGGTGAGCAAGTCTTGCTGATCACTCCTTGACTCTCCAGTCGACGAATCAGCTCATGAATGGGAATCAAGGAGTCTCGGTTGGTGCAATATTGCCGCCGGTGCACCGTGGTGGTAGCGATTGGCACTTGTTGGTCTTCGACCTTCAGCAACCCCACAACAGAGGGGTCCTCCAAGAGACCAGGCAAGGTGGACAGCTGTTTAATTTCCTCCATCTCCAAGGTAGCTATACCAAAAGCCCACCGGTACCCTTTTGGGTCCTTGAAATACCCTCTCCTGAGGTAGTCTATGCCAAGGATGCACGGAGCATGTAGGCCAGTCACAATGGGGTGCTTCTGCCACCCATTCCCAGTTAGACTCACTTCGGCTTCCAATACAGTTAGCTGTTGGGATCCCCCCGTCACCCCAGAAATACAGATGGGTTCTGCCCCTATATATCTTGATGGCATTAGGGTACACTGTGCACCGGTGTCTACCAGAGCCTTATACTTCTGTGGGTCTGATGTGCCAGGCCACTGAATCCACACAGTCCAGTAAACCCGGTTGTCCCTTTCCTCCCCCTAGCTGGAGGCAGGGCCCCTCTAATCCTCATCACAGTACTCATTTCTCACTTCTTGTACGTACGAGTCAGAAGTTTCTTCATTAAGATCAAGAGTAAGATCAGCCCTTCTACTCTCTCTGGGGAACTGCCCGCTGGAAACTGGAGCAGCAATTTTCCTGGAAGAACCCCCTTTTGTGATTGTTTTCCCTTGCAATTCGCGTACCCGTGCCCCTAGGGCTGCAGTAGGTTTCCCATCCCACTTCCTCATGTCCTCTCCGTGGTCACGCAAGTAAAACCATAGGGTGCCCCGTGGTGTGTACCCTTTATATTCTCTCTCTTGAGCAAAAGAACACTGACTCCTAATAGCCGAGATACTGGTCCGTACAGGTGAGGAGTAGGACCTATCCTCTCTGAGTTGCTGGATCTCCCGGGACAGTTTTTCGGACAGTTTCTCCACAGCCGAGACGATGGAGGAAGAAAGACTTTCCTCGTATTGCCGGAGTTGACTAGCCAATTAATCCACTGTTTGTTCCTCTCCATCTTTCCAGGTTATCACTGCCAATGAATTGGCGTATGACGATGGTGCGCTCCTTATAAACTTCTGCCACATGGGTCATGTGCACTTGACTTCGTCTGGATCTTTGGATAGTTGTTCATTGTTCAGGTCATCATAAATCACCTCCAGCACAGCTAATTCTCTCAGAAACTGGATACCCTTCTCCATGGTGGCCCACTTGCTTGGGCGACATATGACATCTTCCTTAAAGGGATACCTTTCCTTCACGCTTGACAAGAGTCGCCTCCAAAGGCTGAGGACTCGTGTCCCTTTTCCAATTGCTTTGTCAATGCCCCCTTCCCTAGAAAGGGATCCCAGCTGCTTCGCTTCTTTACCCTCTAATTCTAGGCTACTGGCTCCATTATCCCAGCATCGGAGCAGCCAGGTGACAATATGCTCGCCTGGACGACGGCTGAAATCTTTTTGTATATCTCACAGCTCACTCAGGGATAGAGATCGGGTGGTCACTGCCTCATTTATGAGTTCTTCCTCTTCCTCCTCCCTGATCAGCGGCCGGCTTTCCTCCTCCCGTTCTCGTGATGGCCCTTCTCCAGGGTAGTCGTACAGTTCTTCCTCTGGTTCCCTTTTAGAAGCAGCTTCTTCTTCCCTTACTAAACGAGCCGACTTCCGCTTCCGAAATTTCTTCTTGTGTACAGGGGCGACTGATACCGGCACAGGCTGGTTCTTTGGTTCAGCCACAGGGCCCAGCCAGTCCCCGAGCAGCGGCCCCCCTGGCCAGCTTTCCCCAGTTTATGTACTGAGCATGACGTCACATGGTATGGAATGTCCTTTTGGCCAGTTTGGCTGTGCCCCCTCCCAGCTTCTTGTTCACCTCCAGCCTTCTCAGTCGGTAGAGCATGGGAAGCTGAAAAGTCCTTGGCTAGTGTAAGCATTACCTAGCAACAACTGAAACATCGGTGGGTTATCAACTTTGTTCTCATCCTAAATCCAAAACACTGTACCAGCAACTAGGAAGGAAATTAACTCTATCCCTGCCGAAACCAGGACACCTCTCCTCCTCTTACAGAGCCAGAACCTGCTTCTTATCAGAAGCTCCTGATTTTCTGCAAATCTGATCCAAATGCCTGAGAAACCAAAAACAGTTCTAAACACAGATGATTTGTCTTACATTCTGAGCATTCAAGTTTAAAATAGTATATGAAATATGGGCTGTTATTTATCATTCATCATGCCCTGCCACCATAAATACTCTTGCTTTAAGACTTCTATGTGTGGAAGGGGTGGTTTAACCAATAGTATTGCAACACTATACTACTATCGTAAATCTTGGCTGCTACTGTGTTGAAGAAACAAAAAGAAACAGTTCTACATTTGAAACGTGGACAATGCTTTGCGTTTTTCTCTTGGAGACCAATACCATTAGAAGAACTAGTCTTTGCTCCTGAGATCTCTCTCAGCAGAGTAGCTGTCTGTTAGAAAAACGAAGGCCATCCATGTATAATATAATCCATGTGTAGTATTATGGAGTAATTGCAGATGTGTAGTGGATCAGAAGATTAGTATTGTCTCCAGTCCAAAGTGCAACTTATTAGTTTAAGTCAGTAATGTCATGATGGAATCTTCCTCTCGTTCTTGGAGTTAATTAATTATTTAAACTTGGCATAAGGAAGCACTGGGTGTTCTGTTTGACAGTCAAACCACATATTAACTCTGCTTGGGAATAACTTACATGCCTATTCTGATTAAAAACAGTAGCTGGAATAGGTAGGACTATGTTGATTATTATAAATTTCTCATTGCGCTTTTCTAAAATAGTGACCAGTATACACAGAAATCACCTATGTTGTGAGAAAATGTGGGACAGATACTACTATACACTTTGTATATGCAAACATATATCTACAATTTAATCTGACACTCCCCCCCATATAAATCATGCAACAAAATCCTGTAGAAACACGCAATTCAGTATCTTTGAAACTAATTTCTGCATCAAAGTCACATAGGTCTATTGGCCTTGACACTTTTGGCACATCTGCAGAATTAAACGGAAATAATATTTTGTTTGTAGTTCTCCCTCACACTATTAACATTTGAATAGTTACCAATTAGCATCATATACTAGCTTTTAGTAATGCTAAAAAATATGCTCCAATTAAAAGACTGTTATGATGACCAGTATATTTACTTCCACCTCTTTCTCATCTTCCCCCTTCAAAAATACCTTGAATTGTAAAATGTTCTTTTATGCCTCATTCACTTTCTTGAAGGATGATTGTGGCCTGTTTCTGGAGTGAGTCGGAAGGTTGGCAGTGTTTTAAATGTAACTAACTCCTTTGCCAGGTGTTGTTGGCAGTATTGAAGGCCAAGTTTAAATATCATGGCGTTTTAAAACTAACAAAGAAGCTCAAACTATTCAACCACCAACCATTGTCTTACTGTCCATAAGCCTTAGCATTATTAAGAAATAATTCTCACTCATAGGATATGAGTCTATCCTAATAAAAAATTTATTATGAAACATGGAACCACAGAACCAGTTTGTTCTCTCCATGTATAATTGCATATCTTTATGCATATGTGTGTATATGAATTCAAGAAATAGGTAAAACATGGACTTTTCTCATAGTATTGCTTTAAACCAATTTTCCATTCAGTGATTTGAAGTTTTGATAAGCAAGTGTCCTTCGCACCTTACTTATTTTCCTTTGTACTGTTAGATTCTATTTGAGTCAAGCTACAGGTCTATATTTCTATACACATTTATGTGCTCCAGCCCTTAACCCTTGCCGAATGCACTTTGTGTGATATCATGGTGAATATCCAGAAGACAGAGTTAAACCAGAAGAAAGGTATTCCACTTGATCAGCTGATCAGCTGTTTTTCATAAGGTAATTTTCTACTGGTTTAGATTCCTGTATTGACTCATTGTAGGGACAGATAAATATCTGTGCTGGCACAAGGAAAACAGCAGAAGAATACAATTAGATGTGTGCTCATTAAATTAAAGTTTATGAAAATGTTTTAACGAACATTGCATAGGCATAGTAAAATTTTGATGCTTATCTGGATTCCTGCTATGAGCAATTTACAGCAGAGGCTTTCTTTTTATTGTTATTTTTATGGTAAACTTTGGCAAAACAATCCTTCTGTGTAACTGGCACCTACTTTCTACTACTGTAATATGATGAAGTAACCTTAAACCTCATGATAGGCTGTTGGGTGAAGTCAGAAGTAAAAGGAATAACAAGACAATGATGTAAGCCACATCTGATTTTTTTTCCCAGTGGACTTAATTCTGTTAAGCACTATTAATTAATGTATTTTTATGTTAGATTTGATGAAAGATTTGCAGACAAATGTTTAAATTCCATGAAGTATTAAAATATATGGAAGGTATCAATACATTTAGAACTTATACTAAAAATCCTTATACTGTACTCTGGTTACATTCTTCCAGCATTGGCATATCTTTGTTTTCGAGTTCAAGTGTCTCAGAATTCACACAGAGTTTCATACTGTATACTCCATACAGGCTTACATAAAAAAGATTAATACTGCTTCACTTCTGCAATATAGCCACTGCATGGCTACAACTGGGTGAAATCAACTGCATTTACAATACAAGCATAGGCTACAGTATTTTGAAGAGATTTCTAAAATGCATATAGTAATTTCTTCTCTGCAATATTTTAGTATCACACTGATTGACAAACCTTTGGAATTTATACTCATGTCTTACTTTATAGTGCTGAAAGGTCAGGCTTGAACACAAGCTCTATAGAAAAATTACAGAGTGAAATACAAAGGGTAATGTGTTAAATTAAACATTTGAGAGAAATTGGACTCATATAAACAAGCCCCTTCATCTGTGAACCTGGAGACATTACAGCATATTATGGCAAGCACTGACAAAAATCAGAAATTAATTCCTTATTTATCTCCACAACAAAAGCTATGGAAAGATTTGAAAAATAAAAATAAATTTAAAGTGGCTAAGACATGATGATGAATGAACATATCTTGATCTTAACTTGATTACTTAGAAAGAGAATCATAGATTCAACATGACTATTTTTAACTGTAAGAAATATTTCATCTGATTTTAATAAGTAAAAGAAATCTTGAAGCACAAGGTGAGGGCAAATGTCTTTGGCAGCCTTTTATTAAGTACTAGCAGGTCATATGGTAAATAGTTTTTTCATAAGGGTATTTAACTTATGTTTTAAAGTAAAGCCTAACCAGAACTTAAGATAAAATATGTTTTATGTAAGACAAACCTTCTTTGTAAGAAGTGGGTGAGAAATCAAAAGTATGGAAGGAGTCATTAGAGTGGAGGAAGGGACAGAAGCCCAAAAAACTACATGACTAAATGAAGAGTCAGGTCCAAAATAGACTACATCAGGTCTGAAAGATATGAAAATCCTGAAAATTAATTACTTGTTACATGAACAATAACATCTGAAAAATGAGTTTGTAGAAGAACTGGGCGGGGGATGACACACGACCAAAGCCAAAAAATCCTCTGCCAGAGCAAAGATACAAAACCATGAGTGACATACTAAGGGATTTTTGACCTGTTCAGAATTCAGAGAACTTCCTTTTGAATTAAAGTTGTTGGAGGGCACCTTTACATCAACCTGTGGAAGTTATGTGAGGGGAAAAGAGCTATACTAAAGCAGAGTGCTGAAGAATTGACAAGAATGGTATCAAGCTGCCTAGCATGTGAAATAGAGAATAAGAAAGGACAGTATTGCATGTCAGCTTTCAGTAGTCTGGTACACTTTCTAAAATCTTCCAGTGGATAGCTTCATAAAAGTTATGAGGCACTTAAAGGTGTAGAAAGGTGAGGGGATAGACAAAAAAGTGTTATCAAGCTGAATGCCTAACTCTTTCTGATCAAACCTTGAATTGCCCACAGTCTTGCAGTGGAAGTACCTAGATCTTCTCTCCTCAGTAAAATCCATCAAAATATCAGAGGGTTTTTTTAATGCAGAAAAACTTATTTTAATTTAAATAAAACCTAGAAATGTTTTCAATATAAAGAACTCAAAACACCCACAAAAGATGGAACTAAAAATGTTAGCACACAAATCACCTCCTGCCTACTGTATCTTAACTTGTGAAGACACAATTTTTCCACACAATGAAATGATTCTTTAGGTGGCAGCAAATTCTACCTAGTCCCTTCCAGTCCCTAGAAAGTTCTTCCCATCCCTTCTGAAGCCTGGCTAGCTGGCACTGTTCCTTGCTACAGTCACACAGTTTCTCTACATGAAGTGTAGGCTCCCAAATTTGTGTTACAACTCTCTTACCCACCATATCCTGCAGTGTCTGAAACCTCTTCCCTTGACAGTCTTAGTAGCTCCCCCATGAAAAAAGTCACTTGAGTTTCCTCATTCTTACACTTTAGCAAATATTTGATATAGATTGAAAATATTTTCTTCAAACTGATAAATAAACTGAACCTGATTAATGAAATCTGTACCTGTCAGCAAAACTCTTTATGTTCAAAATTGTACTCAATGGGTTTTTTTTGCCTGCCTTTAGCCTTGCTTTATTTTTTTTTTTTAACACTACTATAGAAAAAAAAATTGAGAGGTATTGGTTTCATAAAAGTCAACTTCATATTTGCCCGAAATCCTACAAATTTTTTTCTGGTACGTTATTTGAAGTTTGAATTGATACTTTACTTCCATTTCAGCATGGCAGAGTCTCAAGGTACATGTACAAGTACTTGAAAATAGGGAATCGACACACTAATTTGGAAAACTATGTTATATCATACCCTCATAAACAGGGGAAGGCTAATAAAATCCATAACTGATTTTGGTTTGGAAGTACCCACTGACTTAAAGATTCTGATTTATTTTAGTTAGAACTGTGTTGCGGTTTAACCTCAGTTGGCAACTGAGCACCACGCAGCCGCTTGCTCACTCCTCCTCCCCTGGTGGGATGGGGAGAGAATTGGAAGAGCACAAGTGAGAAAAACTCGTGGGTTGAGATAAAAACAGTTTAATAATTGAAATAAAATAATAATAATAATGTAATAATAATAATAATAATAATAATAATAATAATAATACTACACAAAGCAAGTGATGCACAATGCAATTGCTCACCACCTGCTGACTGATGCCCAGCCAGTCCCCGAGCAGCGGCCCCCCCCGGCCAGCTTTCCCCAGTTTATGTACTGAGCATGACGTCACGTGGTATGAAATATCCCTTTGGCCAGTTTGGCTGTACCCCCTCCCAGCTTCTTGTGCACCTCCAGCCTTCTCAGTTGGTAGAGCATGGGAAACTAAAAAGTCCTTGACTAGTGTAAGCACGACTTAGCAACAACTAAAACATCGGTGTGTTATCAACTTTGTTCTCATCCTAAATCCAAAACACAGCACTGTACCAGCTACTAGAAAGGAAATTAACTCTATCCCTGCCGAAACCAGGACAAACAGAAATAGTGAGTTTTATCTGGAACATTTTGACTTAGATTTTCTGCTGGAATTACTCATGGAAACAAATGAAATAACATAAAGGATTGAGGTCTTTATAGTATTTTTTCTTTATAGAGCCGCATTTCTATTTTAGTGAAAGACTGAAACAAAAAAGTTATCTAACGTAACATTGTTCAGTAATTCATGTTGTAAGTTATTGCTATCACATGAAAAAAAAACAATAGTAATCTTTGGAATCAACTCTTTCAAACCTCAATTTATATATTTCATCAGAGAGTTCTTACTTCTCTGATAAGTGAAAACCAGCAGCTGAACAAAAATTGACTTAGTCCAAAGTATGCAAAATTACACTTTGATTTGTCATGTACCTATCAAAAGTGGCTAAAAATTTCATTAAATATTGATCAACAAAATAACATTTTTTAATAATATCATGAATTTAACTCAGTATTTTACTCCAAAAAAAGGTTTGCAGCTTTCATCAGGTTATTTTTTGAATTGGCATAAAAAGAACAGATTCAGCTATCTAAACTACTGTCAAAAGCAGAACTGAAGATCATGAAGCCTTGTCTCAGCTACTGATAAAACTGAGCATAGCAATACAGGGATCAACACAAGCTGTGAGACTTGAGGTAACCACTCTGTTGCCTAGTTTGTCCAAAATTCCATGCCACTTTCCATTTTTAAACAATGTTTTCACATTCCATTAAATCCAGGTTGACACACTAAAGCAAAGCTATCCCAAAATATGAGAAGACATGTTTGTAAATAATCTTCTTGAAGTATTCAAATGACCTGTTTATATTCCAGTGACTCCTGAATCCAAATCTTAATCCCTGTGTGGCTATCAGTTTCCAGTCACTCAATTTACAGGTAATTTCCTATGAACGGTACATACACATCTTTTTTTCTCTCAGATGATTGCAGAGGCTGGGGCTGCTCTTTCATTACATTTAAAAAACATTTATTTATTTACATATTTATTTTCTTTTGCCTGTTTTCAAATTGCTGTTGCACCATTTATGTACACCTAGCTGTTGAAATTTATCTTTCATTTTATTTACTGGATTTGAGCTGGTGATCTCGTTTTCACTAGTAAAGCATTAGAGGACATTCAAGCCCATTTAATCTATTAGTTTGCAACCTTTTTTTCGTGTTTAGTGGGTGAGGTGCAACCTGATATGCCTAAATTGGAAAGATTGACATCTCTAAAACCATTTGCTGTCTCATAATATGATCACCTTTTGTTAAAATTTTATTAAAGAGAAAAAAATGTAGTAGTCCAAAGATTCAATAAATTATGTTGCTTATTTTCTCATTTTGCTTTCTTACAAAGCTCCAAGAAGTTCAAGGTTTTTCTGCCATGTTTCTCTCATCCTCTCTCCTTCGCTTCTATCCATCAACAGCCTTCAAACATCTAACAGGGCTTTGAAACTTTCCCGTTAGAGAATAAAAGCTGTTTTGATGGTCAGTTATACTATCCAATTTATTCATCAGCTTCACTGAAATGAGCGAGCAGCTCAAGCTCTTAAAGACCTTACTCCATCATTACCCTGAGCAACAAAATTAAAGAAGGGAGAAAACCCCAGATTGTATTACTGATACTGTAATATTTGCACTAGAGCTAAGCATTTTATTAGAATGAATATTAGACTCTTCACTCATTAATTTTCTGCCATTTGCTGCAAGCACTGTAGTTGAAATTTCACATTCTCCAGTTTCTTCTGCCTCCACGTTCTCAAAAAGTAGAGCTCTGGCAGTTTCACTGCAATCAGACTTTGCTAATAAAACATGTTTTTCATTAAATTACTAGAAAAATAAAAATAAAAACAAAGCTGGCATGAAATTTGGTTACACAGTATGAAATTATTTACAGCAGCTCACCAAGCCCTACATCAGGGATAGTCATAGTGTCTGAGTCTGCAGAATTTATGCAGCTTGACTGTATTACATCTGGAGGTTGACAGCTGGTTATTATGTACACCTAATTTATCCAAGCAGTAAATACCACAAATAGAGAAATCTATTCACCTAAGGCTTATGGTTCAGCTGAGTTAGTATTTTATGTTGAAAATAAAATGTAGAATAAATTACGAGCAACTCTTCCCCGCACTTCCTCAACAGTGCATGATAGTGTAAATAGTGTAAATACATAGTGTAAATATACTAAATGAAGTGTCTTTGATCTAAGTATAAATCTGGCAATGAACCTGATTCCTAATTGTTTTCCAAAATAATTACAATAATAATTTAAAATTCTAACAGTTTTTAGATAAATGACAAAGGCCATCGGAACAGTTAAACTACAACTGACAGCAAAGGACTACTTATGGCCTACAACAAGGAGGAGGAAAAAAACCCAGCAAACTGACCTTTGTTACTGTGGCACTGAAATTACTTAAATATGGGCTAACTCTACCAAAGAAGAATACTAAGAAAGCTGTATGACAGAATGCTAAAAATTAAATTCTGTCTCAGATATTATCCTCCATCATAAAAACACCTGAGACAATCTTTATCCTCCACTCTTATGAGATGAGATTTCTGCAGGAAGGCAAACCCCAAAGTTTATTCCCCCTTCTTGAACCTTCTTAAACTATATATAAATCTGAAGGCATGCAGTTGTCTTCTTCCTGAATAACCAGAGGTGCCTCTTTCTTTTATGTGCCATGTACTCATTTGTAACAGCATAGGGTCTCTAAAGAAAATGCCATAGCAACAGGCCGAGGAAAAATGAGCTTCGGCATAATCAGTAAAACACACATTGAAGTTGTAGCCAAGGTTTGAAAGCCACATTTCTAGGTTCTTGTTCAAAAAACTCTTAAGAATCATTACGAAGTTCTTGTTCAAAACACTCTTACACATACGATTAAGTTCTTCCTTCTTCAGTGCTTAAAGACTGCTTAATTTTAATCAAGTACATAAGTTTTATTGACTGTACTAGTTAAAAATGCATGTTTAAATGTTGTCTTAAGCAAGGATGCTTAATCATCAGAGCCTCAAGATTTGTTCCAAAACCTCATGGAATCAATAACAATTGTATCGTTGACTTTAATGGTTACTAAACTAGAGCTGTAAATAGAATAATTACAGACTAAGAAGGAGAAAATATTCTTCTTCAAAGATGGCCCTTGTTGCAAAACTTGGTAACTCTGGATGTTTATAAATAGAATGCTAATGTCCAGAAACAAACCCTCAAAAGCTTTCAGGGGGTGGATGGGACAGGACAGGAAGGGAGGAGAGAGAGATTTAACTGGAGAGCAGAGAATATTTATGGATTCCCATTAGATTTCTTGGAAAAAAACATGGCAACTGTTCACCAAGCACCATTCAGCTGGAATCCACAGCTTACTGTAGAGTAATAATAATAATAATAATAATACTTTGCATACCTATGCTAGTTTCCATTCAGGTATCTCAGCATATGCGAACAGTGACTTAAACTTTACAATGGCCTTATGAGGATATGGCTAATCATAATTAAATAAAAGAATAGAAAGTTGACTACAGAAATAAGTATTTGAAGAATGAGATTCTCCAGATAATAATTCTCAATCTCACTGAAAAACAGAATAAAGGGAAATAATCCAAAGAAACTTTTTTGTACCTGTTTCATTTTAATGAGAAAAAATATATGCATATACAGAAATGCTGAGTAAGTTTCTGTTCAAATTCCTTCCTGACTTAAAAGTAAATTTCTAGCTTTCTCACAATTCTCCGTGCGCAGATGGATTAGTCTTTTTTGGGCTTATCAGGCTTGTGCAGAAAACAGGGTATAAAAATCTAGCAGTATTACATCTTTTCAAGAACAAAGTTGATTTGCTATCATTGTCTCCTGTAGCCATATGTCTTCGCTCTAAAGGACTATGAGCCAACAGTTTTATAGAACACTTCCTAAAAATTAAAACTGCTGTCTTAAAATGAAATACTAATCTTTTCAAATTATTCAAGTTTATTTTTAATGTACCAATAATTTTGAAAACTACTTTGTTCATAGGGGAGAATATACAACAGGTGGGGGTTTTAATATTTGGGAAGAAATACAGCAGTACAAATTGAAAAAATCAAACTTCTGGAATTACTTAGAGAATTCATTCAATATTCAGCTACCATCAACGCAGGTCATTACTTTGCCAACTTGAACTCCCTGAGATTGCTAAATCAAGCTATCATTTTTTATTCTATCAAACAGATGTGCTAAGAAATGTAATGATAGCCAGCCTAAAATTCCACTGCCTATTATCACTCCATTATGCCATTACATTTCTTGTGAATATATTTCATCTTCATGCAAGTGTTCACCCTTGCGCTCAGCTTGTTGCTCCATCTCAGATATCACTTACTCAGATTGCATGTATTTATCTTCTTAATGTTACCTCATTAATCATTCTCTAAGATAAAAATTCTTGTTTTTCTTCATTCTCACCTCTCCTTTGGCTCATCTCTTTTCAAACGATTTACTTCTATTTGTTGCCATTGAATGCAAAAGTCTCAAAATCTTAATAATACATCAAAAAAAGCTGATTTTTTGGGTTGAAGAGGAAAAAACTTTCAACAATAATCTTTTCTGTAAATAACAGCAATTGAAGACTACAGCAGTTTCTGGAGAAGTTCCAAGCAATCTCTCCCATTACTGTAAACATTATCTCCCTATTATTGTATATATCTGTTCCTCTGAGTTTTATTTGTACCCCATTGACAGTATGTTTATACAACATACAGTGAACGGAATTCTGAGTTTATTATATGTTATTATATATACAAAATTATGTGTGTTGTATATGCTATATATAGCTATATAACATATATGTTATATATAGCCATATATAGCATATTTATAACATAACAATATATTATATATTCTATATCTAACGTAACACATAATATATAACATATAATGTATAACATATATTATAACATGATATATAACATTTAACATAATATACAACATAAGTTATACCATTACATATGTTATATGTTATAACTCGTGTGTGTGTGCGCGTGTGTGCGCGCAATGCGAATCTCTAGCAGAGCTCCCGATGTTTAAAAAACTTGTTGTTATGAATTTTTATGACCTTAACAAGTTCATCCTCAAAATAACTCTTCAATTAGTCTGTTAAGACTTTGTTTTGAACTTGCCAGAATTGATGCAGTTTTCTGTTCTTATTTTCCAGGAATGATTTTCACTCTCTAAACTTTGCCTTAAAAGACATTTATTCTCCTGCTTAACCTGCTGGATTAATTTTGCTGGCCTGTCACTCCTCTAGCATTTTTTGCTAAATTGTGGTATATGTTAACTCCAATATAATATCAAATACATTAACTTTAAACAACCTCTTTGCCATCTGGAATCATCAACCTGATTAACCAGGTTAACCTTTTATCTGTTTCTTTTCATTTTCCTTTAAGTAGTTTCTTGTCTTAAAAATGATCTAGGAATGAAATTACCTGGCTGCTTCTCTTATATAAAGATGTTAAATTTAAGTCCATTATGATCTCTAGTGCATCTTGAATCAGGTCTAAATTGAGTGCTACATCTCCTCTTGAAGATTTTCTGACTGATTGCTCCAAAAAGCACTGACTCAAATTTTAGATATGACAGAAGCAAGCATTCTGTCCTGATATGACATGTATCCAAGATTTATGAGGTTAACTGAAGCCTCCCATTATTACTATATTTTGCAACCTTCTTACTCCCTTGTGTTTCATGTTCTTTGTCACTTATCATTATTGCATGGTAGAACCTACAGACCTGATATAATTCTCTCTGTATTTGGATACCACATGTAAATCCACAGAGATCCTATAGTACTGCTGAAACAGTTGCCTATCTTATCTGACTCTATGTTTTAATATATCATGCCAGTCATGAACTGTAAAATCTACCATAAAGTTACAATGAAACATCTACTTTGCAATCATTGTATCAAACATTCCTCTCAAGATGACTATTTTATCACTATCCTCATTTAAATGCATCCAATTTAATTCAGTCATCCAAGGAGAATAGTCTTTAGGTATGTAGCATTTATGCAGAAGTATACATATGCTGAGGTCTATTTACATGTACCTTTCATAATTGAAATGTCATAAAAATGTTCTTTGCTATTTCCTTCTCCTTTGCTTAGTTATTATGTGTGTCCTCTACTTTTTTCCTAGGATACAGAGGACTTATAACTTAATCCTGAAATTGTAGACCCTCCTGTACCACATGCTATTTTGTTCCAAGTGCCTTCATCCAGAACTTGCTTTAAAAAACGTCTTACTATTTAAGTATTTTCTTCCCATTTATTTACATGGAATTTATAGACCTCACCTATATGACAGTTTACTGAGTTCCTGACAAATCTGTATTCCTCTTCATTACAATATTTTCTCAAATATCACTGACATTGTCTGTCTTGTCAAGGTTTTGCATCAGAGACAGGAACACAGAATATTCCAGACTGCTACACTGTCTTTACCTTCCAGATAGCAAGCTAAATTTTGCTTTCAAGACTACTGTGGTATTTGAACGTATAGCTGGTACCCATGCGCACTATGAGCATTTAAGATTCACCCTTGCTAAGATCTTTTAGATCTTTCAGTTTGCTTAGCAAGCAAACTACCAAACTTCTCACTGGCATCACAAATCTAGTTGTTTATGTATGTCAAAAAATGTAATCTCTCAGTACTACATTCCTTCTATCAGTTGGAATCCCTGAGGCCAGACAATTATTTCTTCTTCAAGATATTATACAGCTGTTATTCAGTACCATGAGAAGGGTGTGCTGGTGAGGGGGAAAGAGAAATGCGGAGAGCCCAGAGGGTAGATCACTCCAGAACATTCACTAATATTTTGTCTGTATACCTCTCTATGTCCCTCAACTCATCCAGTGCAACAAGGGGAATACTCTGTTCCAGAGGGCTATGAATTACCTGCACTGCATTCGTGTGTACACCATCTACTGAAGTGACCACTTCGTAAAGAATTTAGGGCTCCATTGTAACCCTCCTGGCAAACTCTGAAAAGAATTCAGGGGATCTTTCTGTACCATTAGATTGCCTGTTTTGACAAAAGTAGAGTCAGCTGGCCTCTGCAGATGTTACACAATATAGGACCTTCCTAGGAGAGAGTCAAATAAAAGTCCATTGCGTTTTGAAAAATTTCAAATATTCTTTCACAGAAATACAATAATGTACATTTGATTTGCTATTTTCAAAAGCATTAACAGAATATTATGTACGGAGCACTGGGAGATAAAAAGAACACACAGTCCAGCAGTAATTTAATATAATTTCTGCTGCTAGATGAATGAGACAAGGAAGGGGGTGGGCCGGGGACGGGGGGAGAGAGAGAGAATGAGAATAAACCATCCAAATCTATGACCAGCTATTCAGCAGGGCTTACAATGCACAGAAATACTGCTGTTTCCCAAACTATAGTTTGTCCTTCACTGTCCTGTTTGGACATAATCTTCTGAGCATATGATGAGAGCTGAATAACGTAAATAATTATGTATAATAATATTATATAACTACATATTATGCTAAGACCAAAGTTTTCCACATTGAATACCTAAATCTATAAAAACATGGCTCACCTTTAGGGTTCCAACTTTGAATATTTTGTACCTAAGTACATTAACATATTCTGCCTAGCATCTGATGAACCTACCACTGTTATACATATGTTGTAGCTTCAAGCTACAATGTATCAAAAAACCTGAAGTTCAAAACATTTCACATGGAAATACATAAACCTCAGGCATACACATCTCCTTTTCACCTCCCTGATGGATTTCATTACCCTCAATTTCTTTGCCTTCAGCACAGTTCTCAAATCACTTTGTTATGACTGCATTGTTCTCTTACAGCTTTCCTTACCTAAACAGTGCCACTAGCTTCAGAAATACCCTGTTTTATTAAGCTGTTCCTCTTAGGTGAGTGATAGTTAAAAAAAGGCTTACAAAGCAAATCTAAAACATGGCTGCTAGCTAAAGAAATTTCAGAGACGTTTTAAAAAACCAAACAAAAATAGCAAAGAAAGCCCCACCAACAGATCTGAAAACATTGTGTGGAAAGCAAGCAGCTTTATTTTTCTTATTTACAAAATGTTTTTTTAACTACAGAAAATATTAATTCATTGAAATGGAAACTTCTTGTTGAAACTGATATAGACCACCAAAAATAAAACACAGAGAAAAGACCTTCTGGATCAGCAAACCAGAAAGAAAGCAATCATAGAATAGTCAGATAGTTGTTCTAGAGACACTCACCTGGGGAAGGAGAAAATCAGAGGCAAATCTCTGCTCTAAATCTGGTCAAGGAAGTAACTATCTTGCTCTTACCTCTCCCAGGAAAACTGCAGTTGTATCTCAGATGTAACACAATGCAATTACCTCATGCAATTATCAAAAAACCCCTTCCTTCAGGCTGCATACAGAGAGCTTGGTAGACAGGGAAACCATAGTATTGACATAGGGTAGGAAGGCTCTGCAGAGGGACCTGGACAGGCTGGATCGATGGGCCGAGGCCAACTGTATGAGGTTCAACAAGGCCAAGTGCCGGGTCCTGCACTTTGGCCACAACAACCCCATGCAGCGCTACAGGCTTGGGGAAGAGTGGCTGGAAAGCTGCCTGTCGGAAAAGGACCTGGGGGTGTTGGTCGACAGCCGGCTGAACATGAGCCGGCAGTGTGCCCAGGCGGCCAAGAAGGCCAATAGCCTTGTATCAGAAATAGCGTGGCCAGGAGGCCTGGGGAAGTGATCGTGCCCCTGTACTCGGCACTGGTGAGGCCGCACCTCGAATACTGTGTTCAGTTTTGGGCCCCTCACTACAAGAAGGACGTTGAGGTGCTGGAGTGTGTCCAGAGAAGGGCAACAAGGCTGGTGAGGGGTCTGGAGAACAAGTCTTATGAGGAGCGGCTGAGGGAACTGGGACTGTTTAGCCTGGAGAAAAGGAGGCTGAGGGGAGACCTCATCGCTCTCTACAACTACCTGCAAGGAGGTTGTAGCGAGGTGGGTGTTGGTCTTTTCTCCGAAGTAACAAGCGATAGGACGAGAGGAAATGGCCTCAAGTTGCGGCAGGGGAGGTTTAGATTGGATGTAAGGAAAAATTTCTTTACTGAAAGAGTAACATTGGAAGAGGCTGCCCAGGGAAGTGGTGGAGTCCCCATCCCCGGAGGTATTTAAAAGACATGTAGATGAGGCGCTTAGGGACATGGTTTAGTGGGCCTGGTGGTGTTGGGTCGACGGTTGGACTCGATGATCTTAGAGGTCTGTTCCAACCTCAATGATTCTATGATTCTATCTTACCCTTCAGTTTCTAGGGAGTGACAGTAATTGAAAATGAAGTGTGAGTTAGGGTTAAGTGAGTGATCCTCATCACTGCTTGGTATATCGTCTACATTGACTTCCTCTCCAAGGTAAAAAGGTCCTGGCAAAGGTAGTTTTTGTTGTGCTGCACTTTTTTTTTTTTAATGAAATAGTCATACACAGTTCAAGATATGGTTTTATCCATGATAAGGTGTCGATTACAATGAGTTGGACTCATTGTCCACTGATGGTATCAGTGGCTACCATCATGTTTAGTTTGTAACATTATGGAGTATTTTTTCAATTTCAATTTTCAATTTCAATTTCAATTTTATTTTTTCAAATTAAAAATTTTCAATTTTTAAACAAGCGCAATTAAATATATAATGACACTCTGTTCTTTCACTTTGATAAAACTTGCAATTATTTCTGGTTTTGGTAGGCCTTTAGAATGAGAAAATTTTTCCAGTGCTGAACAGCTGCATTACATATTTTGAAGTATGTGATCAGGGGATAGTGCTAGTTAGTCTTCTAAAGACACCAATCAGTCAGGATTACAGCACAGTCAAGATCACAGCACTGAAGGCAATATTTAGACTCACATGTTACCATATAATTCACAATAAATATAAAAAAATCCTACCAGAATTAAGTATTATCAGTTCTGAAACATTTTGAAAGAAAAATATTCCCTACATGATACTACTGTGGACCTCAAGTCTAAACCAGGATAACTTCAACAGATTTTTTTTAAAATGTAATATAGGCATACTGAATACCTAACAAGTAATTTAAAAATTAAGCTTATATTTAATCAATAACTTGTGGAATTTTGACTAAATAATACAACTGGACATACATTATTTTAGAGGCACTCATGACCATTTAAGAGAAGAACTAAACCTGAACTTACTGTTTCGGTCTCTAAAAGATTTCATCCTTCCTGTTCCTCCATGAATTTCTCACTTAATTGTGCATTTTTTGTCTCTTCTCACCTTGCAGTAGCTTATACAGTCAACTACTGTAATGCAGTAGCTTATTTCTCTTTGAGAAAGAGAAATGATAATCTACAGATATGTATTTTACATTTAAATGTTATTTATAGTAATAGCTAAGAATTCTTTTGAAAACCTGAAGTCAGTAGGTGAAATGACGTCCCTGTTGGCACATAGTTCTCCTTCACATGACATAAACAAGAATGAAGCAGTAATACCAAGCATCTGAATATGGTAAATTCTGAAGCAAATTCAGTTGGGTCACAAGTTGCAGACTGATGGTGAAGCTGATAAGTAAAGGGCACAGACTATGTCACAGACTAAAGCCAGAAATAGAGTATGTCAATAGATATTCATGACACTAGGATCAGAAAAATAAAGGCCATATTGATTGATTAGAAGGTTGGTTTGGTTTAAGTGTATTTATAGAATAAGTACAACCTATTTTTCAACTTATTTCTACTAATCACATACATTTTAAATGGTTATTTAAACACCTTTATGACTGCCCTACAGGCCGTCAGTGTGTTTACTTGACATAATGTGTTCTTTTGACTTTCCCATTATGTTTGTAAAGACAGCAACAAAAGAATAAAAATACATAAATTCCACAGAGCAACTGCCTGTACTTTGTTTTCCATTACACAAATTGATTTATAATGCCTGTAAGATGCATTTCACAGTGGAACTCTATACTGTTTAAGCACTCAGCAGGCTCATTACATGCTGCCACTCCATTCTAACTATAAAAGCTTGTGTTTTGTTTTAGTAGCTTTGACTGTATGTATCCTTCAGCAATAGAAAGTTTACAATTATAACTCCTACAGTATCCATCAAAATCATTAAAGTCTAAAACATGAAACTGTTGTGAAACGTAATTCAAGATAGCATTATGTCTCTTCATTTTTATGATTAAGTAATTGATATACTTATTTTTTTAATTTTTTCAAATTTCTTCTTTCTATTAGAAAAGCCCCTGAACAGTGTCAATTAATGATTAATGTAAAAAGTTTGGAAATATTTCAATGAGTTTTCTAAGTGAACTTGTTTCTCATAAACAGTTTCTTTTTCTTTTTTTTGCGAACCAAGTTAAACTAAGTTTAATATAACCAATTTTTAATGCATAACTTCTAAACTTCTTTAATTAAATGCATACAACCAGCATTAAAATAAAATGAAGGTCCATTCATGATGAACCAGTATCAGCAAATAATGTTTCTCTAGATTGGTTAAATCTTACAAAAAATTTTTCTCATGTTTTTCCTGTGAGTTAAATGGTAATAATAAATATTATTCTGAATTCCCTTTACAGCTAAGACCACTTTAGTGAAAATTCTTTATTCATGTATTCATGGAGCCAAAAAACCTAGATTCCACTTTTTCTGCTATTTTCTGGCTAGAAATTTCTAGCTAGAAAATAAACAATTTCCATACTCTGTTTTGGAGTTATGTTAAATCACTCATTAGATGAATTTTAGTTCAGATCATATGTTGTCTCACAAAAAACATATGCATTTAAATGAAGTCAGCAATCTGTGTGATTGCATGTGCACGCGCATGTGCGTGTGTGTGTACACAAGAGCAGGACTTCCCTTCTACTTGTTTCTCAGATTCATCTGGGTAAAGATGCATTACAGGTTCTTATCATCTCTCCAGTACTATGATTTTCTGCAGGGAAAAAAAGGAACATATCAGAACATGGGCAGGGGACAGCCTATAAGGAAGTGCATCTCCAGAACAACAAAAATAGTAGTACATTATCTCCCAGTGGCAAGAACTACTTGGTGCTTTCCACCCCAGTGAGTTCATCTTTCTCAAGTTCAACTCTACTCTTGAGGATCAAAATGCAAGCTCTTCATGAGTAATTTCTGTTGTCCACTATTGAAAAGTTACTGGAATTTCGACTATGCATCTCATCTGCTCACAGCATATCCTGCAAGGTATCATCTCTGATGCTACCCTGGTACTCAGAGAAATATAACCTAGGAAAGGCTACATAAATCTCCCAAACCAATCATGAAAGAGGTGGCAGAGATGACTTATTTTCACTAGAAGCAAAATCTTTGAACATAAAAGCAAAGTATGTACAAAAAATGCACAGATGATGTCTTACATGTAACACACTGGATATTATCTGAACACGCTGAAAGTTGTCTTCAGCAGTTGACTGTAGATGTTTAGCATTTCAGAAATCAAACAAAACCCATAAGTAAGATAATTTCATGACAACACATAAATATAAGCTTTCATTAATATGCTCTTTCAAAATACTTGAGCATAATCCTTGTTCTGGAGAGGACTTGTGTATGCTATTTTGTCCACTGGTATAATCATATGACAGGATTAATATATTTTAATAAGTAAAAATACAAGTATGTATTTAAGCCTTGTGAAAAATCATGTGTTAAATACCCAGAAAAAAATTACACTTCAAAAGATAACAAATTTAATAATATATGGGAAAATGAACTTTGAAGTGCTGTCTACTATATTGCTCTGTTCACGTTTAGCAATAATCAAGAATACTCAGTGTCAATTCCACAGAAAAGTATTTTCAAAGGGATTACACCATGCTTCATGCATTTTTTTCCAGCTATGCTACAAGATCACAAAATTATGATAGAGATTATAACAATAAGCAGTCCCAGAGTATTTATATTATGGGGTGAAGAACATTATATACAGTTTATTTCTGGAAGATGCTAATTAAAAGGACTAATTTAGTGCTTAAAAAGACAAAGCTACTACATTAACCTATAAAACATACCGTATGCATTTTGCACAGACATAGAGAGGGAAAAAAAAATGCAGAAAACCTGGAGGATACAAAAATGGCTTTCCAAAACTAAATAAAATAATGAAGAAAATTTAATTGCATCTCACATGATGTATCATACAGAGGAATATTCCCCCATACAACCATGTATTACCTTGGAGTATATTTTATAAACTTGATGCACCTTTCACATTTTATTAAAAATATACAAATAAACAATTCAGATTAGGTTTTCCCTTTCAGTAAAGATGAGTTACTCTTGCCGGATCCAATCAAATATTTAATCTGCAGTGACTATGAGAACAGAAGGAAGATGCATTCCCTAAGACAGCATGTGTAAAAAGCTTCTTGCTCTCATTGAGTAATGCTTTGTTAAAGAAAAATATTACAAAACTATCAAGAAAAACCTTTAAGTGCAAAATTTTATGTAAACATTTATCTTCAACAGTCAGAAGTACCTATACTATGTCTAAATAGTAAGGACTCATTTACTTCTTGTCTTCACCTTCATCTGTATTCCAGTGACCTCACTGCATCTCTGGACATAGTCATAGACTAACCAGAAGTCGGAATATTTCCTTTCAGCTCCCCCAAACTTATTTTGTGACCTTGATAAAGCTATTTGTGTAAGCTCTGATGGTATGAAAATGCCTTTTATACAAAAGAAATTTTGTTTTCTCAAACTAACAGAAGGCTGTTACTAATGAGTAATAACAAATCTTATCTTTAAGATATATTTATTTAAAGCTTGCAACCCTTATTGTCATACCGACACAAACTGCAGTGTCTTCAGGACCATAGGATATTACAGAAAGTCTGTGAACTGAAGCCAACTGGTAAGAAGAAACATACATTAGTTTCTCAAGTTTTGCTCACATTGAGATTCATGAACATAACATTGTGTCCTGGCCGAAACCAGGACACATTGGTACATATGGCACAGGAAATGTCGCATTAAAGATTAGTGGTGATTTGCACATTAGAGAAGAGTAGTGATTCGTACACATTCAGTTCTTTGTGCTCCACAGACTAGTATCGTAAAGAACTATCAGCACATGTGCTAACAGAAAGTGCTTTTACTGTAACCTGTAAATAATACTTATCCAAGGAAAACTATTCAACTTTGCCAAGATGCAGACAGATACAACTGTCTCCTGAATACTGAACATTGAACACTCAATACTGAACTCTGAATACTGAGTATTTTAATTAAATGATGCTACTCAAATAATCTAATTCTACTGACTAATAACAAGTGTTATTTATTCAAAGTTTCTTCTTCATACTACAGCTCTTCATAAATGGCAAATTTTACCATTTCTAAAAGCATTTATCATTGCCAAAGTATTTTTGAAGACAGCTTGCATAAATCCCCCAATCTACAGCACAGCAATTTCAATATATCTTTAAAAGTGTATTACCTCTGCCATTTAGCTACACAATTATATCTCTGTTGGCACTCAGTTTTCCTACAAAATCTATTGAAACACACATTGTTACCTAAGGGGATTAACTTTTTGCTTGCATTTTCAGGAAGAAACAAGTTTTATACAAACATTTTTATAAAGATTAATGAATTTGGAAGTTTCTCTAAGCACGTACATTGTCACAAGACTGCAATCAATGCATGAAATACATCCAACATGCTTCTAATCTTTTTCAGAAACCAGATGAGACTTAAAATATATATTCAGATGAATTAAAATACATTTCATAAATTTACCAACTCTTTAGATAATTAATTCTGTAGAACTATGTTCTAACTTCTTAATAGCCAGTAAAAAAATAAAAATCCATTTGCATTTAGCACAATGAAATGAAGTGCTTTTCTTCTCACAGTATTATTCTAGACGACTTGCAAAGTAAATAAAAAAGGGGTAACAATACCACATCAAACTAACTCATGAACACAGTATTCAGTATTGTTTTATAAAGTCAGGCTTGAGGATGATTAGTACACCAAAACAGGGCTTACTCATAGATGGAACCTGCAAACCCATAAATAACACAAATCAGTTTACCAGACTGAATCCACTGTAATTTAAAGTAAATGAATTTAAAAAACAGAAAAGAAAAAACAAAAAAGTCACTCAAAATGGGCTACCACTTATCTGGCTAACTGCTGAAAGACAGTATCTTGAAGTATTTACTTTCAGTAATTTGATGGTGCTTTGACTGTGATATATATAACAGCTATACACCTTTGGGCCTTTTAGTTCATTTCTTTAACCCTAAATTTATTTGGGCTAACAAATTAAACATATCAGCTTTGTAATACATCCATTTAATGAGTACATCATTTACCACAAACCTTTTTTCCTGTCCCACTGCATGATAGGATTGGTAAGAATAGGTAAGAAACTTCAATTAGTGAGACTGCAGGCACCACAGTTTCTTCAGATATAGTGAAAGGATAAAGTTACAAGATTCAGAAAAAAAAATCCAATATTCTTTTTCTACTACAATAGAGTCTTCATAGAATTTTTTTTTTTTTCCCCCAAAGCTATATTCGTTCCTGCCTTGGGCAATTTCTAAACTATTGGTAACTACTTTTTATTCCTGACACTTAGGAACTCCTAACATTCCTAACCTAACATTAGAAACAAAACTGCATTCCTGGCTTTGAAACATTTAGTAATTATTCTTAGGATCGTATACTTAAAGCAACTCAAGTATAACTTATTTGGTGATATTCCACATAGTGATCTCAATTCTGACTCTGACAGCTTACTACTGAATCTCTCTCATTCCCTGGAAGTGGGAGTGAAAGGTCCCAGACTATCCAGTATCTAGGTCAGATAAACTTATATATATAGTTATAATCTTCTCCCAGTAAGAAAAATGGAACAAGGTAGCCTCACTGCTTAGTGATATAAATTGCCATTAATCGAGTTAACAGCAACAATATCACCTGATTTTTGTTATAAAAATTCTAGCTGTGGTTAAACTGCAGGTCAAAAACAATGAAAAAAATTCGAATGTTTAAAGGCACATAACCATCTTTTACAAAATGGTTTCAAAGGCATAGATTTTATTAAGCAAAAAGTATGTTGCTGTAATAGCACATTTTTCTCTTTTTTAAAGGAACATGTAACACAGTTGTGAAGTAAAACTGAAAGTCTGTATTAAAATACTTCCTGCACATGTTAATTTAATTCCATCATATTTATATTTTGTTCAGTCAGAAAGCTAACTCTGACAACTGGATAGACAAGAGGAAGTTTTCTTCTTTCTGTCTAGTTCAGGCTATTCAGTGACAGTGATTTTCACCAAAATGCAGAATGCAAAGTGCATAATTCTTTGCAGATGCATTAGTGTAATAAGACAGGTCCAAAGAATAGCAAATGCTCTAAAGTTTTTCAGCATCACCCAGATGACCTGAATCTTATGATATCTTTCACAGTGGAATCAGATCATTTTAATGGCACAGGAGCATGTAGTAGACTTCCGCTGGAAACCTTTTAAAGCTTAGCTTCCCTTTTATTTTTAATATCTATGTATTGTTGTAAAGCTCAAGTTTAATTCCGGTAGCACAGAGTATAATTCATTTTGCTTATGAAGAGACATTTTTAACATGTTGTTTTGCATATTTTAGTTAGTAGGAGAACAAATAAAGTGCAGAATTGTAATATCTGGGGTACTATACTTATAAAACTAGATATTTTTGCAGCATTCTGTTCGGTTATAGAGAATATTAAATTGGCTAGATACACAAGTCAGTAATGTCAAAAGGTGTTTATTCATTCAAAAACTAATGGCAAAAGGAGGATAGGGGCACATGAAAGAAACATGACTTGTTAATGCCACTTTAGAATAGCATGTGAAGTGATGTAGACTACCAGAAGAAAAATCAAATTTGTTTTTAAAAAGAATGAAATGACATGTTACCAAAAAACCAAGCTATCCATTGCACAGTACAAGATGATCCAGACATGTAATTTCAGAAAACTCGTTATGTTAATAAAACAAATTCTATTCTCAACCTCATTGCTCCAATTCAAAGGCACTTTGAAACATTACAAAACAGAAGACACCATACTGGTAAAAGAAAAGGAAATGGACACTTGCACCAAGTGTGTCATATCCAAATTTTTTTAATTTCTTCCAAATTCAGTAAGCATAGCAATGCAACTTTGATCCCATTAACTTCAAATGTGGAGTACCAGATGCTTCAGACAAGTTGGTGCAGTTTGTACTAAAACATGACATCATGTCATCATTGCTTGCTGCTCAAACGTAGTCCACAGATTTTTGCATGCTCCCCCCCAAAAAAAGTAACTTCACTATTGCATTGGACACATATCTAGAGATGGAGGACTACTCACAGCACAGACTAAATAGCAGAGATGCTGTGTTGGTAAAGAACTGACATTGCAGATACCGAAAAAGAAACAGTCCTAAATACTTGTTAAACAGTTCAAGTAAACACCTCAGATGGTACACTCAATGTCTGTAAAACATACTAGATACAGTAGTAGGCTATTTGTTAATTAATTTTCAAGTACTTGACTATTGGATTAACTTACCTAGCACAATAGTTTAAATGCAAGACATATAGCTGAATTATGCCCCTCTTGTTAGTCCTAGGAATACCTCCAGAATTTTGAAAGAGAATAGTGTGATAACGGTGGAGTAAGGTAGAGTCTACAGGCAAAATGCTTTTCTTTTCTCTTGAGATATATAGTCATATTCTTGTATCAATTTAAAAGACAATATCTGCACAGATTTGGGCTAAACAGAAGCAGAAGTATCATACTCAGAAGATTAATGGATTATTTGACTAAAAATGTTTCAAACCCATCAAGAAGTGCTGCAAAGGAGCTGACATACCAATATGTTGATGGGGAAGAACTAATAATCATAAAGGGATAACTTTTTCCAAACTTTTGGAAAATAAAGACAGGATGCATAATTGTACAACTACTTTTCTTCTGGAATAGTACATCCTAAAAGTCAGGACTATTTCCAGAATTGGAGACTTGAAGTTTTTTTAACACTTTTTTTTTGGCGATTCTACAGTGTTTTAACAGTTGTCATCCCTATTTTTTTTTGCTTCAGGGATTTTATAATTAGGCTCATTAGTAAATAAAGCAAACAGTCCATGAACTCAAGATTCACAAAGTATTTATAATTGGATTACATAACTTTTATGATTGGATCTTTTCTCTCTAATGAAAATTTCTTTTCCATTTGGGAACTGTCTGGAGCAGCTAATGATTGCCTCAAACTTATTTATTCTTAGATATTATCCACTAAATGCTTTTGGAAAATATTTCCTGAGATACATTTAAACATTCTATTTCAGACTTAATGTAGTGAAGATGAGGAAAAAAAAAATCAATCTACCAAAAAACCCCAAGTAGTACAGTAAATTCAGTAATAAGTTGATTCTGAATAACCCGCATATATGAAATAGGTAACCCTGAGAAAACAGTTTTGGCTCAGAGACTGTGTTTATCAATTTTATGAGAGAATGGGTATTTGTACAGAAACTAGGACAACTAATTCTCTTACCTAATCTTCCTTTTTTTCACCAATTCTTTCTTTCACCTTCCATGACAGAACCTTATGTGGTTAACACAAAGGTGAAAATTTGCAGTCCCAGTTTCTCCTTCAGTGTTGATCTCCTGGTGTCTCTTGTTTAAACTAAAGAGAAGCAAAGAAGATTCATGTAACTCTCCTGTAGTTGATTTGTTTGTAAAAGGCTAAAGTATTATCAGCTATGCCAGATACTATCACCAGTAACACATTTCTGAGAGGTGTAGTGTTTCCACTGGAATTAACCGGACTACACAGATTTGGCAGACATTCCCAAGCTACTTCCCAAGAGGGTTATATGCAGTTCCTTGACTCCACTTTTCAGAACAAGCTCTGAGGTATGCAGTCAAGCAACTTTAGTATATTATTTAAGAAATAACTGTAACCCAGAAACACTTTCTGATTTAAGTTTTGCTCCCCACATGCTGATCACTTGCTGTTGTAGAGTACGAGACTTGGACAACATTTCCATGTTTCACTTACAGGGGATTACTTCTAAATAGTATTTAGAAATATTATTCTTTAGATCCTGTAAATATCTCTGAGACCTGAAGACAGCACTAGACATCTGGACCGATTAACATAAAATGGACAATTTTTCCTCATGTCTGACTTCATGGTTTCAGGAGAACTCTGGAAGGCTAAGTAAAAACTACATAGACTTATCCACAGAGTTATAACTCAAGTAACACTAATATTTCAAGTATTAATATATTTGTTCTTAAATAATAACACAAAGGAATCTCTCAGATAATAAATGTCTATACCTAGTTACTATCCCAATAGAGATTTTTTCGATACATGGTAAGGCTGAAATTACATCATTCTACTAAATCTTAATTGGCAGAAATTCTGCCAATATATAAAATATATCATTCTGTATGAGTGATTTCCGTGCTGGTTTTCAATCATTCTTACTACTGTCCTCCTTATTGGTACCTGGAGAGAGAACTGATGGAGGAAAGGGTAAACATTTTTCTTGTTTGTAGTTTTTCTGTAAGCAAATACCCAGGAGTGAATATAGAATAGAATCATAGAATCATTGAGGTTGGAAAAGACCTCTAAGATCATCGAGTCCAACCATCAACCCAACACCACCAGGCCCACTAAACCATGTCCCTAAGCGCCTCATCTACACGTCTTTTAAATACCTCCAGGGATGGGGACTCCACCACTTCCCTGGGCAGCCTCTTCCAATGTTTCACCACTCTTTCAGTAAAGAAATTTTTCCTTACATCCAATCTAAACCTCCCCTGCCGCAACTTGAGGCCATTTCCTCTCGTCCTATCACTTGTTACTTGGGAGAAGAGACCGACACCCACCTCGCTACAACCTCCTTTCAGGTAGTTGTAGAGAGCGATGAGGTCTCCCCTCAGCCTCCTTTTCTCCAGGCTAAACAACCCCAGTTCCCTCAGCCGCTCCTCAAAAGACTTGTTCTCCAGACCCCTCACCAGCCTTGTTGCCCTTCTCTGGACACGCTCCAGCACCTCAACCTCCTTCTTGTAGTGAGGGGCCCAAAACTGAACACAGTATTCGAGGTGCGGCCTCACCAGTGCCGAGTACAGGGGCACGATCACTTCCCTACTCCTTCTGGCCACACTAGTTCTGATACAGGCCAGGATGCCATTGGCCTTCTTGGCCGCCTGGGCACACTGCCGGCTCATGTTCAGCCGGCTGTCGACCAACACCCCCAGGTCCTTTTCCGACAGGCAGCTTTCCAGCCACTCTTCCCCAAGCCTGTAGCGCTGCATGGGGTTGTTGTGGCCGAAGTGCAGGACCCGGCACTTGGCCTTGTTGAACCTCATACAGTTGGCCTGGGCCCATCGATCCAGCCTGTCCAGGTCCCTCTGCAGAGCCTTCCTACCCTCGAGCAGATCAACGCTCCCGCCCAACTTGGTGTCGTCTGCAAACTTACTGAGGGTGCACTCAATCCCCTCATCCAGATCATCGATAAAGATATTAAACAAGACCGGCCCCAGTACTGAGCCCTGGGGAACACCGCTCGTGACCGGCCGCCAACTGGATTTGACTCCATTCACCACAACTCTCTGGGCCCGGCCGTCCAGCCAGTTTTTGACCCAGCGCAGAGTCCACCTGTCTAAGCTGTGAGCCGCCAGCTTCTCTAGGAGAATGCTGTGGGAGACGGTGTCAAAGGCCTTGCTGAAGTCCAGGTAGACCACATCCACAGCCTTTCCCTCATCCACTAAATATGTTGTCTCCTGCACTGAAACTGACACAATCTTATGTTCCTATGACTTAATAAAGGTTTAAGTGTAGGCCAGCTGGAGAGGAAATTGCAATCTGAGCATAAATCTTATTCAACCTGCTTGAAACTGGAAAGAAAGATTTAGACATAGCTAGAGCAGGTATAGTAACAACTGCATCTTCCCAATGTCCAAGTGAGTGCAATCTTCAGGTTCTAGCTTACACGGCATTCAAGAAACTTTTTGAAAATGACATAGCAGCAGCAGGTATTTTTATGCCTGCAATTTTATAAAGAAATGTTATAAAGGCAGTTTTATATGTCAACATTTGTCACGTATTACAAGGTGATTTAATAGCTAAAAATTAGATATCTTTTCTTCAAGAAGTATGTTCTTGAAATTACCAAGGGTTTTTTTTGTTTTGTTTTTCAAACGATGAAAAAATGACCAAGAGAGTAGTGCAAAAGTACCAATACTAAAAGAATTTTTTAAAAGGCAGTTCTTATACTTGGGAAAAACTGAAATGCAGATGTTTAGTATGTATGCAAATTGATGTATGCATATTAGGAATGCCACACACAAACTCTCAGATAAGTAACAGACAATTCTGCATACACTTGTTATCAGATATAGTGGCTTTCTGGTAGAAATAATCATTAGAACTGCATTTCTTTAGTCCAGAGCTAGTCACCAAAGAACCACAAAAATTAGTTTTAGGATAATAGTAACATACACATTCAAGAATTTTGCTGCATATGGTTAATTGATGTCACTGATTATTCATAAATATTTGTCTCCCATTAGCTCCAGGAATGTTATTTTAAATTGTATGCAACTTCTTCCTTTACTCAAAGCTAAATATTTCTGCTAGGCCAAATCAACCTTTTCCATTTTATTATTTCACTTCTTCAGTGAAAAGATTAGAGAAATTTTAATCAATCAATTTAAAGTACTCTACCTTTCATTCTTTCCCATGGTACATCTATTTTGTGTGCTGATTGAAGCAGGGGCTTGCTAAGGAGTAAGTGTGGAATGCAACTAAAGCATGCGTTAAGGGAGCACAATAAATTAATATTAATTTATATCTGGCATTTCTCAATTTTGACCCTAAATATTATGTGTAATTTGAGGATGGAAGGAAGAAGGATGAAAGTAAAAACCGTAATAGGCATCTTATCAAGAGCAGCAGAGTTTGAAGCATGTAACGTCAAAAACATTTACTAACTAAGCTTCTTGACCATCCACAGTAGCAAGAAGAAAGGAACAAAAGAGTCATTTTAGCAGTCTGGCCTTGTGTTAATGAACAGTAAGGATAGCATTCCCTCCCTCCTTTCTGGCATTTGAAGTTCAAGGATCTGCTGCCTGTTGCCACTACATGACATGCTTATATTTGGTTCCTTTCTAAATTTTTTTTGGGGGCAACAAGTGTGGGTAACTACAGTGATGCAAAAAAGAAAGACCAAGTATTCAAAGCTGGTCCCCGAAAAATCCAAATACAATTTCTGCAGACCAAAGGGGAGGAATGAAGGGAAAGAACGCAACAGAAACTTAAATCAGTGCTGAAGCTACTGTAAACTATGACATCAAGCAGCCTCAATAGATGGTCTGTTATCCAGCACTGAAATATATTTCAGTACCTCTCAAGCCAAAGTCTATTCACACCTTCATTTGGTCCTCCAACTGATAGCAACTGCTAAATAGCAACCTGGATTTCCAAAAGTTAATCCATAAAGAACAAGTACAATGGACATTAAAGAAATGGAAAAATTATGCAAAATTGTGTATGGACAGCTCTCTTAAAATAATCACTCACAAACTGAAAAAGATTTTTAAAAAAAGTCAGACTAAATTATAGACTAAATTACATGTTAATCCAGATCACCATACACTGAATAACAAGTGGAAAATTTTTATAATGTTAGGATCAGTTGTTTTTTATTCCAGAATTATAACCGTGGCTAGTTTTTCTATCATGTAGTCCAATGTAAATCATGTCAGTTGGACATTTATGACTACACAGAAAATAAAACTAGTCACCCAGACTGGCTGCCTTGAAAAAAACAAACAAAACCCCCACATATTTGACTCCTTGCTTATTCAGAGGTCAGATTACGCTTGCTGATCCATTCAAAAAGCATAGCAAATGAATTCCAATTTTAACAAACATATAATATTCCTGTAGCTCACCAAGATCATTATAATACTAGCTAATAATTTTACTTGTAAATGTTAATTCCAGGAAATCCCTTAACTCAAAAATGATCAGTGATTTAGATAACTTATAAGGTTTATTTATTTGAAGAATTCTGCATGGTAAGAGAATAGATCAAAACATTTAAATAATCAAGTTGCTTGACAAACTACTTTTGACAGCTCTATTTATAGTATGTTCATTTTCAGCTATTGGGTTTGTATGAACATGTAAAATTGGAAAAGTATTGGCTGAAGGAGTAACAACAAAAAATATGTGACGATATTTCCATCCTCCCTTCCATCCCTTTTAGTCACAGTTTAACAGAAGCTCCAGGCAGTTAAAGTGTATACTTTCAACACCAGAATTTTCATCTTTAAATACAGGACTTTGCAAGAATGTTGTGCACAGTTATCCTTGTTATGAAAACTACAATAAAATATATATATTAAAAAATATATTAAAAAAATCATTTTCCCCTCAATACCTTATTCAAATCCTTGAAATATTTCATTTTACAATTTAAACTTAGAAAATATGGTTTCCTGTACCTCTCCCTACACCTGTATTACATGTACGTGAAATTTCTGGAAAACTAATGCATCAGGTTGTAATTGTAATTATTAACCTGTAGTCTACAGAAGCAACAAGGAAGACTACAGAAAAAAAAAGATGTATAGAATCATAGAATATTTTGGGTTGGAAGGGACCTCTAAAGGTCATCTAGTCCAACACCCCTGCCGTGGGCAGGGACATCTTCAACTAAATCAGGTTGATTAGGAGTTGTATCAAAAAATCTTACATTCTCAATAGTGATAAGAAGCGAAACGTCAAAAGGAAAACAGGAAAAAAAGAAAAAAATACTCAAAGAATAGTTATCTGGTTGTTTAAGTCTCTGGAAACATGCCTTAAAATTTGCTCTTTCATGCATGTTAAAACACAGGAGATAAAGATTGTTTGCTGGCCACTTGGAAAAAAATTATCCCAGTCACTCAAGGTAAAAGCAAAAAGAAAACAACAGACTTCAAACAGCAATGCCTTATATAAACACAAAAATAAGTCTACCAATATCCGAGTCAAGTGTATTTCTTTTGTTTGAAGCGTTACAGAAGGAAATTCCAAGCACTTTGGGTTTTTTGTTTGTTTTTCATGTTCTGACACCTTTTTTTTAGGCTAAAACATTTAGATTTTTACAAATACTGAAACTTTTAAAGTGGTGTTTTTAATATTACAAACCAGAAATGTGAACAAATCAGTGTGCAAATATCTACAGACTTGAGGTTTAAAATTCATGAATATTTACTTTGAGTCCACCGTCCCTCTCCATTTGTCTGTCTTGTGATCTGTCTAAATACACGACTTAGGCTAATTATAATTACCTAGTAGAAAATATTGTAGATATTTATTTCATATGATACTGCAATCCCAGATGGCGTTATTTTTGCTTCATTACTAGTCATAGCTAGATAACACAACCATTTTAAGCATTGTATGTTCAAACTTTAGAAAAATTATTTGAAAATCAAAGTTTTAAAATAGTTTCTATCAGTCTAATATAATCTATTCTTATTTTGACAAACATTTCTCAAAACATTTTCTGTTTGCATTTTACCGCAGTTTTTGTAATTTTACAGAACAACAAAGAAAGTAGCTGGAACCTTATAAAACAAAGTAATTTGAAAATAGAATTTTAGCATAGATTATATCATCTTCATTTTTGTATGATCTGTACTAACAATAATCACTGGATTTGATATAGAAACATATTATACTTTTCTTTACATAAGAATTCTGTCCTTTATCTTACTTCTTCCTCCTTTCTAGCTGGAGTCCACTCTCAGGGTTTTGATTTATAGCTTTGATTGCAAAGGGATCAAAGATATCAGGGGATCTACTTCAGGTTCATTTTATTCTTATGTTCATGTCTTAAGTGTGCTCTTGAAATAATACAAGGCTGTATAGATGCTTTGACAGTATAAGATTAGAAGGAGAGACTAGACCAATGTATTTTAACTGAAATTTATTCTCTTTGCAAAGTCCAGCTAAATTCAGAACCAAGTTGTTTAATCATATATATTTTACACTGAATAGTCATGCTAAAACAGAGGTAGTAAAAATTAAGAAATAAATAAAATCTTCATTTGTTTATACAGAACATCTTGAAAACAGACACAACTGAAAGTGCATCTGCTAAGAACAGTCAAAAAAACGTTATTCATGAGAGTTTGAATGCCTCTCATTCTGACCCTATGAAGTTTTCTTTCACATTTTTTTCCCAATACCAATTCAAAAGTGGAAAGGAATTTGCTGAATAAAAATGCTTTGGTATTTAGATGGCTATCTGCATATAAATTAATATGTTAATCATACTCTCATGAGCTGCATATAATGAGATTTGCAGAGAACACTTAATATTAGGCTTGAGTAGTGAATATGTCCGATTCCATAAAGTTCTTTTTTAAATTGGTCATTTGCATAAACTTGCAAATCATTAAAAAGTTCAATTTAATTTTATGCTAATTTATTTTTAAAAGAGAGAGTTTCTTGGAGTAGCAATTGCCAGGTCTGATAATACAGATTAAGAGCAAAACCAGACAACAAGAGAGTCACCAACATATCTTCACTATTAAGAGCATCCCTACTTGATCTGATCTGCTAGGTTGCTGCTACTTTGTTATGTTCAGATAAACAATATTAAGGTACAAGCTAACTCTATACATTTGGGTCAAGATTTTAAAAAATGGTTAAATAAAAATTCCTGAAGGAAACAATTTTCAGAGAATAAATCTTCTGCACTTCTGAAAAATCTTGTCCTTTTAAAATCATGGAGAAAAAAAATTAAAACTCTGGAAAATTCTAATCATTATGTACAGCATATATGCTGTACATTTATTCATGTGACATTCACATTCTACAGTATGGCACTCTACAGGAACTAGCAACACAAATTCAGGCTAGTAGAATTAAATGCCTAACAGCGGTGGCCTTTAAAAACAAGCCAAAAACACCTTACAGAAATACTAATAAACCTTAGTGTAACTCAGGGTAAGGACAGACTAATGGATAAAGTCAATTTATTAAAGGCACAAAACTTCTTCCACCAATCAATATGCTATCAATCTAAAATAGTCTACAAATTTGAGTGTTCAGTTTCAAGTTTCCTCAAAAAACATGGATAAGAACTGCAATAATATACAGAAATTTTCCCTTCTGATTCACTGCATAAAGTATATACAATAGCTGGCTAAACAAATGCTTTCATGAATCTTTGTAGCATCTTTTAGTACATCAGCAACTCAACTTTCTAAAACTTGCAGTGGGATTGAAATTTCTGTGTTAAGCACAAGATTCAATACTGATATAAAATGCTGAAGTCCATAAAACATCTACAGTTAAAGCAATTTTCACGTAATGAAGATTTGTTTCCAATGATAACTTCAAGAAGTCTCTCTCTTTAATCCATTTGAAAAGAACAAACATTAATGTGATCTTTGTTTTGCAGGCTGTATTAGGAAGAGCTTGCCAAATAGCTGTTACAGGGTTTGAGACATAAAATCTACAAAACATTTGTTCTGTCAAAGCTGATGGAGCTATAACAATTTAGAGTAGCTGTGGGTATTCTTTAACTGTAATATGTTTTATCTGAAAAAGTCACAAAACACAGCAGTATGTTAATTACTCATTTCTATCTATGCAGTAGATGAAAATGTGTAACACTTGCTGCTATTAACATTGCAACTTTATCCTGATAAATACAGTATTAAAGTTATTGCAGTATTGATCAGTTAAGTAGTCAATAAGTATAATTAATTTTCTTTTCATAGTCATAAGGAAAGCTGAACTTTTAACTTCCTCGTTGGGGGGAGAGGCATCTTATTGGATTACCCAATGATATTTCAGATATATGTTTGAGTTGCTGGTATTTCAGCTACAGCTTTGAACCAGATTGTAAGGCAAGCGATAAAAAGAAACTCTTTTTTTTTTTTTTTTTTTTTGAAGACGAAAAGTGAAAGTCTCAAATTTCTCCTCAGAAACAGCTCCCCCCCCAAATCTGAAAGTATAGCACATCACTTTCATGACTAACAGTTTAATATAACATAAATAAGCTTATATAAAAAATATAATAAGCACTGTATATTCAAAAGTTCAGGTACAACATATGTTAACGAGAAATTCCTTTGATGAGCTGGAATACAGAAAACTCTCCACAAATCCTCATTTCAAAGCAAAAGAACCTTAGCAGTTCTAAACACATACAATCACCAAACACTACTAGCAACTGAAATCACTTAAATTTAAAAATGTTTCTCTTACAAAAATGAAATAGAAGTTAGTGTCTCCTTGGACATTAAGTTTCTTTATCGTGCATAGGGGAAAGGTTATGAGAGTTTATAAAATAGGCAGAAAGATATACTAACAGTGAGATAATATTTTTATGGGTTTTCTTTAGCGAAAATGTTTTTATCTTTTTTTGTCCCACTTGCTTGGAAAAGGACAATGCATCAGCAGAGCGGGATTTCATACATGAGACAAGTCCAATCTACCCTGCAGTAGAAGGCTTCTCAGTTACACCAGTGAGCTTTGGTTTATGAAACAAACACCAAGAATAAAATAAATTAATAGGAAGTCTCCAAGCTTTTCAGCAGAGCCAGAATTCCATGCACTTGGTATCATGTAATGCTGACTAACACTGCCTATATTTCCTCTTCCCCACCTAGCGCCTTGACCCACTCACCAACAGGCTTCCATTCTTTTCCCCCCCACAAATGTTGTCCTGAACAAATTCATTAGTAACATAATACTAAAACCAGGCAAGACTAATTGTTCTTGTTCTCATTTTGTTCTCTCTGTACCCTGCAGTGATGGTGTACTTACCATGTACAAATAAATGATAACATAAGCTCTCTGGTCTTGATCAACTTTTTTAGGGATGGCATGTTTAAATTTTAGCATGATACTCCATATCTCATTCTATTACCTACAGACACACACACACAAAATATGCCAGCAGTATGCCTGCATGCTTCCATTTTCCCCCCAGTTGCTTAGTGAATGTGCTAGTCTATCACTTCCTTCAGCACATATGCTGCACTGTGATTTTACAAGTTCTCTGTTTTTATCAAGGACACGTTTACTTTTCTACTCACACAGCTGCCCTGATCACAAAGATGGAATATAGTTACATTTAGATTAATAATTCATTTAGTATTCACTATAACCTGCAGATTAAGAATTCATGTGGTATTCATGGGAATGTCACAGGTATTTCCACATGAGTTCCATTGTAATCCAGCATATTTAAAATCCAATTAGCACCATGACCTGAAGTATATAGCTAATAATATTTGAGAAAGCAAAGAGCTCCTTTTGCTAAAGCCTCTATTTCAAGACAATGCAGTAAATTGTCACATGACATAAAAAATGGGATACCATACAAATAAGCACACCACATAAATATTCTGGTCAGGAAGCATTAGAATGAAAGACAAGTGTACTTTGAATTTTTCTTCCATGCCTATACTCAGAATTCATTCACATGATGAAGGGGGGGTGGGAGGAGGACCCATTTGAAACTATTTTGATCACTTATGATGTCTGAACGGAACACTGATTTGTAGTCCTCCTTCCATATGTTAAGGGATGAAAAGGTTATAAAAATACAACAGTCAATCTGAGTTTCATGAAAATATTTTAAAGACTATTAATAATAAGCCTTGATCCCTTTCAGACTTCAACACTACAACTTCTCTGAAGTCAGCACAACTGTGTTTAATTCACTGCAAAAGATCAAAGATATTCAGTCCACATATCTGCAGTAATGGAATAGAACTGCTGTATCAATTATTCTAAATGTAGTGTAAGCTCTAACAGATATCACCCTTAATGAGAGGCTGCTCTGTTTGTAGAGACTACTTACAGTGATAGCTGCAGTATGAACAATTTATTACCATTTGGTTTTGAAACTAAAGCTATTTCTGTGTTCAGTGAATTTTAATACAAGTTACACATCTGGGGCTAGTCCCACCCCAAATTCACTGTGGCTCTGGGGACATCAAAATTTCATAGGTTTCCTGATATGTATATATGTCCCCAAAGAGTTCTCTTTACTATGATAAAGTACTTGAACTGCTGCCATATAATATTGTTCTAGACAGTATTACACTAACTAAATTGTAAATTTATTCTATACATCTTTTTTCACCTGGGGAAAAAAAAAAAATCAGCTTACAAATTCTGGGGAATTTTTCTTGTACAGTCATCACAGGTGCTTTCAGTTTTAACCATCCAGTTTAAGAAAATAAAAACAATAGGCAAGCCATTAAAGTATAATTTTATACAAGCATAACTTCATACACCAACAAAATCCTGTCCAGAGTAAGTTCTTCTATTAGTATACTGTACCGTAGGAGTTTATTTCCTTTGAAATAATATTTGTATTTTCTTATGTATCAATCATGCAACTGATATGTATGACTAGGATACCTGAACCATACATTGACAAAGGGATTATTTAGTTCAACCACAGGACTTATTTTCATTCCAGCTGAAGAAGTATGTACAATGAAAGGATGATCAAGTGAAATTAAATGGATTAGGACACTCGGTGGTGAGATCAGATATTTTAACGTACTTGTTTGCTCTTACATTCTATGAATGTATCTCCAAATGGTAATCAATGCATTTACAAAATCAGTTTTAATATATTTTCTGTTATATTTTTACAATGAGTTTAAATAGAGCTTATTTAGCTACTTGGGCACTCTACTGTTTAAAGCAAGATAATTTATATTCAAGAATATTTTTCTTACACTAATGTGAGAATATTAGGTTTATAAAGCCCTATTACACAGAAAGGTTCCAATGCCGCATGGATTTGTATACTGAACTGTAATGTTAATAGGGTCTAGTTCATTTATATAACTACAAATACTAACAAAGAGTACTAGAAGACATATATGTTTTATAACATAACATACAAATACATTCTGAAAAATACTGCAAGTGCAGGAGGAAAATTAAATATATCTCTTCCATTACCAACACAGAAAAACTCTAGCTGTCTTCCAATCCAGCAATTCCCCAAGCAATCCTCAGAAGTTAGAAAGAAATTTGCTAATTACAGACTAACAATAGACTAAAAAAACACGTTAGTATTAAGGAAGATAACAGGCCAGTAGCTGTATTTTAGGTTTTGGTTGTATTTTAAAAACTGTATAAGGCTAATTGATTCATGAAATCATAGAATGGTTTGGGTTGGAAGGGACCTTAAAGATCATGTAGTTCCAACCCCCCTGCCATGGGCAGGGACACCTTCCTCTAGACCAGGTTGCTCAAAGCCCCATCCAACTTGGCCTTAAACACTTCCAGGGATGGGGCATCCACAACTTCTCTGGGCAACCTGTTCCAGTGCCTCACCACCCTCATAGTGAAGAATTTCTTCCTTATATCTAATCTAAATCTACCCTCTTTCAGTTTAAAGCCATTACCCCTTGTCCTGTCACTACATGCCCTTGTAAAAAGTCCCTCTCCAGCTTTCTTGTAGGCCTCTTCAGGTACTGGAAGGCTGCTATAAGGTCTCCCCAGAGCCTTCTCTTCTCCAGGCTGAACAACCCCAGCCCTCTCAGCCTGTCTTCATAGGAAATGTGCTCCAGCCCTCTGATCATCTTCGTGGCCTTCCTCTGGATTCACTCCAACATGTCCATGTCCTTCTTATGCTGGGGGACCCAGAACTGAATGCAGCACTCCAGGTGGGGTCTCACCAGAGCAGAGTAGAGGGGCAGAATCACCTCCCTCGACCTACTGGTCACGCTTCTTTTGATGCAGCCCAGGATACGGTTGGCTTTCTGGGCTGCAAGCGCACATTGCTGGGTCATGTTGAGCTTCTCATCAATGAATACCTGCAAATCCCTCTCCTTAGGGCTGCTCTCAATCCATTCTCCGCCCAGCCTGTATTTGTGCTTGGGATTGCCCTGACCCATGTGCAGGACCTTGCACTTGGCCTTGTAGAACTTCATAAGGTTCGCACGGGCCCACCTCTCAAGCCTGTCAAGGTCCCTCTGAATGGCATCCCTTCCCTCCAGCGTATCGACCACACCACACAGCTTGGTGTCATTGGCAAACTTGCTGAGGGTGCACTCAATCCCACTGTCAATGTTGCCAACAAAGATGTTACACAGCGCTGGTCCTAATACTGACCTCTGAGGAACACCACTCATCACTGGTCTCCACTTCGACATCGAGCTGTTGACTGCAACTCTTCGAGTACGACCATCCAGCCAATTCCTTATCCACTGAGTGGTCCATCTATCAAATCCATGTCTCTCCAATTTAGAGACAAGGATGTCATGCAAGACAGTGTCAAATGCTTTGTACGAGTCCAGGTAGATGATGTCAGTTGCTCTTCCCTTATCCACCAATGCTGTGACCCCATCGTAGAAGGCCACCAAATTTGTCAGGCACGATTTGCCCTTAGTGAAGCCATGTTGGCTGTCACCAATCACCTCCTTATTTTCCATGTGCCTTAGCATAGTTTCCAGGAGGATCTGCTCCATGATCTTGCCAGGCACAGAGGTGAGACTGATTGGCCTGTAGTTTCCCAGGTCTTCCTTTTTTCCCTTTTTAAAAATGGGGGTTATGTTTCCCCTTTTCCAGTCAGTGGGAACTTCACCAGACTGCCATGACTTCTCAAATACGATGGACAGTGGCTTAGCAGCTTCATCCGCCAGTTCCCTCAGGACCCGCAGATGCATCTCATCAGGTCCCATGGATTACAGCACTGCAATACAAAGAATATACTAACTTTTGAAATACATTATATAACATAAAGTATTAATGAAAATCTATAATTAACATTTTATCAAATTACACATGCCATTAGAATGCCACTTCAGAAATGTTATTTTTCTCTTACTTGCTGCCTGCAATCATGGAGTAGCACTGTAGTAACATACTGAAAGCTGTTGTCTATAGGATAAGCTGAAGTTAAGCAGCTGATGCAAATTCCATGCACTCCCAATACAAAATTCACTGAGGAAGAAAAAAAACTACTGGTGCCTCTATCATGAACTATCAAACTGATTTGATGTTCCTAAAGCATGATTTCTAACTTTTTATTTCCACATATTTTCACCTGACTTAGTGGATATCTAGTACTTCTAAGGATTCTGAGAACCACTGCTTGAATTACCTTTTATTCTTCTAGGGATAACCTCTAATGCTCATACTTAAAGACATACAGATGTAAAAGGTACACCTACTTTCCACCTGGAGCTAGCAGGCACCACAGGTGATGGCATTTTAGTTATATTCACTGTGTTATTGACTGGAGGGGAACTTGCAAAATGGCTCACTAGCAGTATCTGTGAGATAGGACACATTGCACCTCACACTTCTGCAGACCCCATGTTTACAGGAGCCCTCCATCTTCTACTGAGGTGTTCTGGTCCCACCACAAAACCAGGTGATCACTACTTCTATTGACAATGAGAAGAACGCCTAGAGAGACATAAATTATTTTAGCTATGTATACAATTTTAGTTTTGTTTCTATAGAAAGGGCTGGGATGTGGATTCACAGCACCTTGACAGCTCCATGCAAGTTCTCAAGGAAAATTCTTAGTGCCCAGTTGGATCATTCTAGTTAGTGTCCGCCAGGACAATCTAAACAGGGAGTTTGTGTAAGAGGTAATGCTTAGATCAAGTCTGTATCAAGTCTCATCCAAGTATCACAGGGCAAACAGTCCAAAGTTGGGGAGTTCAGTGAAAACATAAGTGATTTGTGATATGACATTCTCTAGCTGGTTGTGGTTGTCTTTGGCTTAGAAATGACCATGCAATAATAGCATCTTTTCCTCTGCTTTCCCCCCCATCCCTAACTGCAGTTCTTGTCCAGTCACTTAGGCTGTTCATCGGGTGTTTGTTGGAGCAAAAGTTGCGTGCTTGATATTCAAGCAGTGGGCACTGACTGCAAACTTTGGTAGGGACTCTGTGTTCACCTTGGCCTGTAGAGCACTATGTGTGGTCATGAGGTTAAAGCATCCTTAAGTTAAAATCTTTCTTGTAGGTCCACAGAGTGTTTTCAAAGGGAGTGGCATCTCAAGAAGGGACTATTCATTGAGGAGATCTTGCTCTGTCAATTACTGGCAAGTCTCTTGTAAGCTCAGTCCATGGGGATGTCCTGAATGCTCTTCATCAGGCAAGACTATACAAATACACGGTCATTGTCATCCAGAAGGAAAAAGACAAAGCAAACAATTCCTCCAGACTTGAGATATCTGCTACTGGCAGAAAATGTGTGGGGTCTGGAAAGGATGTTTCCATGGAAGTAGGAACAGGTATGATCTTTGTCCAAGAACAGTTGGAAGGATTCCATTGCAGAGCAGACTGAAGGGAAAAATGTCCAAGTGTTTTAGATTAAAAGCGTCTGTGCCTTACATAATTGAAGGGAGCAAATGAAATTACCTTCAAATTTTATTTGAATTCACAGTTAATTCACTGCCCACCAACACAAACCTCTGATCACTGATTTAGATATTGAGGAAAAACAGAACACGATTAGACAAACCCTTATCCTCCCCCCTGCCCATTCTCAAATTACCTTGTTTTCACTGCCAGTCCACTGAAAATTCCACTGATGAGGCGACAGATGGTGTAGCAGTCGATGCAGGTGCCTAAAGGTTTCTGCTGCTCTGTTACTCACTGGCCCTGCTCTGGTGTGCAATCAGCAGTGGGACACAGCCTTCTCACAAGTGTCCCTGCTCCAGCATGGCAGCACTTCCCTCAAGAATGTCCCTGTTCTGGCATGGCAGCAGCTGTGGCAGCACTTCCCTCAGCAGTATCCCCGCTCTGGCGTGGTAGCAGTTTTGGAGGCACTTCCCTCAGGAGTATTCCTGCTCTGGCATGGCAGCAGTTTTGGCAGCACTTCCCTCAAGAGTGTCCTCGCTCTGGTTTGGCAGCAGTTTGGACAGCACTTCCCTCAGGAGAGTTCCCGCTGTGGCGACACTTCCCTCAGAAGGGAACCATTCCTTCTGTGCAGGTAGCACCCAACTTAACAGCTGCAGTCTCCTTCAATACGGTGCGCCATATACTTCTCTGGTGAGTAATTTTGGCGCATGCTGTTTTTCTGTCTCCTGGTTCTCTCTGCCACAGCACCTGCTGGAAGCCGTTGTAACTGGTATGTAGCAGTTCATAGTTACCCCATCACCAGCCACCTGTGGCAGCCCGGCCAAACACAGCTCAGACCAGATCATTGAGAGGAACAGTCTAACCAGGCCCTTCCCACTGAGTCTAAATCATTGCCTCCTAATTCTCAGGAGAGTATGACACAAAAAAATCGCAACTGTTGAAAGTAGAGGGGCTTAGAGTAAAATTTCGAGAGAGTTTCTGTCTCTACAGACTCATTTTTAAAGTGCCTGAAAAAATTATCCATGCTACAGGAACAGGCTGATAACTCAGGAAAATGAAAAGGTCACACTGATTCTGAAAACTTACCATTTGAGCCAAACTATTTTACATCAGTGGAAGACTTACACCCCATATATTCTGAGTAGTCCTCATTTATAGCAAATTGTGTTTTATTTTGAATAATTGCTTGTTCTTGGCTAAGATAATTGTGGTTCAGCACTAGCAGCATATAAAGTCATAATCCTTTATCACTTTGGTGCCATCATACTCTTTTGTAATTCATCTTGACGTGTAATAGGCCTACATACCATTATATGATTTGTTTCTTCAATTGTTTATACCTCAGTAGAGCACAGTGAAGACCTGTATTTGAGAACTGGAAGATTTTTAAGGACCTGACTCAGAAAAGCACTGAAGTATACGAGGCTAGACCCTCAACTGTATAAAATGAGCCTGGATTAAGGAATTTCTCTACTAAGAATCTAGTCCCTATTTTGCAGTGTCAGAGAAAAAAAATTAAATAGAATTATTTATACTTTATCTATTATTTATTTATACTTTCTAGCTTAAATTAGCATTTTTATAACCCTTGTACTTCTTCCTCTAGGAGTAAACTTTGTAACAATAATGAAAATCATGACTTTCAGAAAAGGCAAGTCAAATAATTAAGACGTCTGAAGAGGGAGAAAGTTTTTTAGAATGAATTATATTTTTCTCTCCCACAAGATGTACCTCATGATTTCTAACAAACAAGAAAAATGTCACTACACTGCAAAGCTCAAATCATCTCCAATTTAATTATTGTAATCTTTGATTTGGTCACAGAAAACTTCTAGATACAATATGTACTGGCATAAAAAACCAGTTACCCTCACATCACTTCTTGTCAGCTGTTGTTATCCAGGCCATTGTGCAGCCCTCCTCCCCTGTCCCCAACAGTGCTTATCAGTATTTAGATCAAAGATGGAACAAGAACAATATGAGAGGAAAAACTATTTGGGAAAGAAAGTGAAATAGGGAAGGCAAGTGAGTAGATCAAACCCACAAAAATAGATATGACTATAAGGCTCACCTGCCTTGAATCATTCAGTCCTAAAATTCATGGTATCTTCTCATAATTAAACATATCAAATATAAATTATTTATAAATAAATCATATTTATTTTTGATTCAGATTATCAAAACACATCACTAAAAGTAAAAGTACTTTGTAAATAAACCAAATATGCTTTTTATCAAGAAGAATAAGAAGAATGAAGACACTGCATCCACTGCATCAAAGCTGCATTCATTTCATTTTCTTCTTTTCATCAGCTTTGTTTTTTGTTGAGTGTATAACTATTCCACTCCAGTGGGCTTCTAAATGAAAGTCAAGTTCATCAGTCCTCGTGCTATGTCAAGTGTGTTATTAGATGAATGCTTTTTCAGTAACAAAAAGATATAAATGGGTAGGATTTAAGTGTATACTATATTAAGTATAGAACGTATAAGAATATACAGGACAGTAATTCATATGAGGGATATCAACTCTGATAACTTGGCCTTTGAGGACAGAACTGGACTGAAAGGTCTTTTTGTTCCTTCAGTCTGGGTATTTTGATTGGATTTAAAAAAAAAAAAAACTAGCTGAGCCCAGGAAGAACTTCTATTAGTCATCCACTTGTGTATATCACACATTAATCACTAGAAGACAAAACAGAAGGAAAGAAAAATGTAAGCATTTAGTTGAACAATTACTAAAGTTATTTTTGAGCCAGTTTTTGCAACTGTGTAATTAAGGTTTACAAAATGTAGAATACTCTGACTCACCTCTTCTTGTTACAAAACGCAGAGGGAAAATAAGTTTTATTGTATGTAGGTTCTCTCCAAATGTACTAATCAGAATCCTTGTTTCTCATTTAGAAGAAAATGTGATGGGAACAATCTTAGTGACTTCTAACTCCTGCTTGACTTTGGACCAAATTTTCTATCTAAACATTTTAAGATATGGAGCTAACTGGAATGTAACAAAGTTTATTGTTGTTATTGCTTATGCAGAAAAGGTCTGACACAAAGCAAAACAAATATGTCAATTTTTAAGCAGTGTAAAAACCACACAATTAAGCACCTTATTTTACTGGTCCTGTTACCGTAAGTACCGGCAAATTAAAAACTCTCTAAGACTCAATTTGGAGTTTTAGAAAGCAGGCATTCTTTATTGCGGCGCTGGGCGCACAGGGGATCGCTCCACCTAGTGTGTGCACTGAGCTGCTCAACTATAGGGGTTATGTACAATTAGAATATACATATTCATCGGATTTCTGAGAAATTATTAACATATTCATGTTATTTCCTGGAACTCATTAACATATGTAAAAGTCTTTGACGCATGCAGTCTTATGTCCATTGGTGATCTTTCAGGGTCCTCTGGTGGTCGTCGATAGTCTTCCTCACCATGTCCTCTAGTTGAACTCAGTCTTCACGGATGCACAGTTTGTTCTTTGGCTCGGTTGTGCATTTTGCTTACACAAACTAGCTTATTTCAGCACAGCTTCCTTGTCTATTCTACTCCAAGATACAAAATTTCAAGGTCTTCTTTTGCCTACTGAATGTTTAGCTCATCTATTTACAGGGTACTTCTACTGAAGGTCTAGCTTATCTACAGAGTACGTCAAACTTGGCTACATTACTCCAGTAGAGAGAACCATATGTCTCTTCAGTGTTCTTTTGTACTCGGTATCAGTGCCATAACAACGATGACACTGTTACCAATGTAATTAACAGCTATGGGTCTAACAAAACTCATTAAGTCAGTTGAAAGACTTCTGTAGACGTCTGTGGCCTTTCAAAATAGCCTGTTCCAAACTTATCCAAATTACTTTTCTATATCAACACAGAAAATATTTTCTTTAGCATCATCAGTTATTTTTACTTTGCTTTCTAAAATCAGAACATTATGACAAAAGAAACATAATTGGTGTACTTACTCAATATGGAGTATTTTTAGAATTAATCATTTATGGCTTATCAAGGGAAGATAAAATAATTGATAAGCAAGCATTTTCATAGTTGTCACTGAATATTGGGCATTTGTTATTCCATATGCTGACAATGTTGTCAGGAAAGACTTGCTGAGAATGTCTATGATGTGCCTTTGTTCCAGTATTCAATCATAATCAACAGTTCTTGAAGTAGTAATAGTTCAAAATGGCCCCAAGGCCCCATAAAAAAAGAACTGCTGAGCTCTGTGACCTTGATCTTTAGAAAAGGTAAAAAGTTTTGAGACTGGATCTGAATATTAACATTGACAAGATGCCATTTAACAGTTTTAGAATTTTCAAATATAATGTGTAATAATTTTGATATGTGTTCAATACATTCTTAACTTTATTGCAGAACTTGGTGTTCCTAATTAGATATAATTGGATCTAGTTTTCGGTACACAGCCACTAAAGAAACAAGATAAATGCTGCAGGAAATGTGGTATGACCTTTTCATTATTGCTTTGTCAGGACATCTGTCAAGAGACTTTTCCTCTATTCCAAAGCAGTCAGACATTGCAATGAACTGTAGTAAGGTATAGCTTTTTCTTGGTAGGGAGCCAGACTATGTTATCCAGTAAGATTCATGCTGTACTATAGTCAACAAGATATCAAGAAACAAGGTACATAATAAAATCAAATTTGTCTTTTGAAGTAGTAAAGGTCAACAATTTACTGCACTTTAGAAAGGAAGATATGAAAGGACAAAAAAATTTGCATTTTCTACATCCCTGCTAATATTATCTGTGAAGATACTTTAGAATTTTTATTACACAAATTTATTTCTGAAATGTTTTTAATAAGCAATTTTGTAACATCAGCAATGAAAGGCAAATGAGAAATGGCAGCTCAAGATTTGCAGGAGAAAGAATAGACATAGGCAGACATAGCTTTCTCACAAAAGGAAAAAATTGGTTAGATTTATCAAATGCTGGAGAGTGTAATAGTTATGACAGTTTTTAGGAAGCTGCTAAAACTATTCTGTCTTCTTAGGTTAAAATGAATTGTTTCAGAGACAAAAGAAGCATGCCAGCCCCCCCCAAATTAATAACCTTTTTCAAATGCTTGTTATATAGTAGAGAAAAAAATGACAGAGTGTGTTCCAGTATACATGCATACGTTTTCTAGTCTCCATATTACTTCTAAGAGAACTGCAAAGAGTAAGAAAAGTACAAGATACATGTCAGTGGTATTGACAGTCCTCTCTATTGGGAATGTTTTAGAGGCTTGCTAATCAAAACCATCATGGGTATAGAACAAGCTAAAACTTAACAGTAATTACCTGCTGCAACAACACACTCTCGGGCAAATATTTGCTACTCATGAGTAGCCATGCCTTCATTCTAAGGAATATACAATTGCAACATTTAGAATGTTCTTAAACTTTTTACTGGAAATTAAATGTGTTTACATTATAGCTGTCTTTCTCTTTTCTCCTGGTGTTTCACTAAACCTGTTACATCTCTCAATTAAACCTCCAATCTTGTAACTGATTTTATGCAGAAAGAGTGCTAGAACCCAAAGTATATCCCTTGGAGTCTTTCTACCTCTCATTCTACAACTGAGGCATGAGACTACATTCTTTGGAAAATAAATGATCTGATGCAAGTTTCTGGATTTCTTTTTTTAAGTGAAAGAAATTTTTTTTTATAACTTCATATTTTATTGAATACCTTCAATTTTCAGAACACATAAGTGGCAAGGACATATTTAGCAGAAGGCAGCCAGTTATTGAAGCACTATGGGTTCAGCCCCACATTATCAATAATACAGGATTGCAGAGCCCAAAAAGCTATATAAATAAACATAAGTATTATTATAAAGAACAATTCCAGGAGTTGTCAGTCTTGTTTATTAGTACACCAGGGAAGAAAGCAGGAAGACTGCTTCCTAGTACGATATTAAGTACCGTAGAGGAAAGACGCTATGATTTAGCAAATACTTCCTTTGTTGTTTAATACCATATAACATTTCTAATGCTTTCTGATCCTTCAGTCAGCATGTTCCCATCCTCCCCCCACTCCCTTACAAAGAAACACTCCGGGAGGCATGCTTAGTTACAGCCCAGTGGCCTGGTTTATTGTCATTTTCTGGAATGGAGTCATGCTTTGACATGTCCAGTTACTATTATTTCCTTAAACTTTTCACACACTGAATAAAGCTGAGCTTTCTGAGGTGAACACCCACAGGACTACTGCAGCTGTCTCTGCTGTAAAAGGTTTAGTAGTGACACATGACTTGACATCCTACAGATAGTTTACAAATGAAATTACTCTCAGTCAGGGGAGTACAGATTCTTATCTCGGCAATTAAACCATGCCTAGCTGCAAACTTAAACCTTGCGATTTCTTGCCTCAGCGTGACTAAATAAAATGGAGTTAGAAACATGAAAATTTGCAACAATTGTGAGGGATCTTAGAGTGAGAAAAGGATAACAGAGCAGTCATCTAAACCTGGTTTGGCACTGGCAGAAGTCGCCCCACCGACACCACAACCTCCGATTAGGCCAGGCAGAGCATCCTCCCCCTCAAATGCCATAAGCAGCCTACATCCAGCTAGAGGAGTGACAATGCAGGGTGCAGCACCAGGGACCCAAACCTGGGTGTGCATATGTGACCATGGTGCCTTTCTCACCAGCATGTGGAATAGCAGGATTTAGGGAGCAGCAGGGTACACATAAAGCTGGGGCACCCACAGCTCTAACAGGAGATGTATGTAAATAGGAGAACCTGCATCCCCAGAAGCGGAGGGGGGTGCCTGCAACTCACATGGCCTGCAATAGGGGGAGCATGCACATAGTAGTGAGTGTGTGACTAAACATTTGAGTAGTTATAAAGCATTTAGAAAAATGTAGGTCTTCATTAACATTTTGTGTGCACTACTGTAGCTATCCTGAATGACTGGCTCACTGATAGACAGTTAATAACATGTCATTAACAAATCATCAAGCTGCTCCAATCCTCATTTGTTCTAAACCACGAGCTGAACAGGTTTCCCTGCAATAGCCTACCTCTCATTTTTATTATATACAAAGCTTTTTTCTGTGCACATGCCCAGAATAGCCATATGACACAGCAGAGTGGAAAGGAAAGATATCTATACTACCTCTCCTTACTACAGGTATTTATTCTGGCTTGAAAACTGTGTTAGTAGACCTTAGAGCTCTGTACTTGTCTCTAAACATGTCAGCATACTCACAGCTATCTGCTGCAGAAGTTAAATAAGAAAAGGAATGACCATATAGAGGAGCCCTTCAAGTTTTTTCAGGTGCTCCTTAGAGCAATTAAGCTCTAAGCAAAGCAGGTTCTGACAGGACTTGTAGCCAGGGTAAATAGATTATTTTGTCCTCTGAAGGTAGTAGAGACCTGAGATCACCTGCAAAGAGAAAATGAGAGGAATTTATTTCAGTAAAATTTGTTTAATCTACCAAAAAAGACCTTTACACTGATTTAAACTGCTAGTACATGAAACTAACTGAATTCACAAAAGGCGGCACTTAAAAAAAAAAATCTAAGAATAACCTGACAAAATCAGGGTAGAATAACTACTGGCACCACAGCTGTGGTATATTCTTCACCATTTGTACTGTTTCAGTGAAGACTTTGTGTTTAACTAAAAGTAATTCTCTAACCAAAAAAGAAATAATGGAGTTAAGGTGAAATCTTCTTGATGTAAATAATATGGGTCAGTCATAATGATCCTTTAGATCTTGGAACACAGCCACCTGCCTAAAAATTTACATTCCTCCTACCACTGCTCATGTTCCTCTCTTTGCTATGCAGAAGTTTTTTCCTCAAGCATAATTATATTTTAACTAAAAGATTATAAATATGCAATGCTTATAATCACATTTTCATGAAATGTTGGAAATAAGATGAAATCAGTTCAAGAGGAATTAAATAATGAGAAAATGTAATTCAAATAAATAAATCAATTCTGTTTAATATTTATTGTAATTTAATGTAGGAGTCACTAACTTTAAATTTGCAAAATATATTGTAACTTGTGTTATATCAGTTAATACTGCTGTGTATTAAGTCTGCATGTGATTTGTTAGCCTTTTTCCCAAAGTTATTAGTGTTCCAGTAAGTCTGCACAGCTTTTGATTACTTTCTAGAGAGGAAAAAGTAACTTATGTCACCCAGTGGCTACAAATTTCATCTGCAAGAACCACATACAGAAAAAAACCCCAGACTACATATAAGCATTTAAATTTAAGGGGGATCCAGTTACAAAATAAACTTACAATAGTGAGTAGCTGCACAGTTTTTGATAGTTATCTTTTATGTTATGCTAGAAGAACTTTCTCAATGACACCCCTATCATGAACATTATCATACTGTAAACACCAATCTTTTGGCATGTTGTCTGAATATATACAAACCAACTGAGAAAAAAAAATACCTCAAGCAAAATATTTGCTTTAGGATATCATGAGTCCCTTAAGATCCCTAAAGACTTCAATATTACTTTTAATTAGATGTCACTTAACAAGTTCCTTGAAGTTTGGATTTTGATAATGGCCAAACTAATACTCTGACCAGTGACTTTCCACTAGAAAGAAATGAAATAAGTAATTATCATATTTGTAGATCCATAAAGGTTGAGACAGAGATTAATGTAATGGAACAATCATCATGAAAATCAATCATTTATTTGGTAAACCAGGCACAAGCAAAACACATTAATCTTTCTTAGTGGTTAAATATATAGTCTTATACAAGATTAAAAAAAAGTTTATGTTCTTTAGGGATAGGAAACTGTACTGGGAAGAAGTAACACCAAAAAGAGCCCTGGGAATCATGAGCCTAAGTTCACAACATGACAATGCAGTAGAATCATAGAATCATTGAGGTTGGAAAAGACCTTTAAGATCATCAAGTCCAACCGTCGACCCAACACCACCAGGCCCACTAAACCATGTCCCTAAGTGCCTCATCTACACGACTTTTAAATATGTCCAGGGATGGGGGGGACTCAACCGCTTCCCTGGGCGGCCTGTTCCAATGTTTAACCACCCTTTCAGTAAAGAAATTTTTCCTCATGCCCAATCTAAACCTCCCCTGGTGCAACTTGAGGCTATTTCCTCTCGTCCTGTCACTAGTTACTTGGGAGAAGAGACCAACACCCACCTCGCTACAACCTCCTTGCAGGTAGTTGTAGAGAGCGATGAGGTCTCCCCTCAGCCTCCTTTTCTCCAGGCTAAACAAGCCCAGTTCCCTCAGCCGCTCCTCATAAGACTTGTTCTCCAGACCCCTCACCAGCCTCGTTGCCCTTCTCTGGACACGCTCCAGCACCTCAACGTCCTTCTTGTAGTGAGGGGCCCAAAACTGAACACAGTATTCGAGGTGCAGCCTCACCAGGGACGAGTACAGGGGCACGATCACTTCCCTACTCCTGCTGGTCACACTAGTTCTGATACAGGCCAGGATGCCATTGGCCTTCTTGGCCATGTGGCACACTGCCGGCTCATGTTCAGCCGGCTGTCGACCAACACCCCCAGGTCCTTTTCCGCCAGGCAGCTTTCCAGCCACTCTGCCCCAAGCCTGTAGCGCTGCATGGGGTTGTTGTGGCCGAAGTGCAGGACCCGGCACTTGGCCTTGTTGAACCTCATACAGTTGGCCTCGGCCCATCGATCCAGCCTGTCCAGGTCCCTCTGCAGAGCCTTCCTACCCTCGAGCAGATCAACACTCCCACCCAACTTGGTGTCGTCTGCAAACTTACTGAGGGTGCACTCAATCCCCTCATCCAGATCATCAATAAAGATATTGAACAAGACCGGCCCCAAAACTGAGCCCTGGGGAACACCGCTCATGACCAGCTGCCAACTGGATTTAACTCCATTCGCCACAACTCTCTGGGCCCGGCCGTCCAGCCAGTTTTTGACCCAGCGCAGAGTACACCTGTCTAAGCCGTGAGCCGCCAGCTTCTCTAGGAGAATACTGTGGGAGACGGTGTCAAAGGCCTTGCTGAAGTCCAGGTAGACCACATCCACAGCCTTTCCCTCATCCACCAGGCGGGTCACCTGGTCATAGAAGGAGATCAGGTTGGTCAAGCAGGACCTGCCTCTCATGAATCCGTGCTGGCTGGGCCTGATCCCCTGGTTGTCCCACTCATGCCTTGTGAGCGCCCTCAAGATGAACCGCTCCATAATCTTCCCCGGCACCGAAGTCAGGCTGACAGGCCTGTAGTTCCCCGGATCCTCCTTCCGGCCCTTCTTGTGGATGGGCGTCACATTGGCAAGCCTCCAGTCGCCCGGGACCTCCCCTGTTAACCAGGACCGCTGATAAATGATGGAGAGTGGCTTGGCGAGCACCTCCGCCAGCTCCCTCAGCACTCTCGGGTGGATCCCGTCCGGCCCCATAGACTTGTGAGCGTCCAGGTGGCGTAGCAGGTCATTGACTGCTTCCTCTTGGATTATGGGGGGTTCATCCTGCTCGCCGTCCCTGTCTTCCAGCTCGGGGGGCTGAGTACCCCGAGGATAACTGGTCTGCCCGTTAAAGACTGAGGCAAAGAAGGCATTGAGTATCTCAGCCTTTTCCTCATCCTCGGTGGCAATGTTCCCCCCTGCATCCAATAAAGGATGGAGATTTTCCTTGGCTCTCTTCTTGTCATTAATCTATTTGTAAAAACTTTTTTTGTTGTCTCTAATGACAGCAGCCAGATTGTGTTCTAGCTGGGCTTTTGCCTTTCTCATTTCTTCTCTGCACGACCTAACGAGATCCCTGTACTCTTCTTGAGTCGCCTGCCCCTTCTTCCACAAGCGGTAAACTCTCCTTTTTTTCCTGAGTCCCAGCAAGAGCTCCCCGTTCAGCCAGGCCGGTCGTCTTCCCCGCCCGTTCTTCTTACGGCGTACAGGGACAGCCTGCTCCTGTGCCTTTAAGACTTCCTTCTTGAAGATCGTCCAGCCTTCCTGGACCCCTTTGCCCTTCAGGACTGTCTCCCAAGGGACCCTCTCCACCAGTGCCCTGAACAGGCCAAAGTTTGCCCTCCGGAATTCCATGGTTGTGGTTTTGCTGCCCCCCCTTCTTACTTCACCAAGAAGCGAGAATTCTACCATTTCATGGTCGCTAAGCGCAAGACGGCCTCCGACCACCACATCTCCCACCAGTCCTTCTCTGTTTGTAAACAGCAGGTCGAGCGAGGCACCTCCCCTGGTAGGCTCACTTACCAGCTGTGTCAGGAAGTTGTCTTCCACACACTCCAGGAACCTCCTAGACTGCTTCCTCTCTGCCGTGTTGTATTTCCAGCAGACATGTGGGAAGTTGAAGTCCCCCACGAGAACAAGGGCTAGCGATTGAGAGAATTCTGCCATTAGAAGGTGCTAAGTGTAAGCTTTTGCTGCATATTTAAGAGATAAAAGAGCTGTCTTGTGTCTTTATTTACCATGATATAATTGCTATTGGAATAGTGTCCAAGGTCCACAGTGAAGAAAATATTGCCGAAATTGGAAGGGTTCAATTGCAAATGACATTGAAGGTTTGGAAAACCTGTAAGACTGAAGCATTTTTGTCTATTTATTTTACTCGAGAAAAGATGAAAGACTAACATAATAATGTATAAATAACAGTATGGAGAATAAAAAGGTGAAGGAATTCAACTTCCAAAAGTTCTTACTTTATGTTATTTAAAGTTAACATCTAAACATTTTTTCTCCTTTTTTATAGGGCAAGAGGGAGGGATGGATTAATGCTAGTACTGCAGTTCATACATTGACTCTTTTCTATAACTCCTCTGATACTGTAAGTAATAATACACATATTACTGCAGTTTGTCTTTATGATGGAGATTTAAAGTACTCTTCCACAGCAAGTGCAAGCAAAACAGTGCATTTTTTTAATAATAAGCTTATTTCTATAAACGAAAATGAACTTAATCATATTCAGTATAACACTTGTTACATACAGATGAGTTGTTCATTTATATATTTATATAAAAATACATATATTACATATTACTGCCTGCTTTCAAGAATGAATAGGTTTTATTTAGACTTAGTGAAATAAATATAATTAATCTACATAGAAAAATTATAGTGTAAAATATGTTTGGAAAATTACTGTAAAATTGTATTTAAGAACCTCAAAAGATTTAAGGTTTGTTCCTTATTATTAAAATATCCCTTGGATCCTTGTTTCAACACCTTATAGGAATAAAATCAACTTTAACCATTGTAATTTCAGACATGTAGAAAACTAGAGAAAAGAATTGTAGAAATTATAAAATCTATAAAGATTAGATATAGGACTCTATTCTCCAAAATATTCTCCAGAATGATGATTTAAAAGTTTCTGTTGTCAGGGTTTTAACTGTCTTCATGACTCCATAGCCTGATTGTTGACCTGGATTTCATAAGAGTTTAAGCCAGTATGTAAGAGATGAGGCAAAGTGTGGAAGAAAGAATAAGGTTCAGAGCCATAGTGACAGTTCTATGAAAAATAAACACAAACCAGAAGAACTAAAATTAAAATTAAATGGAAATTAGAATTATTGCAGCCATGTAACATGAAAGAAAGTAACAAATGCTGTATGCTTTTTATGTAGTGAAACTTGATAACAGACATATGTAAGAGGACTTCATAAAACAAAAGGATTTGCTTTAATATAATTTCAGATGATCTATAAGTATGGACCTCTTTGAAAAAACTTTACCTTTAGCATAATATCTCAGTTATCCATTCATAATTATGATTCTACAGCACTCATGTGGAAAACCAGCCATCATGGAAGTATGGTCTAAAACGACTTAGAATACAGAACACTAAAAACATGTCTACAAATTATTGATCAGTTCGAGTCCATCATCCATCATCGAGTCCATTATCATCAGTGAAACTGTTGTGAAGAAAGTAGTCTCATCAGTGAGTAGACTCATGGAAAAGCATCACTACCAATAAAAAAACCTGAGGTTCAAATACCTGTTGTGTTTCTTAGGAAACCTTTTTGTGAAAAGAAAAAAAACCAACACCCAACCCCCCAAAAACCCAACCACAACAGAATTTTACCATAAATATCACTGAACTGTTTAAATTGCTTTTTTTTAAGCTGACAAGTAACTCTGAACAGATTGTGATACTGTTTGTTTTTTTTTTAAATGCATTCTCTACAATTGAGAGGTACACCAAAAAATAAAATACAGAAAATGGTTCATAATTTGGTTTAATAGGAATTTAGCCTATATAAGAAAGAAGCATCATGAAAATAACATCACTGCAGCTTACCTGAGAACTAAACATTACAGCACTTGCTTCTGACAAAGCGTCAACTCGTCCAGATTCCCTTATTACAAAATGTCAAAGCAGAGCTGTCAGGAAGAAAGTTCAGTTTAGGACTACAAAAATAATTGCTTAATACTCAGATAAGTGTTCTTAAATATGTTTAACTATCCTGAAAACAAGAAGCAATCAAAAACAAGGAAGAAAACAGAGTGGACCAATATTCCACCTCCAGTTAATTGAAATCTTACCTTTTTCTCTCACTGACTAAGACTTATGGAGATACGAGCTGATATTTTTTAGATGCTTTTGTTAAATTAACACAGATCAAACTTCTCTCTGCTTTCAGTTGTTAGCCTCAGGGTGCAGGTACATCTAAGAGCACTGAGAAACCTCTTATTATTGATGGTTGTACAAATTTTTGACCATGATAGCACCTTGCATCTTTTCCCTTTTTGTTGTGACAGATAAGCCTAAAAAAATTCAGTTTGAAACTGAAGATAAGCAGTGAGCAGCAAAATGTTTGATGCTTATTCAAAGCTTATCTGAATTGCCCATACTTCCTGAGACCAGTCAGTCTCATAAAATCTACAGTTCTTCCAAATTCCAGAGAGCTCAGAAATACCAGGAAAATTGTTTTTAATCTTTGTATGTTGACACTTCTGTCTCTGCAGACTCCAGCTAAGACCTGCAAATGCAAAACCATGCACAAGTAAAAAATCTGTGACTTAATATAAGTCTGTACCTTAATCAGTTATTTGATTTTTGAGGACTATTATCATTTTTATTGTTAGGGCCCTCAGCTGTCATCCTATCCTCAGTCACAGGTCTGCCATATGACTCGCCAGAAGTTAAATGCTATTAGTCACATCACCTGCTTCTGCATCTCCTCACAGCTTATTTTTCGTACACTTTAAATGATTTCTTTACTGTAGCAGGAAATTATGCACTTCAAAAAATTTAAGCTCTGGCATGGGAAAAAAAAGCATACACAAAAAAAGTTGCTCTTAAAACAATACTCAGGAAGAAAAAAAAAAATTGTAGGTTTTCTCAAAATAATTAATTCCAGTTTTATCATTTCTGCTACAGGAAAAATTGGAAAGCAGTTTCAAAACAGGGAACTGATCCTGTTATAATAGATTTATATTGAAATGTTTGAATAAAATCCATAACATGATAGGATCAATTTCTAAAATAATCTAGTTACTACTGTAATTTAAATTGAAATTAATACACTGTTTCTCCTCAGCTCTGCATTTGTGAAGACAGGCTACTCTCTGAAGAACTGGATATTATGATGATCATCAACACCATTATATCGCATTTTGAGAAGACAAGTTTATAGTTACATGACTGTGGCTGTATTTAGCAAAATCTTTAAATGCAAAGAATTGAAATACAGCTCTACCTTCTTCAGTCAATTTGTTAGAAGAATGTGAAATAACTGTAATGTCAAGACTTGTAACAACTTTTTTTGAGAATGATTAAACCATCTTTTCACTCCTGGAAAACCTAGCAGCACAACTGACAGATGGTCAAAATAAAAATGACCGTGAACTGTATTAATTTGATTGCATTACATTTATTTTGAGTAGCTAAATCATGTTTGACTAAACAAAACAAGGATTAAATATTTCTTCCTCTAGTCTACCTTATGATTATCTAGGTTTATTCATGGTAGCAATCTCACCCGAGATTTCTACATCCAACTCTGCAGGGGTTTGGTCTCCAACGTTCTTTAAAGTAGTTTCTCCTCTTCTGTATGTATTCTGTAGGAAAACATACCTGCTTTTAGTACTGCTTTTCCTATTGCTATTAGTATGAAAATATTTTATCATTAAAATATTACAAAAATGCAGTCACTCTAAGTTATTAGGAAGTACCTTTTGTTTTAAAAAACAGGAAGGTTTTTGTTTGTTTACCAACTTGTGTTTCAATATTCTGGAAGATGAAAATACCACTTGTGTGACCCCTGCATGGGAGTGTGTCTGTGTGTGTCAATATGACTATACAATCGATCTGTTAGATAAAAGCAAAGCACAGCCAGACATATCATACCTGTGTAGGAAGACAGTTTAGCAATCTGAGCCACATTGCATTTTCTACCATACTCTTGAGTAGAAGCAGAATGAAATCCCTAACATACAACTTCAACCATTGCAGGTAACCACCCTCATTCCAGCCTAGCATCTCCTGGGAGAAAATGACTGTTCTATAACAAAACCAGAGAAATCCATGCTTACTAACTTGCATGAGACATCCCGAAATCTGAATTGAGAAAGCAGAGGAAATTGGTTTGCCTATGGCATTTGTACTGCACTTGCAACACTTTTCAGCATCTAGTACACATGCTGAACATCCATGAGTCATATTTAGATGTTTTTCAAGATACATGATTGTTTCTTTTTCTTTACATAGAACTTTCCCTCACTTGGGAAATGTCTTAGCACATTCTGTTAATGTACATTTCACGACGATTTAAAGGGATTCTAAGGTATAGTCTGTATTGCCCTGTTTGAAAAGTCAAGCACTTTGTATCTTCTAATCACAGACTAAAATCCTCTGAATTCAGGAAAACGTTTGAGGCCCAGCCCTCAATTTTATGAACACCATTTTTGCGTTGATTATTCACTAGCATCTAAGAATGTCCTGGAATTCAGAAGTACAGAAGCCAGGCTGTTTCACAATGTTCTGTTCTCAAAGAACACATCTTTCTGATTCTACTGATTCTCTGCATTTCTACTGATTCTCTCACCCTTGATTTTACCAAAATCAAGAAACTGTGTCTAACATTTTTAGATTTTATACTTTCATGGTCTATTTACCAACGTGGTCAGCACTAAATAATCAACCCCAACTGCCCCTCCACCTGCACCTTTATTTTTAACATTTGAAGTACTTCATAGTTACTTAGAACTGGATTACCCAATTAATTAAAACAAAATATATCCATTTGACAATGTCTATGTTCTTTGAAGATTTAAGCTTTTTTTTCTTCCAGACTATAATGGACTCCAAATTCTGAAGCTGCAAGCAGAAGGCCCCCGTGTCTGAGAGTATTCCAGTTTCTGCCAAACCATATGGCGCATCTTTATTTAAATGTTAATGATTTTCCTGTTCAGCATGAACTCTTTGAAGTAATGCCGCATTTGCCTTTGATATAAAGTAGTTTGATGTAAACCAGCTTAATTAAAAGTTAATTTAATAAGTTTTCAGTGTGCTGTAACTATAATCCTTCAGCACCAAACTTTCCAATCAGGACATATTTTTAATTGGTAGAAGTGTTACAGTGGTTTTAGGAAATCTTTTTCAATTAATTTGGAAGTGTTGCTCTGGTTAGTAGAATCAATGCCTCTTGCTATTTATCTTCAAGGGAACGTTTTGTTTCTAAGCAAATTAAATCCCAAAGGACAAAAAGTTGTATTTTAGCAGGCTCTCCGAATGTTTTCTGTTTGAAATAATTGCAAATGTGCTGGTTGCTTTTACAGCATATAATATGACTTCAACTTCTATGCAAAGGCCCATGAAAGACATTTTGGATATACAATTTCCCAGGAGAAACAAATCCATTGTTTGAATAGAAATTACATCAAGATTTCCATGCAAAAGCTAATATACTGCATTTTTAATGTTAGTCTGACAGTACCTTACTGTTCCTGCCATGTATTTTGTTTATCCTGAAAGCTGAACTTTACTGAAAGCAGGTGACAATTCCAGTGTTCTGAATAGACTACTGGCAGGTGGTTGTGTCAAGAAGACTTTTTGACAAACCTCCTTGAGGTACAAGTAACAGAAGTTAGCACTACATCCCAGGAAGAATACTATCGTTATAGTCAATTAGCACTTTTGGCAATGTAGCATAAGGGTTGGTGTTTCTGGCAGCAACATTATCCACAAAACAACATGCAATCTGCTTCTAGAACAGAGTGTAGAACATCCTCTTTGCCAGTGACCTAAATGCCAGACTGTTCCAAATGAGTATTTGTTTGTTTTTGTTCAAGAAGTGCACCTGTCCTGCGAACTAAAAAAACCCCACAAGTTTGAAATCTCATCCCACTGGATCCAAATTTCATTTGGTTTCTTGACCTACATGAAAATGCTGTGCATCTTTCTGTTATTAAGCTAGATGTTTATGAATTGACTTCCCACTGAAGTGTATCTACCCTGTTCAAGCAGGGCAACATATTTGTTCAGTGTCATCTAGCAACTTACTTATCTCTGGTCAAAAAATATTTTATTAATAATGCAAAAAAATATATACTCCTCTAATACAAGGTCAGTTCTTCTCTATAACACGGTGCTTTTTTCCTTTGTGAGTCAAACTGCTCCTTCATTCCCCCAAACTATATTTCATTCCTGTTGGTGTAAAGAAGTTAGGTATGCCTTCTTTCTCCCAAACCAGAAACATCAAGATAAGAGGAGGTTCATGTAACAAAAACAAGTATAGCTTTTACAAGTGTACATTCAGTCTGTAGAGTCTCCACTGACACCCAACAATGGAAAGTCATCGGTCACCTATCCAATCTTTTCTCAAACTTTGCCTATCCAATTCCCCATCCCCAACCTTTTCCTAATTTCACAAGTTTCCTTCTCGTATTCTCTTAGGCCATCACTTATCTAACAGATCATGATGCTCTGATCTTCACAAACCACAGAGTACTCACTAAGTTTTTCCTCTCTGGAGGCTGAACTGTCAGTCTCTAGTTGATGTATGTGTGGAATGACACTGTTATGGATTCACACCAGACCTTTATATTTAAACAAACTTTAACATTACAGATGTGAACATTGCATTAAAACTAGAAAAGACTCGTGCTTTACTTTCCTTAGGTAACTTTAAAGGAATAAAACAACCCAAAGAAATTGATTTCACATGCAGCCTTGAACTCTTCCTGTTCTCCGACTTATAATTCATTTTCTATGTACTGGCAATCAACCAAGCTTGCATAGGCCTACTGCATCCAGTAAGCACTGTCTAGCATGAAGTTCAATAAAACAGAATTGTTCTACCTCTTCATTCTAGAAACTCTTTAAACCACCACTATTTGTAAACTAGGTTTCCCGTCAATTTTATTAAACAATTAATATGATTTGGGGGCACTAGGGAGTTGAAAATGTATGCTCCAATACAAATTATAGAAATAATTGCATCATCACACAAGCATTTGCAACAGGCTGGAATCTAAAGGCAAAAACTCAAGTAAAGAAGTCCTCCAGGTGGTAACAGCCAGTTAATCTGCATAACGTGTATCTGTGCATTACATGCAGGAAAGTCTTTAGTGACTTCCTCAAACCCATGTTTGGACAAGACTATTTGGAACACAATGTGAATACACTGAAGAACAGACCAGCATTAGGGCTATTTACTAAAATACCAAGTAAGACTTCAAAACATTAAGTGGTACCTAGGTGTGAAGCTAGATTAAAAAGACACCTAAATACAATTTTAGGGTCTGAAAGCCACACTAATAGTCAGATTTAGTCTTCCATGTCCTTGAGCTGTTGTCTCCAGTTAAAAAAAAAAAAGAGGGGGGGGGGGGGGGAAAGGTGAATTTGACTACTTGCATTGTGATAGAAAGTTCACTTTCTTGTCTAACCATTCCTAGATGAGGCTTTGCCCTTTAAAATGCAGAAAATGGTAATAAAAGGCAGAAGAGAGAGAGAGAAGCTTTCAGAATTTAAAAGTAAGCTGCCTCAAAAGAACAGTCATTTTATTCCTCTGTGTGCCAGTAACTTCAGCAAAAAAGGCCATTTCAATATTACTGGGATAAATGTAGGTCAGACCTCTTTTGCTGTGAGCTCAGGACTGATGGAGAAACACATGTTCTCAATTTTAAACTAGCCAAGGAGACAAATTGCTGTCGAGGCTAAAGTGGTAACTTAAAAACCTTTCTGCTCTTGGACTCACTAGATCTGGTCACCTAAAGCTTTCTGTTCAGTTGGAATAAGTCACGTTGTTGGAAATAAAATTTCTTAGTTAGTACATCTTCATACCGGAGATCCAGATTCAAGGTCCTGTGCTGAATCAATGAGAGCACAAACCTGAATCGGCAACGTCCCTATTGTCTAGACAGAATTCTTAATTATCCTACATGCTTTATGCCCAAGATGACTGTCAAAGACTCATTTTTGTTCTAATAAAAATAGATATCAGAACACTGAAGTTTTCCTTGAAAGGAAGACTTATTTTCTAGTCACCCTTATTCCTAAACTAGTGATTTTTCACTAAATAAATTTCTGCAATCATGTCTTGAGAAAGGACATGAATGGAACTGAATAGATCAGTACTTTACCAACTGTCATCCAAGCTGATCAGACAAAAGCAAGTTCTAATCCACAAACAGTAGTCACATTAGCACACTATTATGCTAAAGTAACATTAGCACAGTATCATGCCTTCCAAAATGAGCTCATCTGTATCTATCCATAAGAGATGCTCCAAAATATATTAAAGAATTTCTGAAAAAAACATAGCCATCCGGCCTAGAAATATTTATTCTAGAACCAAATGGGCTAGAAGAAAATTAAAGCTCAGCTTTTGGAGCACAGTGTTATGGAAAGGCACAGAATTCACTATGTATTCTACAGCCAAGAAATACTGAAGTCACGCATGTAGCCAATTATTTTTGTTCAACTCACCTTCTAACTCAGTGCAAAGTATTTACTGCATTTCCTTATTCAGTTCCAGAGAAGAAAAAATTATCTCATAGTGAGACTGGGTTAAGGGAATTATGTACTTATTTAATTTCTTTACTTGGAAGAAAATTTAATGGATTAATGTTCCTATTTGACTAGACATGCAAAACCCTAGTCGTACTTTGGGTGTGTTGTTGTGGTCTAAGTAATGTTACCTGCACCTTCTACCCCACGTCCATATAGTGAGCTAGCTAATAGAAATAACCTCAGGAGAAAAGGTATATAAAAACAAGATATCATCTTACATTTTGTGATGTGTGTTCTTGATTGTAATCTGCAAGATACCTAGGAAGGCTATTTTATACCAGTACATTAATTAATGAAGGAAGTTTGGAAAAAAAATTGTTAATTAAATTGTAGGATCAAAGTACAACTTTGGGGCAAGAAATCTTTACTCACTGTTTAGCATTTAAACAATATTTTTATTTTCCGTGCCAGGTTCTTTTGTTATATTAGTTTGTATCACCATCTATATTCATTTATAAACATATTTATAGAAAATAGTAGAAAGTTTATGTGTTCTTTTCACACTGATATGGGAAACACATTTGTATTAGTATACATAAAAAGAACTATCAGTTCTTAGTAATGATCAGAGCGAGCTGCTTCTAGACTGAAGAAAGAACACAAATCAGGTGTTTACAGGCCATTTAGAATGCAGGATATGATCCAAAACACAACGGACAGGTAGCTAACCTGACCACACTCCACATACAGCTGCTTAGAGCAAACCAAGCTCTGAGGAATTTTGTGGGTTTTCTTTTTTTTTTCCTTAGTTAAATGAGGGAATGAAAAATTCTGTTTAATTAATGCGTGCTCCCTAACTAGTGTACCAGAGTTACTTTTTAAAAGCAGGATCTGCTTATATTCTTTGCTTATGTTACCATGACACTATGTTATGCTGTATTCAAAACTTATGTCTGCATTATAAAAATTTCATGCTGCTTTTGGCCAGTGGAACAGTTATTGACATTACATACCTAATCCACACAGATCTAAATATATAACTGCAACACTTTTTTTCCTCTTAAGTGGGAAGGTCAAAATGCCCCTTTAGAAGAGATCTTCAGGCATGATAGTAGAAATCCAAGAAAAAATATCACTTAAGGTGTACTTTATAGGAAACATATCTTTTTTCTCTCACATTTCATGGTGAGATGACAGTGATCCTGTAAGGTATTCAAGCTGACTGTCAAGTGTAAAGCATTTACTGTGTAATGATTATTTACAATGACCTGCCATAAGTCATCATCTCCTTCAAGAAAAGGTGAAACAAGCTGGTGGAATACAAAACATTACACAATGATCAATGAAGAAAACTCATAAGATCAGTTACTTGTCAGATATTATTCATTCCTTAGAACCAAAGAAAGGATGACCATAATAATTCATGAATAATTTATCTAAAGATAAAACATTTGGAACAATAATCAACCAAAAATGAGTCGTTATTCTGAGCTAATTAATGTCCCCATTTAAGTACTGATTGACAGTCTTGCACTACAGGACATTCTGTAACAGATAATCCACAGAGTGCAGTTAAGTAAGTATTACATTGCCTCCCATTTAAAAGCTGTGCTGCTTTTCTCATTCAAAGATTTTTATATGCATGCAGCAGATGGATTGTCTGATAGTAGCTTATGGATAGCTGTAGTGTTTCTACTCATAGTAAAGCCAGAAACATATATAAAGCTATTGTAAAAGCTTTTTTAGTAGAAGTATGATACAGGTTCAAGATTTCTAACACAAGGCATACAGTTAAAATCATATTTGTCTTTCAAGGAAGAAATGGTACTTTTTCCCCTCTATTTGTTTTTCAAGCTCAGCATATTTCAGTAAAATCTATATCCAGGAGAGATTTGATCCTCTTAATGTTGTATCACAGTTGTTAATTCTTAATGTTTCTTCCCCATAAAAATTAAGATATTGTACTGTTTGGAAGAAATATTATCTACACTTAAACCACTAAATCCCAAACCAGAAAGCAACATCCTGCAATGAAGTTCAAAATACCTAAATGCAATCCATGAAAGTTACTCCTGCGGTGAATTTCACATAGTGATCCAGAACATATGGGAATCAAATATAATGAGCTATAAGGCAAAATATAAAAATTGTATTTTGTTAGTAGCATGTTAGCAATAATTACTAGATAATATTATTTCTCTTGTTATTTTACTGGGAAATCGTTGCATCATTCATGTACATCACTCAGTTCAGATGTGTGCCTCTTCCCACTCTGTTTTCTTTCCTCTCCTTCACATCAGAGTAGATTCAGTACAGCAGTGTCCAGGAGGGCACATGCAACTTGGGTATGTGCTGCTCATTTCAACTTACAATGCATATTTCACTGCTTTGCTACACGCAAATAGCAAGGAGGTGAGGAACTCATTAACAAGATCTTATTCTGAATTTTGGATAGTAATTGAGCATATATAGACAGCCAATTCATTACTCATTTTCTTAGGAACTAAATAATTCGCCATTCGAATTAAGCCATTTGAAATCACTTCACTGGTTATTTCATGGAATGTAATATTTAATCACTATCCATTCAGCTAGGATAGCCAGCTTTCATTAAAAAGGAATGGAACACATCCTATTTCAGGTTATGTGACAAGACTCAGTTCCTACATCAGGCATTAGGACTGATGCTAAGTTTGGGAATGCTGTATATGTCAGCCGTGTCAGGTCAGGTCACAAATCCCTGCCTTCTGTATATAGTTCAGAATGACTCAGGGCTGTAACGTGAGAAGACAACCAGATAGTTCTAATTATCTGTATGAGTGGTACAGAGACACCAGAAATACCAACATGTGGTCAAGAGCTGAGGCTCAGAACTGTTTACATAAGACTTTTTTTCCTGTACCTACCAAGGCCTTCTGAGAGCAATAAGTCTATTTGTTAATGTCACGTTACACACATAGGGTTTTTGGACCCAATGTGACAAGTATAGAGGGTACCAATTCTGACTAGATGGAATGTCATGTCCTCAGTGTGCCATTGTAAGAGTAAGGCCTTGCTATGTGTAGTCATTGAATAGGAAGGAACCATTGATTGTCAAGGCCACAGTTTTTCTCAAAACATTATCATTGAAGTTGTGAAATAATTCCCTCAGAGTTAGTTGGATCCCTAAGTTTTTTTTCCATGAATACAGGTTTTAGAACCATGAGCTAATAGCAATTACAGATGGAAAAGGCTTGGACAATCACGCTTATATACAGAAATAAAGATATACAATCTTATGAAGTTTATACTCTGAATTATACATTCAATTTACTAGTAGTACTCTTCCTGGTAAGATTCTAGTTTTGTCAAATATCATCTAAGACAATTGTATTTGTTTCATGGCACGAATATCAAAAATGAAGTCTCAGAAAGTAGTATGCGAGAATAGCTTACTGTATGGTAGTGTGGTGCATAATTATTGTCACCTGTTTAACAGTTTCCTGTTTGTAATCTGTACTTACCTATAAATGTAAATAGATGGAAAGTCAATGCATCTTAATGGACATATTGACTCATTTATGACCTAGTTGGATTTGCAAGCTGTCTGTGGTTTTTATTTCCTTCTGTTTATGTTTAGAAGGCTAACTCAATCAGCACACTGAGGGAAGTATTGATCTCTTGGGCAGATTACCTTCCAGTGGGCTGAATAACTTCAGAAGAAAAAAACCTTAGCAGTAAGTCTTAATGTGTTTTTTAGAGTCTCTCAAACCTGATCATCTGGTAATGAAGGTACACAAGAAATTTCCATTTAAACTGCAATGCTAGGTGTTATTTAATCATATTTTTTTTAATTTAATGATTTTTTAATTTTTTTTTTTTTAATCCACAAAGCATCTTCCTAGAAATTGAAGATATTTGGTAGGTGTTAAAAAAAAAAAAAAAGGGGGTGGTGGTGTTACTGGATACTGTTTGTAACTGTTTGTTTTGTTATTTTTTCTAACCAGACCTACAGTTAAGAGAAATGTGGACACAGTTGATCATTAAAGATTAATGCTATGGAAGATTACAGTATCAGGTAGAACTGCATTATTTATAGAAAAGTATATTAATTTTCAAACTTTGTTCTGATAACTACTGTACTTATGGATTTGGAAATTTAAATTGGACTGCAATTCCAAATTCAAATGGACTACAGTTAAGGAGTTGGCTCCTACATTGTGGTTTACCGTCAGGGTTGCAATCCAAAAGATATATAGCAACAATATAAAGAATCAGATGAACACAAAACTGAAAGATATAGCAAAGAGAGATATCAATAACACAATATAAAAAACCCCTATAGTATTTTTTCTGTTACACAGTATCTACCACAGTGGCTTTGGCTGCTAGATGCTGCTTAATACAAATGGTAACAATAAGAAAGTGAATTAGCTGTATTAACAGTACAGTTGGTTTCACATTACTGATCTTTCCTTTGCAGAGAGGCCCATTTTGCACAATCTCAGCATTTGTTATCATGTAGTTATCTCACAGATATATTTAAAAAAACCCCCCAAAACTAAAAATACATGTGATTATTCCTGGCAATAGACATAGAATCCAATTTAACTTTTCAAAGGCAAAGCTTTATAGATTTCTAGCATCCCATTGCTCAGAAACAGATCTCAGGCTGATGCCAACATAGCCTTTTATAAATTAAACTTCTTCCTTATATTCTTACAATTTAATGGTAAGGAACACTTTCCTGGAAAACTACAGGGTGGCAGCCAACATTCTTTTCTCTAACTCTAGGGAGTCATTCAGCTTAACAGAAAAATCCCTCAACTCTACATTAGCTTCCTATGGAGATTTCAAGAATAGGCTGTCAACATTTTCAGTTTCAGCAATTACCCAAGAGATGACTTCTTAATGAATTAACCAGTCTGCTAATTTACTGGAATTGTCTCATTGTCCATATGTTTAGTACTTCCTGCAAATGAAGAAATTTTTCTTTTGATTTTTTTTTCCTTTCCCTATCTGACAAGAGTTAATCAAATTGCATTCAGATTTAATTTTATTTAACTTTATTTGTGCTTGAGGAGATCTTGCTTTACTGAACTAATTTTCAGTATGAAATGCCTTTTTTGGGACATGTTCATTATTTTTGTGTGAAAACTCCAAGACATATTCCAGAAAAACAAAGCACAACATGTTCCCTCTATTACCATTTATGACTCCTATAATACAGCAAAATTAAGTCTTCTTTCAGCTCAGTTATATTTGCATAAGTATGTCACCACAGTATAAGGCAGTGTCTTTATACAATAGCTTTGAATGACCTTTAAACAGATCTTGTCAGCTAAAATTAAAACATGAGCCTCTTGCATCAAGAGTATCAGGTTCTTGCATGAAGAGTAACAAGTTCATCCCCTTTCTGGTATAGCCACCCCTTTTAAGACAGCGTATCTACTACTTCAGCCACAACCTATAGATCACATGCTGGTATCACCTGTGATGACCTATATTATTCAGAAGATCAGATAGAAGAGACTAACCTATTCTGACTGACATTTTTATTGGGGAGCACTTTCAGAGTATATTTTAAAGCACTGAGCAGATTCCTAAAACTAAGTAAATACTTACTAAAAAAGGTGTGCTTAGATATTCATGAATATTTGGGAAATATTTTGTTTTCTGAACTGAGAACATTAGAATTTCCAAAATTATTTCCTAACTCATAAAATAGGGATGTTTATTAATAAACATACCCATTCAGTTTTATCCTAACGTAACTGAAAAAAGCACAATCTTAAAGTGACTAAGAAAATAAAAATATCAAGATCCCAAATATTGTTCTTCGTTAAAGCGGTGACTGATCAACTCAAGAACAGATCCATATTTAGCGCACAATACTGAACTCAGCTTCAGTTCTCCTCTTTGTCATATCTTGCTTGGGTTCCTTTAATCACTGGGCTAAGGAGGAACACTGGGTTGTGCCAAAATGCTTTTCTGGATTTAAGAAAATTTTTGTTTAAGGATTTGGCCAAAAAAGTTCAAGTCACATTTAATCACCAAATGTTGCATATTAGACAGTGAATGACACACAACTACAGAATTCCCCAGCTCACTTTGTACTTAATAGCTGTGTGGCATTGACCAAATGACTTTCAGTGTGTTTACTCTTACTTTTTCCTACTTTAGGCTACAAGGAGAGTGGCTGTTATTTGTTAGATATTCCTAGCGTACAAAACTCCACATCTTGTTTGCTGTTCATGTTTGCTATTCTACAACTGTTGGCTATTTGGGGGTTGTATCTAGCACAATGAAATGCAAAAAAACAATGAAAATAGTAACTTGAATTCCAATAATTGTAAATGGCAACCAAATTAACATCTGTTTTAAATATTGTAATACATATATATGATATATATTATATATTCATAATAATAATACTGATTAAAAAAACAAAACAAAAGTAAGATTTGTTAGGCAGTCAGTTATAAGGAAATAGTAGGTTGGCTAGCTAACAGGATTGTGAACTTGTTAATTAAAATGTTATTTTTCCTGCGCTCACACATGAGTTCTTAAAGTACAAGAAAAAACTTTTTTTATTATATAGTGACCAAAGAAACATGGCATACATATGTCTTAACATGTCGTGGTTTAACCTCAGTCGGCAACTAAGCACCACGCAGCCGCTCGCTCACTTCCCCCCACCCGGTGGGATGGGGGAGAGAATTGGAAGAGCACAAGTGAGAAAAACTCGTGGGTTGAGATAAAAAACAGTTTAATAATTGAAATAAAATTATAATAATAATATAATAATAATAATAATAATAATAATAATACACAAAGCAAGTGATGCACAGTACAATTGCTCACCACCCGCTGACCAATGCCCAGCCAGTCCCCGAGCAGCGGCCCCCCCCGGCCAGCTTTCCCCAGTTTATGTACTGAGCATGACATCACATGGTATGGAACGTCCCTTTGGCCAGTTTGGCTGTGCCCCCTCCCAGCTTCTTGTGCATCTCCAGCCTTCTCAGTCGGTAGAGCATGGGAAGCTGAAAAGTCCTTGGCTAGTGTAAGCATTACCTAGCAACAACTAAAACATCGGTGCGTTATCAACTTTGTTCTCATCCTAAATCCAAAACACTGTACCAGCTACTAGGAAGGAAATTAACTCTATCCCTGCCGAAACCAGGACAGTATGATCTAGTGTCAGGACATCTTCCACTTCCTGAAGGTTTGGCTACCTGGGATCTTGTACTACATACCTTGTTGATCCTGACCCATGGACTACTTTCAGGCTTAAACTCAGAGTTGCCTCATCACCAGAGACTTGTCTGGTGATCCCTGAAGTCTTGGCTGTACCTGGCTACCCTCACCAGGTCTGCTCTTTGCCTTGTTCAGGTACTGTGGGACTTCATCCCTGTCAGTGAGGGCACTGCTCTGCCTGGCTTCTTGGGATCTCAATTCCTGAATCACTTTCACTTGCAGAGTTACACCAGCCTGTGCTGCTCCCCACCCAAAGGACTGACCCTACAGAAAATCTAGTATGGAAAAGGAGGTGAAACTAGCTGGTCATTATACTAGCAAAGGCAACATAACAAGGCTAATCTTTCTAATTGTCTTGCTTCAACTAATCTTTCTTTGAGAGAACCTTCTTTTACAGTGGGGTGCTCTTTGATCCACTTTGACATTCTTATATTCTTCCTCTCCTACGAATGATAGTATCAGCATAGTATAAGAGTTTGAGCTATGACATTTGGTATTTTTACATTTCTAGACCCTGACATGTGAATATGCCATAATCTCTGCTTAAGTAACATCTGCTTTTTTAAACAGAAGTCAAAATCTCTACTTTAAGTGGTCAGTTTCTGTCCCTCAAAAACCTTAGAATCTAGAAAGCACAGAAAAAGCCCTTGGGATCTCACACTGTCTCAATCAACATCGAATTTTTAATTATTTTTTTTAATATACTTTTAACTCCTAGTTATTGCACTTTAGTATAGTAAAGTTCCAAAGTCAATTTAAACACTGCAATACTTTTTAAGAGCAATAAATTTAAGAATTCAAATATCTGTGGGAAATACTTCATATTGTAGTTCAGAACGTAGTCTAAAATGGGACAAACCTTCCCCAAAATACCTCTGAATGTTACAGGGGGCCTACACCAGTAGCAAACTTATACTTTGGGATTTGTAAGGCCCCCATTTCATACTTGGGTTTACTTGCATTGTCTGAACATGTCATAACCATCAGATGATAATACCTCCAAAAATGTGAGGATGAGAGTGCCATGGTTAAGTGTAGGCTGGAGTCCAGAAGATTAGGGTTCAAATGTGTCAAGTCAGCTAGTTTTTCTATGCATGAATTTAATTTTTGACATATTCTCTTACATATTTAGACTGTTATGCTCTTTGAGATATGGATTGTGTTTTATACCTTTGCATCCTGAACAATACAAAGGCACAACAATAATAACAAATTATAAGTGTCAGTTGTGCTTTGGCCTGTTCAGGACGTTGGTTGAGAGAGTCCCTTGGGAAACGGTCCTGAAGGGCAAAGGGGTCCAGGAAGGCTGGACGATCTTCAAGAAGGAAGTCTTAAAGGCACAGGAGCAGGCTGTCCCTGTACGCCGTAAGAAGAACGGGCGGGGAAGACGACCGGCCTGGCTGAACGGGGAGCTCTTGCTGGGACTCAGGAAAAAAAGGAGAGTTTACCGCTTGTGGAAGAAGGGGCAGGCGACTCAAGAAGAGTACAGGGATCTCGTTAGGTCGTGCAGAGAAGAAATGAGAAAGGCAAAAGCCCAGCTAGAACGCAATCTGGCCGCTGTCGTTAAAGACAACAAAAAAAGTTTTTACAAATAGATTAATGACAAGAAGAGAGCTAAGGAGAATCTCCATCCTTTATTGGATGCGGGGGGGAACGTTGTCACTGAGGATGAGGAAAAGGCTGAGATACTCAATGCCTTCTTTGCCTCAGTCTTTAACGGGCAGACCAGTTATCCTCGGGGTACTCGGCCCCCCGAGCTGGAAGACAGGGACGGCGAGCAGGATGAACCCCCCATAATCCAAGAGGAAGCAGTCAATGACCTGCTACGCCACCTGGATGCTCACAAGTCTATGGGGCCGGATGGGATCCACCCGAGAGTGCTGAGGGAGCTGGCGGAGGTGCTCGCCAAGCCGCTCTCCATCATTTATCAGCAGTCCTGGTTAACGGGGGAGGTCCCGGGCGACTGGAGGCTTGCCAATGTGACGCCCATCCACAAGAAGGGCCGGAAGGAGGATCCGGGGAACTACAGGCCTGTCAGCCTGACCTCGGTGCCGGGGAAGATTATGGAGCGGCTCATCTTGAGGGCGCTCACAAGGCATGAGTGGGACAACCAGGGGATCCGGCCTAGCCAGCACGGATTCATGAGAGGCAGGTCCTGCTTGACCAACCTGATCTCCTTCTATGACCAGGTGACCCGCCTAGTGGACGAGGGAAAGGCTGTGGATGTGGTCTACCTGGACTTCAGCAAGGCCTTTGACACCGTCTCCCACAGCATTCTCCTAGAGAAGCTGGCGGCTCACGGCTTAGACAGGTGTACTCTGCACTGGGTCAAAAACTGGCTGGACGGCCGGGCCCAGAGAGTTGTGGTGAATGGAGTTACATCCAGTTGGCAGCCGGTCACGAGCGGTGTTCCCCAGGGCTCAGTACTGGGGCCGGTCTTGTTTAATATCTTTATTGATGATCTGGATGAGGGGATTGAGTGCACCCTCAGTAAGTTTGCAGACGACACCAAGTTGGGCGGGAGTGTTGATCTGCTCGAGGGTAGGAAGGCTCTGCAGAGGGACCTGGACAGGCTGGATCGATGGGCCCAGGCCAACTGTATGAGATTCAACAAGGCCAAGTGCCGGGTCCTGCACTTCGGCCACAACAACCCCATGCAGCGCTACAGGCTTGGGGAAGAGTGGCTGGAAAGCTGCCTGTCGGAAAAGGACCTGGGGGTGTTGGTCGACAGCCGGCTGAACATGAGCCGGCAGTGTGCCCAGGTGGCCAAGAAGGCCAATGGCATCCTGGCCTGTATCAGAACTAGTGTGACCAGCAGGAGTAGGGAAGTGATCGTGCCCCTGTACTCGGCACTGGTGAGGCCGCACCTCCAATACTGTGTTCAGTTTTGGGCCCCTCACTACAAGAAGGATGTTGAGGTGCTGGAGCGTGTCCAGAGAAGGGCAACGAGGCTGGTGAGGGGTCTGGAGAACAAGTCTTATGAGGAGCGGCTGAGGGAACTGGGACTGTTTAGCCTGGAGAAAAGGAAGCTGAGGGGAGACCTCATCGCTCTCTACAACTACCTGAAAGGAGGTTGTAGCGAGGTGGGTGTTGGTCTCTTCTCCCAAGTAACTAGTGACAGGACGAGAGGAAATGGCCTCAAGTTGCGCCAGGGGAGGTTTAGATTGGATGCAAGGAAAAATTTCTTTACTGAAAGGGTGGTGAAACATTGGAACAGGCTGCTCAGGGAAGCGGTTGAGTCCCCATCCCTGGACATATTTAAAAGTCGTGTAGATGAGGCGCTTAGGGACATGGTTTAGTGGGCCTGGTGGTGTTGGGTCGACGGTTGGACTCGATGGTCTTAGAGGTCTTTTCCAACCTCAATGATTCTATGATTCTATGATTCTAAAATGAATGTAAAGACTGATTTCTGCATAGTCCAACTACAAACATAGCATAAGTACTTAGGCAGTGAGACAGATACGTCTTTCTGGTTGCTTTTCTTTTTTTTTTTAATAATGGAATAATTTAGAGACATCATATACTTGGAAGTAATATTCCTTTCGTATACTCTGAGTTTCAAAATTCTCTGTGGATTTCAGGAACATCAATTGTGCTCACTTTCACTTATTGGGATATGTATGGAACTCACAGCTTACAACAGTTCTGATCCTCTGCACTGCATGTCATGCAGCTGTAAAAAGTAACTAAGATTCACATCTTGAACTGCATTTTGTTATGCTGGTTTCCATAAGTCAATACCAGAAATGAAATTTGTAGGTAGAATGTATTCTTCTGATGTTATGCCTTACTAAGCCATATCTAGCAAACCTTATAAATCACCCAAATGCCCAAGGATCAATGTCTGCCTAGGTTTGAAACTATAGCAATTTTCTCCTTTAACTCTAGTTGAATTAGAACCAATATTAAACATTTATCTACTCCTGGGATGACAAAGGGCAACCCTTTGACCATTATAATATCTGCAATTATAAAGCTATTCAGGGTGACCAAGAAATCAAAGAACTAAGTATCCTGATAAACTTTCTGAAGTGCTTAATGAAGGAAATATCTACTGTTTTCCACATATCACCAGAAATTCTTGAGAACACAATATAAAAATGATTCAGTACAAGTCTGTGTCAGTAACCTTACAAAACTGTCATGTTACAACAGGGTCAATTCAGGAAATATGACTTGTCTTATCCTTTCTAGAATATTTGAAAAAACATTTTCTTTACTTGTATCTAAAGTTTAAAGAAATTTGAAGAAAGCATGTTATTTTTTATCAGAGTATTACAGCCAACATTGGACAACTCTGTAGCTGTACTGCACAAAGACAAGCTCTGTCCAAAGCAGTCCATATTAAAAAAACAAACAAACAAAAAATCACAGGAAACAAATTATACCATTCCCTTTTTTTCAGATGAGGGCCTGAGGCCCAAACACAGTAAGACCTTAGAAATAGAAAAATATCAAAGACCTCAACTGAATACAAACCTCTCTGTTTAGGTCACTAACCATACTATGACTGTTCATTCTTGTGTGTTTTTGTCTTAGAGCCAACTATGGGGCTGTAATTTATTTATTTACTTTTAAAGCAAAACAAACAGAAACAGGCTATTAAAAACATTGCTAATCCTCAACCCCCTCCCCCCCCCGAATTCAATTTTGTTAACAATATTAACTTAGAGAGAAACTGTCCTGTACACTATACCTTATTGTAATTCATAATTGCCAGTATAAATCTGTTTTCTATATCTTCACTGCAATAAAAACTTCACTGCAATTAAGAACATCATTTCCATATGACATCAGTTCTAATTGTTGTCTAGCTGTCTGGGAAATAGGGGCTGTTAATACTCATACTGAATGATAAGCTTTTTACATAGCCTAAACAATTTATTGTAATGAATGTTTAAATAGGTGTGTGATATTGGTTTTCAGTGGTATTAAATTATTCAAATTCATTGTAGTCAATATGACCTTAATTTATTATATTGCATTATTATAATGTAATTGCTTTCCACGCATTTGGTATACATCTTGATTGCTGATTAAGTTCTGTGAGTTTCCCATGGTGCATGGCATTCAGCTCAGGCAGTAAATGTAACTGTTAATGCAGTGTTCTAGACAGTGCAGATGTCAATGAGTGGTGGATGAAGAATAAAGACCAAGTAAAACTTTATTTCCAGGTCTTAGGACAGCATAGAGGTGTTGTTTTTCTCCCTTCTACCTTTTCCCTTTTCCACAGGAGGAAAAGGGACCTGGGTTTAGGCCCAGGCACAACTTTTCTTCACTTGGGATTATGGCGACATACTGTAAAATATTTCATAGACATATAACACAAAAGGACAACAGCTGACCTTCAAGTGTCAGGTACTTGAAAGAAACGTCCCATCCTATCATTTGTTAGACATCTGATAACATGACTTAGCCTGAACTGAATCTAAATGAAATTATTTATGGCTTGGATAATCAGACTCATCCCTAGTGGTGTGTTTGAACTTTATCTTATAGCAGTGCCATGTCACATAATTATGACAAAACAGTACTTCCCACTGATAGCTCCTCTGCTGGTAAAAGAGCAGAATTGAATAGACTTACATCAGCTTGCCCCAGGTAATTTATTAGACCAGATATCATATTATTCTGCAAACAAATGCTATTCTGATCTTATTAAGTTTGCAGCCACTTAAAGGAATTGCACCTTCTTTATAATTTATATTTGGAATGTCCTTAAGGTCTAGACTAATAATTAAAAGTTAATTTACATTTAGCTGTGCTAACATAAAGTAGATTAGGACCACAGTACTCTGACAACCCATAACAAAGACCATATGGTCTACTCAAAAATCGTGAGATAACCTATGCAGTGATGTCAGATTATGGTTGCTTGGAAAGCTGCATTATTCTAGTCTCAGTTACAGTGGCACAAGTCAGAAGCGATTTAACTACTATATTAAGAAAACAACCAAAAACCCCTCACCTTATGCCAGTGAAGTATAGTCTCAAGATTTGAGTGTCCTTTATTACTGTACATTTTACACCGTTACCAATGTTTCATGTCTTTGTATAGCCTTGTATTGGATTAAACTTTGATTAAAGGACCAAATTCTTCTGATGTGCATTTTGATTCCGTCCATCACCAGTAATGAGTTTTTCAATGTGAATAAGGGCACCAGAATCTGTAACACACAAAAGCATTGCTTTCTTGTGAAATCCTGGCCATCACAAATGCTTTGCAATCTCTTCCTTTAAGTAAACCCATGAAAGTACCTTAAACTAAGAATAATTTTGGTCACTGCTCTTTGCCGTGTAGCCAGTTTTTCCTTATTTCTTTGTTGCTTATCTGAGTTGTGGTTCGTTGTGTAGCTGTCTTAGATAAGCATAGACTAATCCAGTACAACTGAGTAACTGAGCTGCTTTATGGAAAGAGTCCTCTGAGGAAAGTAAATTCACAAAATGACTGAATTTTTCATTTGCATCTGAGTTAGCTAGAAGACCCGAAATTATATGTTGGAATGACCAATATACTGTGGATGTTCAAAGCAATCCCAAAATGCTCAAGAAAAAGTATTAGACAAAGCAAAAACCAGTTCTAGTCAGTGGGAGACCATAGAATATTTTTATATGTCTGAATAGTGGAAACAGTCACCTGAAGTTTGGTACATTTTCTCTTTTCTTTATTTGATCCAGAGTATAAGGACAATTTCCAAACTTCACATCATGTAATGTGCTCATCATCGCAGTATCACAGTACTAATGATAATGTTCCATTATGCCAGAGCAAATATGTTATTAGAGGAACAAAGAAGAACAATATAATATATCCTCCTCCTTTGCATATGGTACATTGCTATAGAACTGTTAATGTTACTGTACACATGCTATACATGGTCACATGCTATCTACTAGGAAAAAAATAATCCAAAATGTGATAACTAAAATCACCTGATCAACCTGCACTATTTATCCAAAGTGGAAAAATGCAATAATTAATATTTTCAATTTTTTTTTTTTAAATAATTGCATCAGTTCACTTAAGGATAGTGATAGAGGTTATGAGTATTTCTTGACCACACCAACCATATTCTTCCATTATACTAGCTGAACCAAATAAATGAGCACACTGACCATGCTTATTTCAGTCAACAAACTTAAAAGGCTAGTGGGCATGATTTTCAATCAAATTTGGGTAGTGGGTATGATTGCATTTAAATGGCTTTTTACAGTAAAGATATTAATGTTCCCTGTATTATTTATGACCAGCTATTAGAGACTACATTTCCTTGTACTAGTGGAATGACCACAGGCAATCAGGAATTTAGAATATTTGAATCACTAATTAGAGACAGGGTTTGGCAGACAGAAAGAGCATTGTTATTACAATAATTGAAAACCTTTGGAGAAAGCTGCAAACATTTTGGAAAAAAAAATCCAGAATTATTTTCCAGTTTATGACCTTTAAAAACCTGCTTCTGCAAGAGCACACAGTCACAAATGATGGTATCCCAGAAATCAGGAGGGCATTATACAGTATATTTTCCTTATCATTGGAAAATAAAATATAGCCATACTCAAAGCCATATTCTCATCTGCCAGGGAAAAAAATCAGCCAACAGTAACCAAATTTCTCTTCCTTTTCTCTTATTCTGTCCCCCAATTGCGCTTCAGCTGCAACCTCTTCTACTCCAATACCTCTCAAGATGAATACACATACACCACCAGTAAATTTTTGCTGCATGGTAATTGACCTATTTACTGACAAACTAACACTATTTTTTCTGCCATGTTGAAGTCAGAGTATCTAGTACTTCAGCTTTTTCCATTTGTTATTCCTAATAGTTTTCACAAGATAAAGAGAGTGGCATACTGCCTTCTGTACTTGATATTTTTGAGATTCAACTATCCCTAGTTTTAAGCAAGGCTGTGAGCACGCTTTAGTTTTAGACATACTTTGAAAATTTGTACCCAAGTCAGTGCAAAAATTATTAGTTAACTCCTGTTCAATAAGGTCTTCATAAATTCTGTATCAGACACCCCAGAAGCTTTTGTAGCTTGATGTTGATTGAGACCACAAATGTTTATAGCATTCCAGATAGAATTCATAGTGATGTTACTAGGTTTAATCAAGCTTTGACTAGTTATTATACCAGTTACTATACCATAAGTTTTAGTTTAAATAAGTTTTGTAATTTTGAATGTTAGGAAATCGTGAGTCAGGCTGCTAAGCCTTAAGGATTAAAAAAATACATTAGTTATTTTTCTTTACCTTACTTCTGAACCATTAGGAAAATCTCATATTTTCAAGCTTTTATTCCCTTGCTGACTATGGAAAATTAATTCATTTTCCTAAATGCAAACTAAAATTTTTGATTATTACACAGAACTAAGCACTATAGCTGTAAGAACATTCACTACAAAGGCTAGGAATAATAATAATCAAAAAATAACCACTAGAGTTAGTGCTCCAATTTCAAGGGACTTTTGTATTAATTTAAAAATGGAAAACATCTCTCCTCTAGCTGCAATTATGGATATTTTCATTTATGTCTGTCTATAGTTTTCCTTCGTTTGTTTTACCTTTCCAGTACAGGGCACAGTAAGAATGGCATATAGTTGGGAAAGACATGATAGACTAAAGCAGAAGTGATGACATTTCCACATCTGATACCAATTTTTTTGGTTGGACAAGATTCATTTTCACTTTTTAGGAACTGATTTTACTAGGTTTTACAGTTTACACACACTGATAATTCCCTTAGACCTTGGTAGACTTTCTCTGCCTAGAGAATAAAAGCAATAGGGAGGAGAAAGTATGGATGTAGAAAACAGAATAAAAGCATAAGTAATAATGGAATAATACCCTGTTGTAAAAGGAAGGAAAGAAAGGCAAGTTGCCAGGGCTTCACAATCTGTTTGACTGTTCTGTTTAAAACAGGTGAGAAATGATTGATTCATAGTCCAATGCTTCAGCTGCATCATTTATGGTTATACAGCACAATTATAAATAACACAAGGAGAATCGTGTCAAAAGCTGGAGTTTAAATACCAGGTCATTAGATTTAGAGAAGAGAGATCTAAATCTGTGATTAAATATGTTAGGTAACATGGGATCTGTGATTTGCTGAAGAGGGCAATGGGTGTCTATCCAGATGATACATCACAGAAGGTACAGAAAGTTAGGACAACTGAGAATCTTTTATGGTGTTCCATTACAATAGACTAACTTATTCCAGCTGAATATGAAAGAAAATAAAATAGTTACATTGTGAATATTGAAAATATGTGAAAGGTACTACTTCAAATATGAGATATAACTTGAAGCTTGAAAAGCTGATGCAAAGCAAAAGAGGGTTATGAGATCAATGAAATAATTATTGAGATTATTAGATTAAGTATTTCTTCTTAATAGCCACTGAGTACTACTTTTCTTAATAGGACTTTACAAGGATTGTTGAAAACAAGATTGTAAAAGTAAAAAACCCACACATGATGTTAGGTAAATTAAAATAGGCTTAGAAGACTCATTATTCATTAAGGAAATTTCTGTCTATGTATTCAGTTTAGATCATCCAAGCTTTCATGGAATTAGCTGAAATAACTCTTCCACATCACAACTTCCTAGGTTTCCAACATCAGGCTTCAAATTACCTGTAGTAAAATTGTAGTTTCTATTATAGATCACTGTCATACTTGGGAATTCACTACTGAACAGAAAATATTTTAAGTCATTTAACTATTTGCCTCAAGGACAGACATTTTATTTTCACTGAGAGAGAATCTGAAGCTACTACAGCTGCAGCTGCACGATAGTCCACTTCTGCTTCTAGGACACTTCTGCAGGTAATGGCCCAAGGACTTGGGTGCTTGCACCCTTTACTATTTCATGCCCTCTTTGGTGTGGTCCAGCCAACTGCACTGTGGTGCTTTCTTTAAGTGTCTCCATGAAGGAGACGCATCAGTATTCGACAATGTCTGGACACATAATATAGTGTATTGTTCCCCGTAACCAAATGTTAGGTTACACATAGAAAATATCTTGAAATAAAATACAAGTTCAATAGAGGAAGACTTAATTTCGAAGTTGGATACTAGACTTAAGGAACATATACACAGTCAGAACAATCTGATGAAGGCCATTCTGAGGACCTGAATTGCCAGCATATCTGTATTATAGATATGACTTTTCTGTAATAGCCATTCAGCATAAAAAACCTTCACAGAAAAGTTACTTATGCTAAGATTGTTGCTGTGAGGTGCTCATGCTGGATAACCCCTCTCTACAATAAAAGTAAAGAGCATAGTCAAGACAGTCTCTACCAAGGCCATCCTGATCTTCCAATCCTGAGAATTTCTGGGGTTCCAAAGAACTGACAGCTTGCTATGCTCTTTCAGGCCTTGATGTCTGCCAAAAAGGTAACATGAGCACTACTCCGACATACCCATTTCTATAGGCACAAATGAAAAGTTTAAGTACCTAAGCAACCTATGACAAGTTTTGAAAAATACTTAAGTACCTAAATCTAGATTTTAAAGGATTTGAATTTTAAATGTTTTGAAAATGTAAATAAATTGTCAAGCTCTCATATGAATATACAATCCACTAAATTTTAGTGAGAATTGGCTTTAAAGTGATTAAGTGCATCTGTAACTCTAGTAGGCAAAATGCATTTGGAAGTTCAGGTACAAAGCAAGTTCTATAGAAGAGCAACTTGGACATCAGAAGCATTAAAGCCATTTAACATAGTTTCAGGAAATCTAACAGAACAAATCTCAATATTAGCTAATTTAGTTTCAACTGAGCTGTACTACTTCACAGGATCTGAGTTGATTTTGAATACACATGCTTAAGTTTTCTGAAACTTCACTAAAAACCAAACTTACATGCATGTGGTCATATTTTAGAGTTACAAAAATCAAGTCAGACAGTTAAACTCACATATTTTCATTGAAGACAATGGAGCTGTTCTGTTTCATCTGTGCTAAGAACTTGATCATTAAGATTATTTTGTCATGGCCATATAAACACATTTTGCTACATACCTTATCTTCTGTCTGTTTATTTTTACTTAATAAGTAACACACCTTTGTTTGCTACCAGCTATTCCTTGCACTGTAAACCCTGGTAATCACACAAAAGGGAATATATTCTGAAAAAAATAACACACATACACCCCCCAAATGCCCCCCACACAAAAATAAAAACAGGTAGTGAATATATTGGTATTTTCCTAACATTCTTCCATTGCCATATTGTATAACTTATAACTGAGGTCATTATTTCCTAGGACTCAAGCTAAATATTGTATTTATCTCTGCTCACCCTATATAAGGAAATTATCAAGCACATAGGGCTTGTAGCTGCAAGTCACAGACCTGCATAATATGTAACTATTGATTTTATGGAAAAAACACATTAGCTGTGATTTCTTACAAAAATGCTCCTTTCTTGATGTTTGGTTGTGATTTTATGAACTATAATCCAAAACTACACGTGGAACATCTGAAGTTAGAACGAATGTGAATGTTTCAAAAACAGACTGTAGACTTTGTTTCCCTGAAGATGGGCTTACGTTATCATTTATGTCTTCTCATAGTGTCAGTACCTTTATTTGAAAGACTGCTGTTTTTTCCAAAGTACCTCCAGTTCCTGTGCATATTTTTCTGAATGTCTTTTGTTAGTTCTTAAATTGCATTTCCACTGTGGGTCCACTTTTGGGACTTTGTTCATTATCTAATTTGCCTCAAATTCTGACCCCCGGGTTATTGGCAGGAAACCGATTGCCCTTTATCTCTTTTACTTTTAATTGCATAGTTAGAACTGAAGGAATAAAAAGTCATCATGAAATGAAATTACACAAAGGTCAACTGTAATGATGGCTTTTATCTTCCCATGATATTTGTTCCAAGTTAACTTTGATTAAACCAGATGCTAAGAAGGTGATCTGAAGACAACTAGTAGACTTTGCCAGTGTTTACAGGCACAGGTAATTTCATACTGTCCATATTCTTGACACTATAGACTTTAGCGATGTTGAGAGTAACAGTGGATATCTAAAATGCTATTGATTTTTTTGTTGTTGTTATTTTCAATCATTCATTTAAGGAGAGAACTTCTAATAAAAGTTATCACAGATTAATCATTTTTCTATTATTGAAAAAAAACTGAGTAAACCACCCTAGAAGCAAAATCAATATCCCATAATACCAGCAATTCAACATGAGTAGTTTGTTATAGCAAGCAGTTTACAAATAAAGAGGAAAAGACATTTGTTAAAAAATAATCTCAAAAGAAACGTGAATACTTCAGAGGAAACTGAAAAGGCTTACATATGTAAGATTTGTAAATAGAAAATGGGAATAATGCTTAATGAATATTGCTTGCTATCAAGTATTCATAAGTTCTAAATTAATGACATTTAAAGTTGTCATCTGTCTGTTAATTGGTCAGTTTGACAACTGAAAAAGTACCTAAAACTACTTTCCACCCCTTTCTTCTTAGAATGTGAATGTTCTTTGCAAAAAAGCACTTGCTGTTATAAGCACAATATATATGATAAAGATGACTTGCAGGAATCAGCTGAGATCTGTTGATTCCAATCTGTTCTATAATGTGTGCCTGTAACATACTTATGGACAGAGAAATGCTACAAGGAAAGCTTAAATATATTCATACTACAGATAATAGACTTGCTCTTGCTATACTATGTTCATAAAGCTGTCAATCATGTCCTAAAAAAAACAAATTAAAAAAAAAATTGTAGAATAATAAAAGACAGTTAAAGTGCTCTGCTAGACACAACAGCATGCTTCTAGAATGCTTTAAGGATAACTTAATTGCTATAGTCATATTTTATTGTTAAATCTAAATGTGAACAGACTCCGTAGAACTAGGCAGGAAATTATTTTCTTGTCCTATACAATTGAATTTCCCAGGGACCTCAGTATGAACACTGTATACCCAGTAAGACAATGTTTGGTCTTAAGTTACATTTCTGTCAGCATGGTATCTCTCATGCAGGAATTTTGGGCTGAGGTAGCTGCAAGGACAGAACCATACCACTTACTGACAAAAATCTATGACTATTTACTAAGCAAGCTCGGTATAGGAGGTGGCAGCAATAAAGGCCTCCAGTCACATTGTAACCAGTACTATGAACTCAGCAGAGCAGGAAACCACTCCAGACAGTTGAGGCATCAGAGTCCTGGCTGGCAGCCTGGTTTTTACACATAGCAGTTCCACCTTGGGTCCAGCCTTCCGCACTGTGTTGGATGTTCATGGATATATGTTTCTCAAAGTGCTGTTGCTATTATGTTGATGATTGGCATAAGCCACCAATGGCCTTATTGGTCATATCACCCCAGGCAAATCTCTTTGACTTTCTTTATATCTGGAGTCTCTCCAGTAGCTCCATCTCTCTTGCATTGTTGAGCCCAGAACTGGACACAGTGCTCCAGGTGTGGTCCCATCAGTGCTGAGTAGAGGAGAAGGAACACCTCCCTGAACCTGCTGGCAGCACTCCTCCTAATGCAGTCCAGAACACTTAGCCTTTTTTCTGCAAGGGCCCATTGCTGGCTCTTTTTCAACTTGTCCACCAGGACCTCCACATCCTCCTCTGCAAAGGTGCTTTCCAGGTGGTCAGCCTCCAGCATGTACTGGTGGCAAGGGGTTATTTCCTCCCCAGGTAGAGAACTTTGCACTTCCCCTTGTTGACCTGTGTGAGGTTCTTCCAACACATGCTTAGATGCCCTCATAGCATACCCCACAACATTTAACACAACCTTGGGATCATGCCCTGAAGACACCTTGTGCTGCAGCACAGTCCTCATTATTTCAGGGACTTCGAACTACAAACACATAATAAAAGCAACTGCCTCGGGATGGTCTAAATCCCAAGGACGCTAAAAGGCCAAGTGCTACACCGTGTGTACACAGCCTAGAAGAAACCAACACTGAACAGCAAAGACATGACCCAGTCTTGTGCTACAAGGCTTGAGAGCTAGGAATTGATCCCTGGGCTTTCACACTTTTAGTATTTAGAGGTAGCCTACATGCTCTCATATCTCAGATTTTTAGAAAAGCTAAGAAAGTTACCATATTAGAGTTCACTGTGAAGACTACACTTCAAGTAAACTCCAGGACCAGCTTAATCCACAGGTTCACTTACTGCATACACTGTAGTCCCTGTAGCATATCGCTCCATGCAGACCAGCCACCTGCCTTCATTCAGATTCTGAGCAGATTTCCAAATAGAAAGCATTAAGCTCCCTCATCCAGAATTAAGTGTTGCTGTATTTCACTAGCTAACTTATACCAGATTGGATACTCTCACTGCAGTTGGTGGAAATGTATGTCTTCAAGTGTCACCCACCTGAAAATGTAGATTTTATTATAGACAATTAATTCCTATGAATCTGAAGCATAGAAGCCCAGATTCTCAAACATACTTCAACATCTCACTGCCAACATTTGAGCCCTTGGTAAGGGAGCAGAATTCCACAGCATACAGGTACAACTTTGATATACTAAGATTAACTAATTCCACATCACTTTTGCTTCTTTATTGGTGAAGCTTTTTTTTTTCTTCTTTAATTTATTATGTGTGTCTGAATGTGTGTAGTTTTGTATCTTGTCATCTTACTCATTCCTTACAAATACAAAGAGTTTGCTTGGATGAATTTTATTGGAATCCCACTGATCATTTTAAAACTCCAAGTAAGTGGACAAATTCCAAGGCTTTCCCCACCCCCCCACTACTTCAAAGAAAAAGCTCAACTTCTATATTGCTCATAATTTAAGTCTTTCAGCCAAATAGCATACTGGTTAGATAGTTTTTCATCCTACCATGAGCAATTACAGCTTTTCTCACATGGCTATTAGTGCATGCAAGGCTCTTGCTGAGATCTAACCAGTACCTTGTAATTCATTTAATTTTGTTTTTATGCATCTGGGATTCATGCCAGTATCCTGTTCCTTCTGTGAAGTGCTGACACCTTAAGGCCTTTTGCTGCTTAGTGTTCTCAAGGGTTTATGTAGTCATTGTATTCTAGCACTTCCTCCTTTTTATGATTTTTCTAAGAATTCCTTCTTTTGCATTTATCCCATTAAATTCTGATTTCTATACAATAACCCAGAACATCAGCTTCTATCTTTAATTCCTGCAGAAAAATACACATGGTAACTCGAAACAAAAGAGAAGGAAGTAACTTGCATTCGTAAAACATCCCTGCCCAAAGCCAGGGCCACCTGTGAGTCACAGCAAGCAAAAGGATTATCTAAAATAAGGCAGCTGTCCCCAAAAGCCAGTATGATTACACTTGCCTATGTTGCTCAAGCTAGGAAAAGACAAGCTCAATATAGAACATCATAATGATATCACATGGCAAGAACTGGATGACCTTGGCAGCTGGACTAAAGATAATGAATGAAATTCAATAGTGAAAAATGAGGTCACGTACTAACAACAAAATTAATAACAACAACAGATAAAAAAACATGCTGTGACAAAAGCTTCAGCAATAATCCAGGAACTTTGTAATCTGAAAAAAACCAAAGGAGAACCTTTGAGTGACCTGGTCATCATGTGAAGATTATGAACCATTAATGAGATGCACCTTTAAAAAAGGCAAATATAATCAAGATAGTGAAGTGCTGAGGGCTTTGGACTAGATAAGAATGATAGTTTCAATTTTCTTCTTCAGCTGGTTGTTGAAGAAACTAGAATAAGCTAAAAAGATAACTTTTAGACTGGAGAATCTTACAAAGGAAGGAGTTGACTGGTTTTGCTTATCAGAGTGAAAGTAGTATTAATCAGTAGCTTTTATTTTGAACATGGACTGCAAAGTTAACATTTGTTATATGCACAACCTGTGTGGTTATCAGGAAAAGGTTAAGTCACAAAATGCAAGCTTCAAAAATAGTGGAATTAAAAAATGTCAGAATCTGGTAGGTTTTCACAACTGTCATTTAAATACAGTGAAGAATTTACCCTTCTATTCCTTTTACAGTATTGAGGTTAGTGATTATGCAGAGACTTTGTTTTCTGATGGGAAATAGCATTTCTAATGCCATTTCTGCATTCTGCTGCTACCTTACATGTAAAATTCAGCATAGATCCACCTTAAAAGATCCAGTCAACAGTGACAAAGCTTGCTAGCAACTTGCTTTATCTAAAATGGGTTTGTTTCCTACCTGAGCTAAGCACCAGCACTAATGGATCTGGGCGCACATGTGACTATATCAATTTTAAGAGACGTTCATTTCAGTGGACGATTTTAAAGAAATCAATAGTCTGTTCCACCCCCGGTACATAGTCTTACAACTTTTTATAACAGGAAAAGCATTTTTTCTACATGTCTGAAGTTATTCACACATAGAAGTTCTTGGCCTTCCTCACAAAATCAGATTAATGATGAAAGTAATATTATACTGAAGAATGTGAAAGGCAGATGAGCTTAGGATAAGACAAAAACAACAAATGATGGGGAAAATGGTATTTGACAAGAATATCAAGGATTAAGTTGGGGAGGTATAAAATGCATTTTTCTGAATCTCTGACAAGCAGCATGGTTTCTTTGCTTATTTGTTTTGATCTTCCCTTTTTTTGATTTGGCAAGTTTCATGGACCTACTCTGGAAGAAGTAATTTACACCATTAGGCTTACTCATAAGATTTTCTGATTGCCTAATTTTCAGAGTTACAAATAACCACCTATGTCCGGCTGGCAGTATAATTCTGGATTCTAGCCTGTTAAAACCAATTGCTTCAGGCAAGTCACATCCTTAAATGTAAGCATTAGAACCAGGAAGCATCATGAAACTTTTTTTTAATTTCTTCTTTTTTCTTCTGTAACTATGTCAGGTTTTCCTCTTGCTCTCTATTGGACATTAAATCAACTTCAAATCCAGCCTGCACACATAAAGGATCATAAGACGCAAGGCTGTCTCTACAAAACATTTCTGATTCTCCCTTATAGACCCCTAAAATTCGGAATTTAAAATCAAATAGCTGTACAGACACACTCTAAGTGTTCTATACATCCTACAGTTTCATCCCAGAATGTGATGTATATTGGATTTTGTCAAGTAGACCCCAAAATACTCATTACTGCTTTCTGTATACATGAAAGGGAAACAGAGAACCAGGAAGACATGCATCTCCAAACCTGAAGATATCACCAGATAAAGCAGCAAGCAAAAGCATTTGATTCATATCTACAGGGAAACCATCCGGGAAGCACCACCAGCCAGGATCAGGGACCATCAGCCCCACAAAAGCAAGACAAGACAAGCCCCACACGAGAAAGCCAGCACTGCTCTTTCAATAATTTCATGTTAAAACAGGAGGATTTGCTTCCTAAACCTCAGAGGCAATCAGCTTATCTTTACAGAGAAGAGATTTATCTTTAGTAATGTTTTTGGTTCTGTAAGCTCTCCTAATGGAAATCAATTTATTAAAAAAAAAAAGTCCAGAGTCAGTAACCTCTCAAATCAGCAAAAAACAAATCTTGAAAGCAGGCTAGAAACAAGTCTATTCTTCTTCTGCCAATGCTTCACAGAAATGCTATGTAAAATAACAGAGCAAATAAAGGGACAGGAGGCTGGTCAATATTCATTATGCATAAATGGCATTAAGGTACAAATGTTTATATCAGCTTATATGAACTAGGTATTCCTTTTCCAATTCAGTTGAAAATTCCAGTCTGAAATAGACATGTAATGTAATCCTCAAATCAATGAATTCTAATAACAGTCTATTAATGATTACTCAATAAACTGTCTTCTAACTTAAAGTTTAGTACTTAGTATAGAATAGACTCCTCTAACACTATGAAGGAGCTCAAAACAAGAGAATGAAGCAGAGCAATACCTCACTTGATAAGAGATTCATTAATATTTTTAAATTATTCCACTTGCACTTCATTGTGGATAATCCTAATAGTGTGCATATTATGTTTTGCAGAAGGGCTAACAGCAGGATATCTGTATATTTTCAAGATTTCCCTCCCCCCCATCAGGCTAGCAAAATAATTTTATTTTAGTTAAACAAAGAAGCTTTAGGTTTCAATCCATGTTGAACAGTTGATATAAGTCATCATTATCTTCTTCAACCTCCAACCCCCACCATCTTTTTTCCAAAACTCAACAGTTTAAAAAAAAAAAAAAGAAAGAAAAATGCTCTTAACACTAAAAATGGTCTCTGCCTACTACTGTTACCAGCCACACTGAACATTTGAACTCAGCGTAAATAACAGATGATAGGTAGTTCTGCCCTTGAAATGCAGATCAAATAATGTTGTAAATGCATGCAGTATTCTTCCTTTTCAAGCATGCCAGTGAACTCAGCAGACATCTTTAAAGGCACACTCCTTGTTACCATGACTTCAGCAGTCTCTCTAGATGTTTCAAATTTATTTTTCCACTTTCTTCCAGCAAGAGATGCAGGTGTCAGGGAAGTAGCAGTACATGATACTAACCATAACTTTGTGAGTAGGCAATTAAGTGGCAGCAGGCTTCTAACTGAACTAGTAATTATATTCTTTTGGACATAAAAGGAAGGCAAACCATTTACATCTTAAGCTTGCCGAATTTTGTTCTGAATGGCTCTTCACCACTTTTTCTGTGTCTCCCCCCCCAGTTTTTTTGTGTATGCCGTAGAATCCTCTTGAACGTGTAGGGCATTGCATTCACACGTAATGGAACTAGACCTGAAAAAATGATTTGGATAAAAAGTGTATAAAGAAAGACTGCCCAAGCCAGCCACATCCTAGTTGGGACCATGCAAAAGTGTTATGAATTGGATATGAATTGGATTTTTCTGACATAAAGTTGGGATAATAGTATTTGCAAATGCACCATATCTTATTTATTCATACTTTTACACATAGGGCTTTCTCTATGTAAGCATGGTTCTAGCATGACAGCTGCTCCAAGTTAACCATTTGTGGCACTACAGATCCACTATGCTGCAACAGGGATTGTACTATAATACAATGGTTTTTAAGCTGTTAAAAGTGTAGGTTTTTTTCCTCAGGGTCTATAAGCAACTCCAAGGGTTGGGGTTTTTTTTTTGTTTTTTTGTTTTTTTTTAAACAAAACAAAAAACCTCCTACTGAAAAACAGTTTTGCTCTTGTTTACACTACAGTAAAATGCTACTAAAATACCAAAATTACTGTATTTAACTTTCAGCAGTCCAGCACAGAACAGAAGAGATCCACTGAAGGTTATTTTCTGACCTGATAGAAATAATTGTCTTCAATTACGCAACATACAACTGAATTCAACAAGGCACTGTATGGTTTCAGTGAATGCACATTCAAAGCAACTGCAGGGCTATTTAAAAAAGAAGGAAAAAGTACTGATGTTTATTTGTTTTTCCACATTAAAAGTAGCATTTGAAAGCTGATTCAAAGCCTTTACAATTCAGTGAAACAGTTTCTTTTGAGTTCAGTGGACCTCAGGTGAGGCCTCTGGGGAAAGAAATGGAAGATAAATAAGTTTACAAAGGATAGTTTTGATTAAAAATGAAATCTTCGAGAGGAGATTAAGACAAAAAGAATTGAGTGCATTTACATCTATTTTGGCACTGGTTCATATGAACTACAGTAAACTGTACTATCAGAAATGAAATTAATAATGGTAAGAGATTTCAAAATATAATGGTTTAAAAGAACCTAGTTAAGAAATATCATTAAGGCACCTCCTGTGATGAACACCTGCTAGAGACTCTGCACAGTGCACTTCTGAACACTTGAGTTTGGAAACATTGTTTTTGTGCTAATTAACAAACTTTGGTCTGGGATAGCAGGTGTGAAATTGCCACCATTTGAGATTTTTGGCTGTTTTCTTAAACAAATAATGTACGACTTTACAGAGAATGAACATGAATTCAGTTTATGAAGCACCAGTCTCTCCAGCGATGTTGAAAGAAGGGATATAGGAAGGTCGCGTAAACATGGAGATTAGTTTATTTCTCCATTTTCTTTTTGTTGCAAGGACTAAGCATATTCGTATCAAAAGGTGAGACTAAGTAGACATATGTAGCAATGCTGAAACTATTAGCTGCGAAGTACTGCCCTAATCTTTGATTCTCTTCTTGAGCACATGAACTTCTGTAAGACCGAGCAAAAACTGCATATTTAGATTCCAAGGCTTTTAATTTCTCAAGGGTATAATTAATAGCCAAGCACAAAATATACCAAGTTTAAAGGAAGCGTGCTGTAGGAAGCAAGTATTGCTGGAGAAAGAGGAGACAGAGAGTGTGAATATATATCAGTTAGAGCCTGTGTCCTTTCGCAACCAAAAGACAAATGCAAGCTTATCTTAACAGTAAAGACTTGAGATATTTTTCTTCTAATAGTTGCTTTTTTTTTAGATTTTACGAGGGTTTGAGGAGATAAGACTAGGTGAATTTATTTTACATTAAAGGCACTGAAACATGTGACCAAGTATAATAGAAATGTTTTTCCTTCTTGCATTACAATGCCTGTTTTCTCAGTAGATGTGAATACAGATAACTTGAACTAGATAGATCTTGCATGAGTTCTCAGTACCATCTATAAAATCAACACTAAAAACTTCTAATTGCCTGTTTTCTCTAAGAATCCACTTCACAAATTGAGCAGACGGGGAACAAGATTAGGGTTGAATTTCTGCCCTGAGCCACAGGGCTATTTCGTGATGCTGAGTTGGTCACTTAGGTTTATGTATTTAAAATTACCTAAGGGATTACAAATTAAATTAAATGCTGCAATTATCTATCTGTAGAAAGGTTCTTCCACTTTTCTAGATCACAATGGTGACTGTATAAGTTCTCTAGCATTTCTGAGCTTTTTGTATACTACAGCAAAGTTTTGGAGAGACTGTAAAGACATACCTCTCAAGGAGCATCAGAAGCAGGGCAGCCAAGGGTGACTGCAGCACAGGCTGTGCCCTCACCAACTGGCACCATCCCACAGAGCCTGAGCATGGCAGGCAGTCCCAGACACAGCGAGGGGATGGACCAGGGCTGTCCAGGGATCTCAGCCAGAAGCAGTAGGAGGCAGGGCTAGAGACAAGGCTACAATGTAAGTCTGTGATCCATACAGGAGACAGACACACCTATGACACAGATCAGGGAAGGACCAGGGCCCCAGACCTGGGCTCAAATGGATACCCTAGATGACGGACAGGGTGTATGGAAGAAGGGGGAGGCAGATGAGGCTGGTCAAGGCATTTAAAGCCTACTGCTGCCCCCAGGACCACGACAATACCCTTTAAAAGTCCAGGTGAATGTATTTCAGAAATGAAATGAGTTAAATAGTTCCAATCTAGTCCAATTTGCTCTTTATCAACATAAAAGAAAGCTGGCCCAATTGTCAGGCTGCCCAGGAGAGAGCCAGTAATGAGTTGACAAGAGATTGGCTGGACTGAAGTGAGCTCTGTTGGCAGAGCTGCATGGAAAATCTTTTAGACCACCTGCTCCCATCATGCTTGGCTCTAGTTGCCAGACCCAGCTTCACAAAATTTTTACACACAATAGTTTTTTTCTCCTGAAAGGAATAAAACAGTCACATAAAATATGTCCAAGGTAGTGTGTTTGTTTTAAATATTTAAAGCAGCAGAAGGAACCCATAGGATAATCAAGAAAATGAAACATAATTAACAAGATACTATTATGATTGAATAACAGAAAAGTAACAGAAAAATATAATCAAGAGACCTAAATTCCCCTGGCACAGTCTACCATGTAGCAGCTTAGCAAATTTTAGAGAAGCTGTGGAGAAGACTTAACAAAGAATTCTTTGAATTAATGGCATTTCATACACTCTCTGGATCCATGGGCAGTATATTCTGCTCCCAAAAAACATGGCTGAAAAATATTAACTGGCTTAAAAAAAACCCCAAGTCTCTGGACTTGTATGGGTGACTTCAATTCAACTTTCATCATCTGCTTAAAATCTTGACTCTTTGTCTATGAGCCTCTGATTTACCTCACTACCTGTCTCCTTTACTCTAATTACTATTAGTCACTCAGACCAGCTGCACAGATCCTGTACTCTTTCCGTATCTCCTCAGCCACTTCATTTACATTCTGTTTTTCTTCATTATCTTCATACGTTCAATTTTCAATGTTTTTCAGCATTCCTCTGCACTCTCAGGATCCCAGTAAAAACCATCAGTACCTAAATATTCCAATTAGTCTCTCTCTTTTCATGTTATGAAATTGCAAATGGGAGCGATTAAAAGATGCCTTAGCAAAAAGCAAAAGTAAATATGTATTTAGGTGTGAATCTGACTATACTGAAGTGGCAACTTCGCCGTGTGCCTATGTTCAAAAGGTTTGCTGGATTCTAAGAAATAACTTCCATGCAACTGCATACAAGAGCATTTTGAGAAGACTGTGCTGTCAGAGGGTTTATTACTTTGGAAATACTTAGGTATGGTAGGCTTGGTACATGTAAATAAGAATAAAGACATGTCAATGCATACATGACACCTTTATCGCTACATGCTAATCCAACAAGATGTTGGGTAAGCCATGCTTATATCTGTATTACCTGCTACTTTCTTAAGCCTCCATGAACACACTGTGGAGAAAAAAGTATATGGAAAACATATTATATCTCTCCAATTCTAGTTCTATCTCTCAGTATTCAATATAGATCTTGGGCAGCCAAAGTATTATGGTTTATGAAAAAATTCAATTATTTTTCAATGAGGAAGGCAGAAGCAAATGGAATTGTAAAGCTCTTTTTGCTGTAATAATAGCTCTAATTATTTGTCCCCATTAAAATTTACCATTGACAAACTTAAGAGCAGTTTTTATAAGCTATTAATATTATATTATCTGTCCTCTCCAATACTCGCAATGAATTGTCACTAGCTCAGCTTTTGGGTACATGACAGAGAAGATATGCTTAGCAGAGTAATATTACTATTAATTACTGTAATTAATGCAAATTATGCAAAACCAGTAAAACTCAATTACCAAAGAAATAATAACCTTTGAACTGAAAATGCAACAGTAAATGCAGTTCAACTTGTAATGGCTTAATTGTGGCAGAAAGAATGCTGAGCAGAGTGTTTAGATTTTGGTTCTACGTGCTAAGGCTGTTTATAAAAAGCTGCATAAGTTTATAGAATGCTAATATATGGAACATCATATAAGAAATGGTATTATATGAAACTGTTCATATATAGAAAATTTCTCTTAAACCATTTGTTTTATAGGATTTGATACTGTTCTTTAAACCAGCTGTTTTAAAAAGTGGTGCACCGTGGGTTTCTCACAGAGGATAATAGGCTAGCTGGATCTCCATTTTGATGGGCAAACTACATTCTCCCAAGTTTTAAATCAATAAAGTAGACAAACAATTCTTACAAAATTACTAGAGTTTCATAAAGCCATAGCTCCATACACAACATGCCCAATAGGTCAGTATCTTGAGTTTTTTTGATGTGGAAACATGTTTGCAATCCTAACCTAAATTCATTACATTTAGTCTCAGTTAAGGGGTCAGGAATTTGGGTGTTTTAGTACTTATATTACTTGTAATACAAATACTATAATAAAGATGGAATAATTGAAATGATCTGTAAAATTATGAACCCAATCACAGAGTTCATTAAAATCTCCTGGTCCTACTGAAATAAAAGAATTCTGGAATTTATGTCAAAGAATCAGAATTTCGACAACTGTTGTATTCAGATCCAAGATGAGGGGTTATTTAGCTTCACAGCTTTTAGTTTCAAAGCTCCCCCTACATCTTAGTCCTTATTCCTGTAAACTTATTATTTGCCTGAATAATAGGAAGGACTGTACTAGATTATATTAGTAAACCAACCACTTTAAGACATTTGAAAAGTCAGCTCTTGAAGAGGAAACGTATTTTTACTTCTGAACTATCAGCTTTGAAATAACCAGCTTAGGAGAAAGGTATTCTTAATTTCAAGCAGTACATCAGGTTTATGCAAATGTTATATATCTAATGTAACTGTGGAAGTTCTCATGCATTTCTTTTATGAATCCTCCAGAGCTCTCCAATTCAATTATGTTGTTCAGCAATCTGGCTCAAATATGAATTATGGGTGGTATTAAAAAAGGAAGTAATTCACATGTTTCATTTTACTTTGCTCTACTAAGATAGCTTTCTTTGGAATAAAGAATAGCAGGAGTGTTTCACACTAAACTTTGTAGATTTACATTTTAAAATTAAGACTTGCCCTGGTGTCAGACATCTTATATGACTGTATCGTATCAAATGTGTGAAATCAAAGGTATTTCTTTGATCTGCTATTTCCCTGCAATTCAGGAGATAATGGCTCAAGTCAATTAAAAATATAGCTGCTGTTTATCTGAAGAGCAAAAATCAAAGCTTTAACTGTTGTTTTAAAGTCTGTGTTAAATGGTGATCAGACACCATAAAATACGAGATAGCCTAAAAAACTGACAGCTGTGAATACTAGGAAATTCTCTGGAGAATCAGCAAAGGCCAAATAGTATAATGCTGCTGGTAAAATATACCTATTATCTAGAGAAAAGTATAAATGTTTAGGTAATGTATATTTTAAAATAAAATATGGTACACATAGGTATATATATAAATAGGAGTTACGGGTAAAAAAATGTTAACTATTGGATATGTGCCTATTAAGAAACAAGTCCTTTATCAAATCTAAGTGAAATAGGGACAATGTTGTTGACTGTAGGCCAGATCTGGAGATAGGGTTTGTCAGTAGCTGCCTGTAAGAAAATCCATCAACATTATAATTTATTTTCATTTGTTAACAAAAAAATTGGGAAAAGTTAAAGGCTTCATTCTGTGACTTCTTTGAAAGTTGGATTGCCCCTTCTTGGCCTTTTTTCCCCTTATATTGACTTCAAAAGATCTTATATCATGCTCTGAAGGTACAGTTTCATGACACTTTGAAATCAATTGTATTATTCACTTCCCTAAATCCAAGCATGCCTGTAAGTGGTCACAAGATCACTACCCAAGCCTTCTGTTAAATACCTCATTCAGAATTTTTTTATTCTAACTGCCTCTCTAAGTATGATCACAATGCAAAATTGCTTTGGTTTGAACAGGAGCTCAAGAATGATAATTTTATAATATGCAGATTTTTATAAACATTTTTTGTTCCACTGTGTAATGAACCATCACATCAGCCTGTTAAAAAGGTTCTTTTAAGGGTGTGTGGGTTTTTTTGTTTGTTTGCTTTGTTGGTTGGTTTTTTCCCCCCATTAAGAGAAGTTTAAAAGCCATGAAAAGAAAACTTACAATTGGCTCATTTGAGGAAATGAAGTGAAAAGGCAGCCTTGGAACACTGAGCCCAGACATTGCCAATGTAGTAAGTGAAAGTGAAACCAGAGTAAATGTCAAATGAACAGGTGGAAAAAAGCTAAAATAAGATGTTTGTTGGTCTGTAATGACAGGTATTACTCCTTATAACTAACTTGCAAAATTGCTTCTGTGTATCTTTACTCTTTGTAGGATTCAATTTTCTTCTTTTACTTTATTGCATGTTTGAGTTTTGCCTTTCTGGGACTATAAACAAGTTTCTGTATCTTAAGCTATAATCATACAACAAATATAGGGCAAGCAGTCACACTCATGCTAGCATTCATTTAGCTAGCACAGGTAATAACAAAATCAACTAGATACATCCCATACATCCTAGGCAAAACCAAGCATCCCAAGCCACCAGCCTGAAGCTTGATCAGTAACACCTTTACTACTGCTATTAACCATGCTACCTAGCTCCACTTTAGTCTGCTTATGCCAATGTGTACTGCAATTGCATTCTTTAGCTGAGCTTCATGGCTGATGAAAACATGCATAACTAGGTTCACCCACTCTTGTGTGTTCCCACATGACAAAAATAGTGAATTAAACTCCCAAAATCATGAAGTCATCTTAGAAATCACTAAATAAATACATACATGCTTTGTAAAATCATGTGTTCCTAAGAAGATAGAATAAAGGATGGCTTTAAAAAGAATAAAAGTATTTGTATACTAGTATTACTACTCTTTTACTGCATTTATGCCAATGCATAGTGTTAGCAGTTCTTGGAACAATTGTGATCATTATGGCAGGAAGAGGCTTTTGGAACAGAAAAATCAGGCAGGAAAACTGTCTCAATAAAGGACAGCTATGGCGCTGTTACCCACTTTGATTATGGCTTCTCCCAGTGGCAATGCACACCAGCTGTTCAAGAAAGGTGATGTCCAAGCAGCTGATCTCATTTGCACAGCCTCAGGCATAGCTGGCCCTGTTGCTGTAGCTGCCACCAAGGAAGGACTCAGGATGTGAGGAATAGTGACAGCTAATAGGGCTGTTATAATTCTTACAATATAACCCTTTTATAATATCTGTTATAATTCTTATAATAACTTTGCTTACCCTGCTGAGAGCTCTAAAAGTCCTCTTTACATATTCTGATATCTTTAGGGCCCTGTTACAAATCCAGATCGGGTAAATAATGAATAAATAACTGAAAGTAAAGGTCACCCCATAGCAGCTTCCTCCTGATGCAGAGCTCCACTACTGAGATGACTTATGTCCATATCACACAAAAACATTGTTTTCCTTGAAATGAATTGATGGTAATTTTAGCAGGAATAGCACGGCTGCATAAGCTCAAAAGACTACACTGCCTCCCCCTCAAAGATGGTGCTTGCATGCTTAGAACCCTGGTCCAACAAAACAACATTCAGATGGTTTAGATCAATTTAACAAGCACTTCAGTGTTTTTAAAATGACTGAGTTATTCTGCAATAAAGATTGAACAAAAGCCAAATGAGCAGAAATGAGCCATGTTTATATCTGGAGGAAAATATAATCTATTGGCAGTTTCAGCAATCCCTATTTCATCATTTCAGACAATTAAAGGAAGTCCTTTCCATGAATTTCAGCATAACCACAGAATTTAAGTCTTATCTGTTTCATGTTTTAAACGCCAGTTTTAAATGCCAATTTTTAATGAATATTTTTTTGCAACTGTGTTTTTAATATGTGAATAAAGAGGTTCTATCTTGCTTCTCTTCTCTGATCCTGCTGAAAATATGACCTTAAAAAAAAGCCAATTAAAAAACCCCAAACCAACAAAAAAACCAAAACCCAAACCCACAAACAAAACAAACTCCCCCCCCTCTTTTATTTAGTGTTTTGAGGCTTGGACATTCATTGCTCCTCAATGCTCTTGGAAAATATTCATCTGTTCCTTCTCCTTCCCTGGGAAAAAAAAAGCTTTTCAAGCATAACTGAATTTTCCATTCTGCCTCTTGATAAAACATAGGTAGGAAACTAAGATTTCTGATCATTCTTTGAAGAGACAAACCCAATGATATTAGACTTTTTTTTTGTGAAGGCTGTAGAAAAGTCAAAGGTGAAACTGTACTTTAGCTGAAACCACTGGAAGTTCTGCCATTCACTTCAGTAAGCCAAGATTCACCTTTCCCTGCTATGTTGGATATCCTACAAACTGTTTTCCCTGTGCAGTGTTCGTGCAATTTAAACATTTGGCATTATCTTTGATGTAAACAGAGCCAGAAAACAAAGTCCTGAGAGACAGTTCACTCCAGAGCGACTGGATTATTAAAGAAATAAGCAAAAATGTTACTATCCAAAAGATGTATCCCCCGTTCTACAAATCCAAATAGATCCTTGAACAATTTTATGTATGCATGTCCATTTCCATTACTAGTTCCTGGACTATTTCTTGTATTTCTTCTTTCTTTATCTTCTCTTTTTCCTAGTTTTATCATAATGAAGTGTTCTGTGCTGTGGTAAGCTTGACTGTATGGGTTGCTCAGTGTGTTGGAAGTCATATGAAAATTTCTTTTTATATGCCTGATCTTGTTTAGCGTCATGAATCTAAATTCAGTTTGGCAAGATTTGTTTGCCCTGTTCCTGAGAAAGAGGACTTGTATTGATCTGAACTCTTTGGAACATTGAGAAAAATTAGAGGAATGGTATGTTTTGGGATTTTTTTCCCCTCCTAACTTTGACTTTATCTGTGTCTGAGAGAAAGCAGCAACATGCGTGTTACATTTGAAAATCCTATGGAAAATCTTTAACTACTATTATTTTGTATTTTATCTCAGAGAATTTTCATTTTGACAACTAAATTGGTTTCACAAGTAATAGTTTTGTGTTGTACCCTGCCAATTATATGGTTCACCATATGGTGAATTATACCTATACCTGGCAATACCCAACACTGACTGCCTTGATTTACACCTGGCAGGCCCAAATCCTGCAGAAGTTTATGTATACATAGCTCACTGTGCATATTATGAAGTATATATCTTTTGAAGGATCAACAACTGAGTAACTTTGCTATCATCATTTAATATTAATATTTTGGTTGACATTTTTACTGTAGACTTCCACGTGTTCTTCCCTGATGCCACTCTGAATTATCAACAATCACAATGTCAGTTTATATTGTTGTGTTATGTTTCAAAAGATGGCACTTTTTAATGCAAATCAAGTTATTTTCCTTAACATCTGAGTTTCTGTTTCTAGAATAGCTAGCTGCCAGCATTTATTTAATAAAAGATCAGCACTTTGGGAAGGAAGAACATTTCCTACTTAAGCAATCTCTGATTACAATTAATTCCAGAAGCAAAATTACTCCCTGAAAACAGAGAATTTTTTATTGACCTGTACATTGCTTTGACACCTTTGTGTTACTGACAATAAGTAAAAACAATACAGAAATACGCTTAGGCTGTACCCAGAAGGAATGAACCTGCTCTATCCTTCTTTGGGAAGAGCATCAATAAAACCCTGGAAAGTTGCTACCAGTCAGCAATGGACACTGTCTGGAGCAATAGTACTGCTCCGGTTTTCTTCAGCTCTTAAGAGCTCCTTGATGTGTTTGTGAAGTTAAAGAGAGAGGGTTGGGCTGGGCTGGAGAATGAAAATGAAAGTATTCTGTAGAAATTTGGGGCTCTGATTCTATAAATTTCTGATTAATCTGAAAGACTGTTAGATTTTAGAGATCCATGGTCTGAACTATTTAATTCCATTTTCTTGATATTACACAGATTGTATGGGGATTCCAACTCTGTCAGACACCTTTATTCTTATTTCTAATAAACATTTCTATTTGGCCATTCTTTGGCCAAATCATCTTTACATAAGTGGATGAGCTTGTTCTTATTTTAATTTTCCCTTCAATTGTCATTCTTTAGCAGCACAGACAAAATACTGAACTAGCTAGCCATTAGCAACATGGAAATGCTGTTTGGGACTAGGCCAGAGCTCTAAATATTTAACTTCTGCCACTGTCTACATTTATTGCCTTAACAAAATGTTATTTCCTTGTCTCGGCTCCCATAACTCGGGGTGAATTAGAGAGTGAATTTGGTACCTTCTGCAACCCATTATCATAGATAAAACTACCTGTTCTCAGTGTACTGAGAGACTGAAAACAGTGACTAACACCCTTATTAACACGACCATTTCTTTGCACACTTCACCAATTTAACTGCAGGCATATTTTGATTAATGCGGAACAACAAAAATTATGTTGAGTAGCTGCATTCAAGGAAATGAATATGGGTCATGAAACTACACATAATACCAATCATTTTTTAAAATGGCTTTTTTTACAACCTTTTATGATTAGAGTAGCCTGTATACTAGATTATAACCCTACGTCCTTCATGTGATATTCCTAACAGCAAACTTTGGTACATTTTAATTACCTAGGATATGTACAAGTATTATGGCTACCTGTTTAGAGTTAAGCTTTTAATTTACCTTCTAAAATAGAAATGTTATTCATCAGAACCAGACTTGCTGAACTGGTAACAGAAATCTCCAGTATTTTCTGAGCATTTTTTTTCATTTTACTGAAATGAGGTCCAGTTTGTAATGATCTAGTGAATATAGATTGACCCAAGCAAATCTAGCAAAAGTGAAGCTCAATTTGGGAGAAGGAAGCAAAACAAAAAAGCAGAATAGCGATTACTCTTCTCTTCCTGGTAAAGGAGCTAGGCTTTTCAGGTTCTTATAATTTGGGAAAACTTGCTACTTTGCAGGACCTATGTCCTGGGAACACTCAGCTGTAAATGCAATAAAGTTTTCTCATTTTTCACCTACTGTGGATCTGATTCTCTCTCTGCATGTGTCATGTACACATTTAAGTTGGAGTATATTATTAGTATTACTACTATGTCTCAAAAATGTGTTGATAGATGGAATGAAACACAAATGCTTCTCAGTCTGTTCACTTCTGCACTGAGAGAGTGGGGGAAAAAATGTAACAAGGATGATTTACTGTTGGAGCCCAATTCAAAATGAATGGAAGTGACAGTAAATTTCAGTGGAACTATTCATCAAGTTCACTCTTTATTCCATTTTGCAACATTTAATGTAAAGAACAAATGTTTAGCTGACACGGTGCCGTGCCATCATTTACCTGTCCTGAGTCTTCAAACAATGCTTCTGATAAAAACAATGCTATCATTAGAGGCCTGGCAGCTATATGGCTTCCCAATATCTCTTTCTTCCATTGCGTTTTCATACAGACTGCAGATTCACTGCTGCATAGTAATATTAACCTCTTTGACTGAGGCAGAGTGTTCATAAAAGGAATATAAAAAAAAAAAACAAACAGAAAACAAAAATGTTTCAGAGTAAAGACATACTAAAACAAGTAAAAAACCTGTTATTGACAAATTTGTCTGCAGGTAATTGTTCTCCTTGAAGAATCAGTACCTATTCCTCACAAAATGAAATTTAATTAAAAATAGCTGTATCTTTTAGACAAGTATTTTGCTAATGTGAAGAAATGCACAACTTTTAGTGTCTGGGCAACTGATTTTCTGTTAGTTAAAAACAGTTGAAAATACTACTTTTTCTATGCATAAAGTATCATGAGCTGAGCCTTATTTATTTTGTTTTTTCTCTTCCTTGATGTTTGATACTGAAATAGCCAAGATGCTACAAAGCAGCATACTTAAAACCGAAGACAAAACAATGGTTTGAGAGCTCATCTGGTAAAAATCAGTGTCATCCTCCCTGCTTAAAACAAAATATTTAATAAAGTCACTGGCAGCTTCAGAGGATCTCTAGCCTACTACTATACCACAGTCAGGTTGTCATAGAAACAAGAAGAGGTTCGGGATCATTTGGCATTTTATGAAGACATTTTAAAGCTATTTTATATACAGAAAAAATGTGAACTCTAAGGTACTTTTCCAATTTTCCAATTAAACGAGTCAATACCAGAAATCCAAATATCTATTTCTCCTTTGTCTCTGAAAATAAAGTAATAACTAAGGATGAGCAGACATCGTTATCACCTGATGTTATTCTTGACTATTACTTAAATTCAGCTGTATAATATACATAACACAATAAAAAGAATGGCTGGTTACATACAAAATTGATTAGAGGTTTTCTGTCAATCTGCAATACAATTTGGAGTTAAGAAGCATGAAAAAAACCAAAACAGCTAGTAGAGGGCACATAAAATATTTTTAGGTGTAAGAATAAAATGCTGCACACACATTCTTGTGAAAGTGATTTATACATTACCTTGAATTTATTATGAAAGTCTTGATAAACTCTAAAAAGATATATATATGAAATTATTTTATAGCTAGATTTTTTGTTAAATTAGAAGATTGTGTGCAAAATATTTCATTAACTCAGGGAAAAAAGCAAATTAAAATGAAAAAGTGTTCAAGTCTACTTGGATATTTGCTGTTAAAAATAGAACAACTGTTGTTGATGTAATGATATAACGTTAATGCTTTAACACGGACTACTAATAGTAGTGGACTACTATTTCTTGACTGAATATAAATCACAAGTACAACTTCAAGACAACAATATGTTATCTAATTCCTTGTGAGAAAAGAAAAGATATATGTAATGTGTGTGCACATTACACATATGCCTGTCTGCACATAGACATTCAGGCTCTTATGTGGTGAAGAATAGAAGCAAAATTTAATGCAAAAATATTTATTTCACTTCATATATCTAAGTGCACGACAGCAAAGTATTAAAAAAGATACTTGTATTGTAAATGAGACCATACACATACATGTGCGTATCTGCATAAGAGACAAACGTGAGTATGAGCCGCACACTTACAAGTATATCCTTAATAGGCAACCAGAGAGTCTCAACATTTATAAACTGACAATGGAATAACACTGTTTATATCTGTTGAATGTCTCTGATTTGGTACAAATAAACTTGATTATGTTGGCAAGGAGAAATATTTACGTAGATAAAAAGACTGATAGAGATTTTTAACCTCAGAGAGGCTAAATCTGATAGATATTTTAAACCTGATCTTTGATCAAAAAAAGTTAGATCTATTAAACAGAATCTTTCTCTTCTTGTTATGAATAAAATTTCCTTCATTATAACAAGTCTTACTACTGTAGCAAAGCATTTTTCATAATCCATCTCAATGGATGTTCATGAGAGCAGGAGGAATGAAGTACCACCTAAAGAGACAATCTCAGACCCAGATGAAGGCAAAAAAGCTCTTTTCTATTATAACACAAGTAGCTGCAGAATCAGTGGACAACCTAAAATAATAGTAAAATAGTAGAAGTGTAAATCTGGAAAAAAAACAAACCCAAATATTTAAAGCTAGAAAGTTGATTAAAGGATGAGAAAATGGCTTTATATTGCTTTAAATTTTAAAAATTTCAAAAGCAGGAAGATTAATAGTGCTTAAAAAGGCAATTGTTCTTATTCCTTTTCATAGCATCTACATTGTCACACTGGATCAGAATAACACCATGCAATATTTACAGCATTACTTTACAATGTACTTTTTCTTAAATGACACAAGATCTAATGTGTTGTTTACAAAATGAAAAATAACCCTATTACATTCTGCCAACTACTTTTTGTGTGTGCAGTATAAGGACAGAAATTGTCCCTAGAGCATTTTCATATTCTCAGCAAAACATTTAATCTCTTTTTATTCTATTAAATATTATATCTGTAACATCATCTTGTATTAATTTTAAAATTATCTTGTTTAGTAAGTTCATATTTACTACAGGAAAACAATGTCATCTGTGTGTAAGAATGAGGTTGTTCTCAAATTTTCTTCCAGTTGCTATCTCTACTTGAATTTGAAAAGGCAAGATAACATCAAGGCTGCAACTAGCACGTGTCAATTTTTGTTATAAAGCTCCTGAAACTTCTACCGCTTTGTCCTTTTAAGATCTGTCTCTTCACTGCCGTAAATATACGCTTACATCCTTGTAATTTTCCTAGTTAGAAATGCACCGTATTGTTTATTTTATTGAATAAACTAAGCCTCTGAAAGCCTGAGGATATGCAGAAGCTCAAACAGCAGATATAATAGCGGAGAAAGAAATCAAGTGAGGAACTCTGTCAATTCTGTACATCCGAGTACCCTAAATAGGCTTCTCTCTCAAATTCTTTTGCAATTTTTCATACATCTGACTATAATTCTCTCTTTCTTCAGTTTTTCCTTTCTTCATTTTATTACGTTAATATTTGTCAGATGTAAACTTTTACTGGAACTTTCCAATCACTTCTAGTTATACTGGTCCTACTTACACTGTTCTTCTCTTGTGGATGGAATCTACATGGGATCTTTCTTTGTACCTTTCATTTTTGCATCTTTAATGTGATCTCATTCACTAATGTATTGCACTATAATAATAACCTTGCTATTTAGATACAAAATGAGCTAATATATACAACACAAAAGTCAGTTGAAATTAAAAGTTTTGATGCTTTTTTGTTTCACATTTTTTCAAAACCTTTCTTTTCTCCTGTAAAACTTGCTTCAACATTCTAAGGACTCACTAGTGCACTCTGAATTCCCTGGATGTGTGCCTTACATCAAAACCAGAATGAATCCTTAAGATTTATCGAACTGAATTTACTACAGCAGATGCTGGAAATGATAACATTCGATCTTCCCTGCAACTCTGTGCTCTGAGAGCTGTGTTGAACTGAGGGGGAAACTGTAGAGATTGGTTGTTGGGGGTTGCACTGTAAAATGATGTGTCCAGGTCAATCTTACCTGGCAATCCCAGGTAAGCAATCACACGTTTTCTTCTCTGTTCCACTTCCTGGTTTTTTTTTTCATTTGGCTCTCTAGAGCACTGGCCTTTGTGGCTATTTGTACTGATGGGCTTTATAGAAGCAAACTCTCTGCCATAAGCAAGACTGTGTCTCTACTCATGCTATCAAACAAGGCATATTTTACAATGAGAAGTCTACCCCAAAAGTTACATTGTGACTAACATATTTGTGCTCTGTGCCAATCTGCTTTCCCAATACTTGTTTCAAAGGACAACCCCAAATAACCTGTTTGTAATGACTCCTCTGCCTTTTAATTTTTCGTTAGACTAATTTACTTCTTATAGAAATATAAGAATATAGAATTGTTTCACTATTTTGAGTTCACATGTCAAATGACATTCATATCACATTCACGGAGAAAATGCAGAATGCACTCAAGAGCCACTTCTGTTGATGCTAATTTGGCCACATATTAAAGGTCTTGAAGAGTATCAAAGGAACACCAATATAGTTAAACAAACCTTTTCTATTACAGTTTTTATTTTCTTGGGTTTGACTGACATACTTGCAGCTAGAGCTTGCCTGGTAGATTGTGGAGATATTTACTCTGCAAGTATGAAATGATAATAAAAGCTGAGATGGGAGTGGAAATCCAATGCTTTTACCATAAGTATGCAGGATACGTGAAGCATTTCCACATCTAAGAGAACTTCAAAAGCTACACAAACCTCTGTAGATGACAATCTAAGTAAAGGACTTTATGACTAGCACAACAGTATACTACATAATATTCTATTTAAGGGAGGGAGGATAATTTCCAATCTTTCACATGGACTGTGCCTGATTGGAAAGGTACAGGAAGGTAACATAAGAACAAAAAAATACAGGAATAAAAGAATAGGGCAGAAAGGCAGATTCTTCATAAATTTCACACTTTGCATAATATACAGACCTAAAGCTCTGAAATTCCAGCTGTCCTACAGGACAGGTTATTAAAGTATCAGCAGTTGTTTGCCTTTTTATTGTATCTCATTATATCTCACGAAAGAGCTATAGCTGCAAACAAGCATGAAGTAAAAACTTTGTACTCCCTATTACCATATTGCTTGCCAGTTCTTCAAAGCACCGCAGAAAATCAGGAGTTTCATTGTTATCCTAATAAATATGCCCACCTCCCTCCAATTACAAAGTACTCATAGATATGAATCATGCACCTAAGAGAATATTTTTTTCTTTCAAGAACAGGTAATGATACCAAGATGTTTTCCCCCTAAATGCCCATTGCAATATTTTAAAAAGTTATATATATTAAATAGAGATTATTTTAACATCTCAAGGTGCCCAAATATAAACAAAGCTCATAATTCTTTTCATTATTCGTGTTTATACTACACACTTCTATTAAATTTTATTTTGCTTCTTTATGCTTGAAGATCTTTTGTTATAGATGGTTTTCACTGAAATTTGGGGGTGATATACAAGGGCAATATAACATAACTTTTTGTAGGAGAACATGACAGAGTATAACAAAAGTGTTTAGGGTATTGCTGTACTTTAAACCTTTTATAGATTGCTAAACTAGGTAACTATGAATAAGCTCATAGTTAAAAACACAGTACTGCTTGGTATTTTTGTTTCCCAATTACCTATTCTGTCATGATGACACCAGTGTTTGTTTTCTTTTTTTAACAGACGTGCAATATTCGTAAAGACAGTGTTTTAGTAAATGTTTAAGAGTTTCATAGATAAGACCAGTTTTTAATCTAATGAATTTTGCAGTCTTATAAAGACAAGAAACATGGTACTGCTTGTTTACTGTGGAGTTGTTAATATCTGAATTACTGAATGGCCTGGATTTCTTCTCAAAATACAACCCCTTTATCTAGTTCATTCTTTGACACTTCAGACTGCCATTACATTTTGCTTATATTTAGTACATTTTATACAACAAACATTTTATGAATATTTATTCAAGAATGTCAGTTTCCATTACAGACATGTCAGAATTTTAAAAGTGGCTTTGCTTTTTTGTGGTAATCAAACTAAGAACATGAAGGTTGGTGATTAAAATGGATAATAAAAAAGGAAATGTTGAAAGAGCAAGAATGCTAATGAACTTTGATATAACACATTCTACTAGAATTCAGCTTCCTTTTACAGAGAAAGTACAGATATAAGGTGTAATTGTGTAAGGTTTAAGAAGAGCCAGTAATATACCATCCTACTATCCCTATTATAGTTCAGTATTTCATACAGCATGCATTAAATAAAAACTGAAGAACTCGGAAAGAGATGCTTCTAAATCAGGCCAGAGACTAATTTAGAATCATATCACTATCAAAGACAGAACCCAGGCAAAACAAAATAATAATGTATCATCCTGAAAAAAATGAAGAAGCAAGTCATGAAGCACTACGATTACTGAAAGTCCTTCACACAGGAATGAATTAGAGCATGAGCCACAGTACATGCAGAAACACTTGGCTAGATGTACTAAAGATCTGGCTTGAAAGGCTAAGAAATTCCCGACAACAACAGAAAGCTTTTTTTTTTTAAATTAAAAAAAAAAAAAATCTGTGTACAGCTTGCTGGTTCAGACTGTATATACAGCAATAATACCTTTCAAAGTGGCTATTATATCATACATTGTCACCAAACACTGAAAATTTAATATATATTTAACTCAGAGAGTAGACTACTCCAGAGAAATCCTACAAGATATTGACAATAAAACATGTTATAATTGAAAAATATTTTTAACAAACATTAAGAACACTGAAAATTTTACAAACTCACTGTAAATTGATTTCCTTTTCTGCAGAGCTCTTCACTCCTGCTTACAAGATCTGACTACCATTTTAATCATCCCATGGCCTGCTCCATGTCACACATGCACAGGATCATTTCTTACCTTACATTTTGCAACTAGGAGTCATGCTCATTCTCACGGTATGTTGATGTCTGTTTTTACTAGGTGGATCTTAATCTACTTATACCACTGGCCATTTTTCTCAGCCTTCTCTTGTCCTTGCCTCCAGTCTCTGGGCTGTTCTAAAGAGTCTGTGGAGTGATAGAAGCCCTACAACATCTAAACTGCCCCATTCTTTCTTCTTGTCAACTCCCTCACAGATGTTCTGCCTCCAGAGGAGCTCAGGAAGCTGTCTCATTTGTTGCTTTTCAAAGAAGGCTATTTTTCCTGTGACAGGTTTCTAAATGGTCTCAGACTATCTGCTTTCCAAGCAAGCAGGAACTGATCTGGATCTTGGCCCTTAGACTGTGTGATTTTATTCAAATCTATGATGCAAAACCACAAGGAGAGGAACGTAGAAAGGAAATAATGCATCTGAGATTCTAGGAAGGAGAGAGATGCCGTTATGTTAATACACATACTAATGCATAAATGCAGAATTGGTTTTACAACATCCAGATATGCTCAAAACTCAGAACTAGACCTGCTAGTTTTCAATTTAGCCTGACTGAGCTATTGTTTTCAGCTGCTTTTCCACCCTTACAGTCAGAACTGGGATGGATCTCTGCTGCTCTGCTCTGAGAGTGACATTTGTTAATAGCTGCTGTGCCCTCCATGCCTCATTTTAAGAAAAGGAAGCAGTTTATAGAAGCAAACACAGCTACTGATGAGTTGTCTATGCATCTACTGCAAATTCTGATGATAAAAGAGTTCTTTGGCTGCAGTGATTTCTAATATGCATGCCAATGCCTTAATCCTACTTATTAACTATAATCTTCCATGAGAGAATAGCAATTATATCTCCCATCAATATGTCTAGACATGAAGATATTTGGGTGTCTAACTCTAATTGTGATGGATAAGAGAGCTAAGTAACTTAATGACATTGAAATCTCAGTCTAGGCATACAGCAAATCAGTCTGCAGTGAGCTTCAAGTTAGCTTTTGCAACACCTCTTAGAAGAACTGGGAAAAGTAGGAAAAACTATGCTTGGAATAAGGTTTAATTTCTTGGAGTCCTGAATGCTTTCATTTTCATGAGGTTTAAGAGGAAAACAACACAGGAGGAAGTGAAGAATGTTATACCTGACACTGGAATATAGGGGGTATTTGGCTTGACTGACTGTTATTAGGACTTGTTATTTGGGCAGCATATTGGGGTTAGTGATCCTATTTGCAAAAGGTATCATGGGATCACAGTTGATACAGACCTTTTGAATTGATATAGACTAGCTGACCCAAAAGACAGCATAAACAGAGGCTCAGAGGTCCCTGAAATGGGGCTGAGACAGTAGACGAATACCTCAGGGGGTAATCATTTACAATTCCTATGACATTTATCATTCAAATATTGACATGTCTTAATCACGGTTAGTTTGGGTGTATTTCCTATCCTGATGACATGATGAAGTGTCGTTCAAGATACTGTAGCTAGCTCAACAGTATCAAAGTGGTATAAATGCACATAGATGGATACAGATATACATGTCAGCGATAGCAGATGCAACTAGACACAGGTGTTCTGCCTATGCTAAATAGCTCTTCTAAGAAGCCAAATATACTTTATTAGGTATGACTTGCTTCCCTGCAAGGATAAAAGCAATAAGCATGCAGGCTCTTTATTTTTCTTGATCTATCTTTTGCCTGTAACGTTCAACAGTGAAAACATCCTGCTTGCACAGACATACAGTGACCAAAATATCATTCTTTATTTTGCAATGCTGTTCACCATGTAATGAAAAAATCATTATTGGGACAGTAAGCCAATTTTTAAGTAAGCCAGCTTCTGTAGCCAATGCACACCTTCATACTCAACCCCTTTTAATTCTCCTGAATGGATGATCAGATACCATCTGTGTTGTTCAGGCTTCCTATAAAAACTAGTCAAGAGGAAGATAAATATATTTAAATCCACAGTCAACACATCCTGACTAAAGTGTTAAACCTAGAAAATGAAGTTATAGGGAAAAGAGCTTGCCTAAGCAGATGGGGAGGAGAATATTTTCTATTGAAAATACTTTGTTACATCTTATTTGTCTTATGTATGCAGGAGAAAAATTCAGGCATGTAGATACCAACGCCATGCCCAACCATGAATATTGAGAACATATAGATAAAAGTTGTGCCTCCACATCAGTCATGAATTAGATGTTTGTAACATAAAATAGGACAACTTTAAAATTTTAAGAGTAGTAATTTATGTTGGATTCTTACAAAATTATTAATTCCAAAATATTGATTGCTGATTCATAAGGACAAGAGGGCTGGGGTTTTCTACTTTTTCCTTATTTCTTCAGTTCAGAAACTACTAATATAATTTCATAAGAAATAATATAGCAATACAGATTAGTGTAGTATTAGGATTTATTTTAAAAATGTGGCAAGCTAATTGGACTTCTCTAGAATTAGTTTTCAGTTAATTTAATCTTTAACAAAAAGCTGTTGTATCAAAAAACCAAACCTAAGTATTTATTCCTAAACTTGCTGTCAGTATCAATCAACTTTTGATTCATAACATAACTTTTGATTCATTCTTTGTTTTGACAAGCTGTACATGTTTTCTAACGTTATTCACAAACTCAAGAAACAGTAAATTCCATGTCCCACAATACAGGTAATTAGTTTGTAAAATGTATACGAGTATAGATGAGAAAAATCACTGACTTCTAAAAAGCAACACACGCGCAGCAGAACAAATCTACAGGAAGGAAAAGAAAGAAAAGTGAAAAGAAAAAATAAGGAAATTTTTAAATGTTTAGTAATAGGGGAAGAAAAATACAAACTGATCTTAAAATATTATAGTATCCAGCATGTAGTACTTTCTCTCCTGCAAAACTTCCCCTGTTTTTAGCATGGCCCACAAAGTCAAAAATTACTACATGACCCTTTTAGGGGAAATTTTTACCTCTACATTCAATGATGGAAGTATTTATAGTATATCCCTTTAAGTGTGCACTTTACTTGTTTCTTTTATAAAAGCCCACAACAGTTTTCATTTAACATATGAAATTAAACAAGCCTGTTGGAGGAATTTTTCAAGAAAATGGTGTTTATTTCCCATTATAAATATACATTTATAATATGATATATAATATGATACATTTATAATATAATATATAAATATATATTCCCATTATATATATACTGGTGGGACATGTGGTGGTCGGAGGCCATCTTGGGCTTAGCGACCATGAGATGATAGAATTCTCCATTCTTGGTGAAGTAAGGAGGGGGGCCAGCAAAACCACAACCATGGACTTCCAGAGGGCGGACTTTGGCCTGTTCAGGGCACTGGCGGAGAGAGTCCCTTGGGAGACAGTCCTGAAGGGCAAAGGGGTCCAGGAAGGCTGGACGATCTTCAAGAAGGAAGTCTTAAAGGCGCAGGAGCAGGCTGTCCCTGTACGCCGTAAGAAGAATGGGCGGGGAAGACGACCGGCCTGGCTGAACGGGGAGCTCTTGCTGGGACTCAGGAAAAAAAGGAGAGTTTACCGTTTGTGGAAGAAGGGGCAGGCGACTCAAGAAGAGTACAGGGATCTCGTTAGGTCGTGCAGAGAAGAAATGAGAAAGGCAAAAGCCCAGCTAGAATGCAATCTGGCTGCTGTTGTTAGAGACAACAAAAAAAGTTTTTACAAATAGATTAATGACAAGAAGAGAGCCAAGGAGAATCTCCATCCTTTATTGGATGCGGGGGGGAACGTTGCCACCGAGAATGAGGAAAAGGCTGAGATACTTAATGCCTTCTTTGCCTCAGTCTTTAATAGTCAGACCAGTTATCCTCAGGGTACTCAGCCCCCCGAGCTGGAAGACAGGGATGGCGAGCAGGATGAACCCCCCATAATCCAAGAGGAAGCAGTCAATGACCTGCTACGCCACCTGGACGCTCACAAGTCTATGGGGCCGGATGGGATCCACCCGAGAGTGCTGAGGGAGCTGGCGGAGGTGCTCGCCAAGCCGCTCTCCATCATTTATCAGCAGTCCTGGTTAACGGGGGAGGTCCCGGGCGACTGGAGGCTTGCCAATGTGACGCCCATCTACAAGAAGGGCCGGAAGGAGGATCCGGGGAACTACAGGCCTGTCAGCCTGACCTCGGTGCCGGGGAAGATTATGGAGCGGTTCATCTTGAGGGCGCTCACAAGGCATGTGTGGGACAACCAGGGGATCAGGCCCAGCCAGCACGGATTCATGAGAGGCAGGTCCTACTTGACCAACCTGATCTCCTTCTATGACCAGGTGACCCGCCTAGTGGACGAGGGAAAGGCTGTGGATGTGGTCTACCTGGACTTCAGCAAGGCCTTTGACATTGTCTCCCACAGCATTCTCCTAGAGAAGCTGGCGGCTCATGCTAGATGTACTCTTTGCTGGGTCAAAAACTGGCTGGACGGCCGGGCCCAGAGAGTTGTGGTGAATGGAGTTACATCCAGTTGGCGGCCGGTCACGAGCGGTGTTCCCCAGGGCTCAGTACTGGGGCCGGTCTTGTTTAATATCTTTATTGATGATCTGGATGAGGGGATTGAGTGCACCCTCAGTAAGTTTGCAGACGACACCAAGTTGGGCGGGAGTGTTGATCTGCTCGAGGGTAGGAAGGCTCTGCAGAGGGACCTGGACAGGCTGGATCGATGGCCGAGGCCAACTGTATGAGGTTCAACAAGGCCAAGTGCCGGGTCCTGCACTTTGGCCACAACAACCCCATGCAGCGCTACAGGCTTGGGGAAGAGTGGCTGGAAAGCTGCCTGGCGGAAAAGGACCTGGGGGTGCTGGTCGACAGCCGGCTGAACATGAGCCGGCAGTGTGCCCAGGTGGCCAAGAAGGCCAATGGCATCCTGGCCTGTATCAGAACTAGTGTGGCCAGAAGGAGTAGGGAAGTGATCGTGCCCCTGTACTCAGCACTGGTGAGGCCACACCTCGAATACTGTGTTCAGTTTTGGGCCCCTCACTACAAGAAGGATGTTGAGGTGCTGGAGCGTGTCCAGAGAAGGGCAACGAGGCTGGTGAGGGGTCTGGAGAACAAGTCTTATGAGGAGCAGCTGAGGGAACTGGGGTTGTTTAGCCTGGAGAAAAGGAGGCTGAGGGGAGACCTCATCGCTCTCTACAACTCCCTGAAAGGAGGTTGTAGCGAGGTGGGTGTTGGTCTCTTCTCCCAAGTAACAAGCGATAGGACGAGAGGAAATGGCCTCAAGTTGCACCAGGGGAGGTTTAGATTGGGTATGAGGAAAAATTTCTTTACTGAAAAGGTTGTCAAGCATTGGAAGAGGCTGCCCAGGGAAGTGGTTGAGTCACCATCCCTGGACATATTTAAAAGACGAGTAGATGCGGCACTTATGGACATGGTTTAGTGGACATGGTGGTGTTGGGTTGACAGTTGGACTCGATGGTCTTAGAGGTCTTTTCCAACCTTAATGATTCTATGATTCTATAATAGAAGCAATAATTAATGATTGTTTCATGTCACATTGTTGATTTCTATAGACATCATTCAAAATGCTGCCATATGAATTTTCACACCATCAGCTACATGATTTCCTACTTGGTTATCAGTTGCTGTTTAAGTCTCTCATACAACTATTTATGTTGCCACACTTCCAGCTGTACTTTTGCTTCTGCCACAAACTCCTCACATTATTTCTTTTTTTCTTTGCAAACAAGAAAGCTTTCATTCAAGTTACATGAAGGCTGAACTACAAATGATCCCGTCTGGGAGCCTGGCTAGCCCCCACCTCAGGACAACTTAAGTGAAAATAACCATATCCAGTTATTTTGGAGTAATATTCGGCATGTTATAAATGAGCTTCTGTTTCCCAGAAACTCCTCCCCATCTTTTGGGTCCTATGTATCCCTTCAGGTAAAACCACCTACAGAAGCTGTAGGGATCTTTCAGATTAGAGTTCATTGCTTTGCGAGTTTTAGCATGCCTTCAGGACATGCAGCAGTTTCCCGGTACACAAGCAGTCTAATGGCATCTATAGCTAGCACTGTGTGTTATTTCTTTAGTAAAGCTCCTTGAATTTCAATCTGTTGCCTTTTCATCATGTTTCTGTGCTTTAAATAGGTAAGACAAAGGAACAACCATATTGCTTTAATAAAGGAAATAACTCCTTTCTCTCCAAAAGATATGGAGTGTGCTCACCCTTGTCTTTAAGGAAAGGAAGAAAAAGGAATGCTTTTTACAAAATTATGCACAAATGGTTAGCAAACTCTCACCTTTCATATAAGCTATTAATTTTATTTTATTTTTTATGGCATATTTTACCTTTATGGATTATGCAAGATTTTTTTCTTCTTCCACAATTGCTAAAGAGCCTTCCAATTAATGATGGCTACATGAATAATTTATTTATTCTTTTGCCATCTTTGCATTACACAGAAGCCTGTCTGCTAAAATCTAAGTGATGAGAAAAATAAGCATTTACAGCTATGCTTCTTTTGTGGTTTACATAAAAAATGGCAAATCCTTCTTTTCTGAAAAAGCTTAGATGGCCTTTTGAAATATTGATCCTGTATATAATAATATATGACTACATTTCACATTTAGCCATTCTTAGCCCCAGGTACTTGATAGCTGGTTTAAGGAGAGTAAAAGCTGTTTCAAATTCCCAAGCCACAGAGCAGCTGTTAGAAAATTATTTTTTCCCAGCTAAACCTACACTGAAGTAGAAATAATTCTATCCAAATTCTGTGCACTAGATAACACATTTGCACATTTAATTTATAAAGAAGGTTAATTACATTGCTATGCTAGCACGACCCGCTTCCATGCTGCAGCCAGAAAGCATTAATGATTTTAAAGAATGCATCAAGGGAGTGGATTTTTTCCTCTAGGGATGCTTCTAAGTCTTCTGTGCTCAGCCAAGCAATAAGAGATGTATACATATCTGCTGTGATTATATTCAGAATCCCAAGAAGTTTGAACTTGAAGGAATGTCAAACAAAGCTCAACAATAAATGAATTTTTGATGCCAGAATCAAAACAAAACAAGCAACATCATTTCTGTATATACCTTAAGTTAAACACATTTCTGGAAAACAGTATCTATGCATCCTGTATCTTTTACCAATTACAGCTAATAAGTTCATGCATTATTCAGGCCAATTATTTCCTAATAATTATAATTTTAAACAGTAGGAGAGATGACTTTTACGGAGAATATTAATGGAGAGAAAGTGATACAAGGATATTCACTGTTTGTAAGACGCAGCACATTCATAAAGGGTATCTGGCTTGACTACATTGTTACTGCTAGCAAATTATGATCATTCTCTGTGTACTGTAATCATGTGATAAATACGTGAGACAGAGAATAATAATTCTAGCTGGCATTAATGGGAGTACTGAGTAATTAGGGAATGCTTGTTTCAGACCTCTTAAGCAGAGGGCAAGATGCAACCAGTAGATTGTGTTCTTCCTTTAATATGAGGACACTGACTGTCCCCAGCATTCATACAAGATGCCTGCATGAATTCCAGAAATAATACAGACCTGTCACATACAGCAAGTTGAAAGAACTGGGACATGAATAGTGCTTAGTCACACTGATGGTTACCTTCTTAGCACACCTACATCACACCTCTGATGGATTCCTCGCAGTCAAAAGATTTTTCCTGAATTGGATGATCGATTACAAAAGAGCAATTTTAATATGGTAAGAGCTTCAACACTGACTTTCTCCTAATTTAATGTGAGAAGGAAAAGATTCAAAATGTTACAAACCTTTTCAGTCATATCTACAGTTATGCAGAAAGAGGATACAAAATACTTTTTTAGTCTCATGCCCCATGCATAATAACGGCAAGCATAAGGAGTGGTTCAGACTGTTACACCAGGGGCCTAAAGACTTCAGATGCACAGGCTTGGCTTGTATCTGAGTGGATCAGGAAAAGGAACCTGTATTTGGTGGGAAAACATGTTAAATAGCTTGCTCAGATTTCAGGGACACAAGTAACCTGTCTGACTGGGGTCTCTTCAAGATCAAGACTTTAATGAAATTCCGGAACTATGAGGATTAACTCCATAGATTAAGGGTAATGCACTCGTCATTTTCAGTGCTTTTGAAATAGCCACCTAAACTACTTACATACGTCAATCAAGTAAGCAAGCTTGCTCAAGGATAAAACATAATAAGATTTTTTTTAAATAAATACATGAAAAAACTCTCATCAATTCAGCTCTTTCTGACTGAAGTAATTATTTACTGATTTGTAGCTATTTATTAATAAACAATGTAACACTATGGCTGACTAATGCTAATAGCATACTGTGCTTTAGATACGTAGCAACAGAGGAGAGAACTGCAACGCCTGATCAAATTGGATGAGCTTTACACTGCATTCTGTCATGTGGTTATTTATTTGCAATTGAGAAGTGATGTCTGATACAGAACAGCAAGATGTTTGATACAGAAAAAACAAACACTTCAAGAAAATGTTTAAAATAATGTCCAACAAGCATAAGTATTGGAGAGTCCACATAAACCAAACCAGAAAAGTTGTGGATTTTGCATGCTTTTCATCCATGCATATGATTAAAATTATTCAAAGCAATGGTAAACCAGCCTATAAGAACATGAGTTAATCCTTTAAAAAGGCACTCACCAAAAAAAAAAAAAAAAGGCATGATTCTTTCATATATATACATAATATTTTGCTGTTTCACTTGTACTGTGTTGACAGGTTGACTGGTTTATTTTTCTTTTAAAGCATATTTTATTTTCACTGTTCAGCCCCTCCTCCTCCTCCCCCCAATAAATATCTGTGTGAAATGTTCCAAGTCAAGACATCCTTTTATCATGTTAGAAATCCCTTTCCTGTTAAGGAAAAGTGCCTAGTGAATCAAGTAAAAAACCTGCAATTTTTAAAGAGAAATATCATGTGAAACAACCCCTTCCAGACAAGCCACAACCCCTCTCTTAAACCAACTCCCCCACAAAGCCCAGTGAAATGTCCTACATGTATTAGAAACCTGTTTTAAAACATTCCTTGTTAAAGTACGTGTGGCACACTTCGCTAACTTCCTTCTGAGAGGCGTATGAACAAAGCATAAGCAGTAGAAAAGTAGATATAAACACTTAATACTCCTTTCCCCATGAAAAAAAAAAAAGTATTTTTCTTGTAGACTTTCCCCAACATTGACTCCTTACCATTTATTGAAATGTCCTTTGTTTCTAATACACAAGGATACTCAATTCTCAAGAAGATGGTGATATTTCTTTTTGTTCCACAGGCCTTGCCCGCACTGTCGCAAGGGCTATAATAAAGGTTATCAACAAGAATAATAATTACTGTGTTTAAGTATAAACTACTACACTAAATAAAATGCTCCTTTATTTGGATTTCCAAATTCAAGTCAAAACAATAGATTATAATGCCAATGCTAGGCCCTAATTTACTGCAGATTTAATATTTTTTAAAAAAACTAACAAAAATCAGTGAACAAGTATTTTCTTATATCTCTACCTACCCTATTCTCCTGCAATATTACTCTGTTGTGGGCATGATATATTATCTAATTATAATAAGAAAAAAAAAAGAAACAAGTACATACTTGAGGATTGTCATATATGTGAACAAGAAATTTTATCCAGATCAGTACTGGGGAGTGTGAGTAGATGATGGAGATGTACCTTTCTAATCTTAAAATCTATTAAGTGTAACTAATCCTATAAGTTAGGCTTGTGACTTAAAAAAAAAAAAAAAAATCAAGTCTTTATTCTTATGGCCCTGTGTTGAAACATTTTATGTTAAGTAAATTACTTGTACTGTACATATTAAGACTTCTCTATTTTATACTTGTATGGCATATATTCATTACCTGTAAACCATAGCATTTATAGAAACATAAAGAATTTTTCAGTGTGCCTATAGAAATAAACAAAAGTTTCAACCAAAGCAATATTGGTTTGAACGCATGCAAGAAGGATTCTAAGGTAATTCTCAAAATTGAATTTTATTGTAGGCTCTAAGTTATTTTAAACCCTGATGTCTAGGGAAATTAAGATTACATTGACACATGGATTTCTGTGCTGCTCCTAGAAGTTTGAGTATTTATACTTCTATTAGTTTGGAAGTATGCTGGGTCCCCTTCCTAATTAAATGGTCATTCTGACTGTTTTACAATTACTCAGAGAGGGTTCATTTCATCTGTATACTGCTTCACCAACATAAGACTATTAGACTATTAGAGATTTGACTGAAAAAAGATTTAAGAAGTATATTTAATTTCTGACATCTCAACCTGTACAAAGTTTTGATGTAAACATAAGTAGACCACTTTAGAAATAAGAAAGAATTGTACTAAAATGTTTGAAAATACTGGCTGAAAATGACATTGGGAATGAACTGTTGCCAAAATACACTGAGTCACCTAAGGAATAGAGTTCTCCCTGTCACTACATCTTTGCATACTTTTAATAATTAAAAAATAAAAATATGCCTTATAGCGACTCCTTGTGTTCATTTCCCTGGTAGAGAGTAAATGGTCAAATGCGAAGAACATGAAAGATTCTAGAAGTCCTACTGTAATGACTATTTGCTTAGAAGGAGTTAGGAATTTTTTTAAGGGAAGAAACAGGTTAAAACTATAAAGATAGCCATTTAAAGTCTTTGTCTTGTTGACAGTAACTTCCTTTTTGAAACACTAAAAGGTCTTTCTTTGAATCTCCATATGTCCTCGTCTTTATTGCTGAAAGAGCTAAGATAAATTATAGCTTTGCTATGCATAGAGGGTTCAGTGAAATGACACTATCTAGATTTTGAGAAATCATTCCTTTTGTAACACTATCATGAGCTACAGACAAGAATCTTCAAAAAGGAGGTTTAACTAGCCTAAACACTTATTCCTTTGTTTCTATGGGATGCCATAAGACTCAGACCTCCTGAGGGCAGGCTAGGCAGGCTTCCTCAGCTGAGTTCCCCAGACGCTGCACAGGACTGCAGCTTCTCTCTGGTTCCCCTGCGGCAGACGATGAGCTGTGAGGCAGCCCGGGAGCACACCACTCTTCTCGGCTGCCCATCACCACTGTGGTACTACAACAAATTGGTGGGCAACCTCGGCTGTGGTCTGATTGCACCATCACCCTGAAGCATGGTTAGCCTAGGGCCTGCTCCAGCTGCTGGGTAATTTCTGCTGCAGGCACACATGGAAGACACACACACAGACAACTGCTGCTTTCTCACAGCAGTTACTTCACCAGCTCACAAAGGCAGGGTCAAATGAAAGAATGCCACCAGGATTTGAAGCCAGATGAGACGGACACTTCACTTTTTCCCTCTCAGGTCATCAGAAGCATCTGTCACAATCACTAACAACTCCAACACCTAACTCAAAAGATGATCATCTCCTCATGTCCTCAATTCCATACTGACAGTGTCTGCAATCTATGTTTAACCAGTTGTTTGTTTAATCATTTGCATTAGTGTTAAACAGATGTAAAGTACTATTTATATGCAGTTGCACCACAAATTTTCATTTAAGGTGCAGGACAATGGTGAATCAAGTCCAAAGAATGCCTCTAGATACAGTAGGAGGGTATCATGCTTTGAAATCAACGTCTCATGCCTGTTCTTTTCAGCAAACCAAAAACCCACAATGAAGTATTCACTGCTTTGTAAGCCTTCCTATGTTTTACTTTTCTTTCTCTACATTTGTATAGGTTTTGAATAGATATTACTATTGAATATATGCAAAAATTTAAAATGCTCTTTGAACAGACAGTTTTACCATTTCTATTTATGGAAACCAGATAATGCATACAGAAAATTCAATTAATGTTATACTAGTTTTCCCAATTAAATTTCTCTAATTGCATTTAAAAGTTTGAACTATGCATTACTGTAGCTGTTAGTACCAGGAAATGTTGGACTTCTTACTAATCAAAACATACATGAGTGATTATGAACCAGAATTCTCTCATTAATTTCAACAGAAACTTAAATTTACTCTTTGGCAAATACCTTGCATGTTAAAACGTATAAATAACTTTCCTTATCTTAGTAAACATAACTGGAGATGCAGATGACTGCATTTGCAGCTCTTAGAATTACATCTTCGGAGTGCTATGCATGGTTTGTTTAGTTAATTGATTTTACACATTCTTACTGATTTATGTTTATTTATCAAATTCACAGAATGCAAATGCTGACCAGCACTTCCACACAGTGTTTGGCATTCGTACAGGTTTTATGATTTGAAGAAATAGTTGAGGATTATTGATTACACTTCAGAGAATGAAAATATATTTCCAGTCACATGTTAATCCTTGATCATACAATGTTCAAAAAGCAAACTGCAATTATATGTCAGTAGCCTGGAAATTCATAATTTGGGTTGCCTAAAATTAGTTATGCACTCAACCCCTCTTAAATGTTACCACATAAAATTGGGCACAAAAAGAAACAAAACAAGCTCTCTTAAAATAAAATACCTGCCTTTCTTTTAGTCATCTTTAATTTTTCCTGTTAGAAGAGCAACAAGTGACATTTCCTATTCCCTTGCTAATTTTTTCACACAGAGATGGAAAGCCTTAAATAATATTTGTTGGTGGATTAGGCTGTCTCACTTTTCATTGAAGTAGATGGGGAGTCCACACATATTTTTTTTCTGCTAATTCAGCTGTAGGATCAGCAATTTTGAGCAGAGAAACAATATCAAACAGCTGGAGACCATTACTATCTTGATCTTATACAGCCATTTCTAAATGTATCTTTGTCTTTTCCTAACACATTGTGAGTCCACACCTCCTATGTTCCCCTCTCAGCAAACACATTTGCAAATACAGTGGTTTATATGGTAGAGAGACTGGTGGTACTAGAAGATCCAGTAGGGGAAAAAATTAATTCCACCCTACACCCCCCCCCTACTGATAAGGATATAGAATGAATAGAAATTTAATTTATTAGTGAAGAAACAGGAATAACCAATATATGGTAACAGACATCCTGCCATAAAGCAAAGTAGAAAACACACTAGTAACACTGTGCAACAGAATACATACAGATTCAACTAAGAAGTTTCTTCAAATATTTTTTGACAATAATAGTTCTTTTTCATTACTAAATAGAAAGAATGCTTCTGTCTTTTTATTATGTTAAATCTTTTATTTCATTAAGAAATATTTTATTTCTACTATGAGGCTTAATGAAAGTGTCTCCTGCTAGGAAAAGCTTATCCACCATCTGTTTAGTGGAAAATCCATGACAAAGACTGCATATCAGGGATATGATTCTTATTTACATTTCTAGATGAGAGATGCTCTTCTCAGAAGAACATTTTATTTCTATTTTACTTCCTATTTTATTTCTAAAAGGCTCCTAGCAAAAGGTGGTTGGCTTCAGCTTCAGATCTATGTAGCATATGACAGTGGCTTAATTTTGCCGAGGGTGAATCTGCACACATCATCTAAAGCGCAAGAAAGGTAGGACAATAAAAGGAAGGTTACAATTTATTAATTGTGAGAACAATCTGCAAAACTGATTCGTGTTCCCAGAGTTATAGATGTCAACCTGTCCTCAGGTTGGACCTGTAAAAAGCAATCGTCATTACTGCACAAGTAAAACATTTTTCAAAGCAGAGCATTATTTTCACCTGTGACCACAAAGTTGTGGTCTAAAAGCTGACCTCAGCAGGAAGCTAAGAAAGACACCCCTTACGTCTTTGTAGGTTTCTTTTCTAATGCAAATAGCCAATTCATAATTTTTCAGATGAATTCCTCTTGGCCACTTTAGGTACACGAGGGATTAAGTAACATAGAGCTATTTCCTTCTTGTTCTGAAAGCAAGAAAAAAGGCTTTTGGGATTTGAGAGGAAGGAACATGAGGAAGCTAAGAATCGTGTGCATTTGATCTCTTTGTCATTTCATTTCTTGAAGTGGAAGACTGAAAAATAAAAGGATGTTATTCTCTAGATGGCTGAACTCAAATGCAAGCCAAGTTGCACATGATTTATATAGTGGAAATATGTTCAAGGTGAGATCTCTCAGCATGTTCCCACATTGCAAGGATTTCCCCGTTCATGTAGACAGTGTGGAGTAAACAGACAGAAGCCTATGGCTCTTTTGTGCAACAGAGTCACTGTACTGCCATATCAAAATGTAGCAGAATTTTTACAGTTTGAAGTAAAGGTATGTTACACAAAGGCAACACGGCATTATGCATTTTCCACATAATTAGTATACACTTAATATTCCTGGTATTTTGATGTGGGAAATGGGACAGTATAGAGTGACAAAAAAAAAAAATACTGATGACAGTAGGGATTATTACTACAGTCCGATTCTTATCAACTTGAGCTGGCACTGTCACGGGAGACAAGCAGGAAGATTTTTAATTTGTGTATTTTGGCAGCACTGATGGATGGAATAATACTGTTAGGCTTCTGTTTTGGAAAAATGTAATAACCCCAAGGCCCTTTTAAGGTCTGTAGATATAGAATGTTCTTACAATAGGAATTTGAAATGGAAACCAGACAGATAAACATCCTATTAATCTAAACGATTGAGTAAATACTACCCATCAACAGGACAAATTTTTACCTCCCCATTTCTGAATTTTATTAACCTGTTTAATGACAAGAAGTTAGGCTACATAAAACAAGAAAAATGAAAAAAACTCTGGACTCCCAAACTAACTGTGAAAAAATCCTTTTTACTATTTTTTGACCCTAGCAAAATGATACACCTTTTGAAGAAACAGTCCTGCTCTAAGCAGAGCTCTTAAAGAAAGGGGTTGGTATTTGGTGGAAAGGAAAAGCAGACACAGCTGAGAAGTTTTCAAGTGATTACTGGTAGAAATATGAGTTAATCCAGGAGGTAAAGGGTAACTAAGTCCACCTGGGCACTGCTAAATAAAAGAAGGCCAGTAAAAAAGTTCAGGTTCTGGGCCTCTTATTAGTGGCACTGCTAAACTGCTATCACAGCCCTTACCTCTGTTTTAATCATAGAATCATAGAAAAGTTTGGGTTGGAAGGGACCTTTAAAGGTCATCTAGTCCAACCCCTGCAATGAGCAGGGACATCTTCAACTAGATCAGGTTGCTCAGAGCCCCGTCCAACCTGACCTTGAATGTGTCCAGGGATGGGGCATCCACCACCTCTCTGGGCAACCTGTTCCTGTACTTCACCACCCTCAGCATAAAAAATTTCTTCCTTATATCTAGTCTCAATCTACCCTATTTTAGTTTAAAGCCATTACCTCTTGTCCTGTCGCAACAGGACCTGCTAAAAAGTTTGTCCCCGTCTTTCTTATAAGTCCCCTTAAAGTATCAAAAGGCTGCAATAAGGTCTCCCCAAAGCCGCCTCTTCTCCAGGCTGAACAGCCCCAACTCTCTCAGCCTTCCTTCATCGGAGAGGGGTTCCATCCCCCTGACCATTTTTGTGGCCCTCCTCTGGACCCGCTCCAACAGGTCCGTGTCTTTCCTGTGCTGAGGGCTCCAGAGCTGGATGCAGCACTCCAGGGGGGGTCTCACCAGAGCAGAGTAGAGGGGCAGAATCACCTCCCTCGACCTGCTGGCCACGCTTCTTTGGATGCAGCCCAGGATACGATTGGCCTTCTGGGCTGCGAGCGCACATTGCCGGCTCACGTCCAGCTTTTCATCCACCAGTACCCCCAAGTCCTACTCAGCAGGAGTAGTTCAATCCCTTCATCCCCCAGCCTGTAGCAATACTGGGGGTTGCCCCGACCCAGGTGCAGGACCTTGCACTTGGCCTTGTTCAACCTCATGAGGTTCACACAGGCCCACTCCTCGAGCTTGTCCAGGTCCTTCTGGATGGCATCCCGTCCCTCTGGCGTGTCGACCACACCACTCAGCTTGGTGTCATCTGCAAACTTGCTGAGGGTGCACTCGATCCCACTATGTCATTGATGAAGATATTACTGGTACTGGTCCCAATACAGACCCCTGTGGGATGCCACTCGTCACCAATCTCCATCTGGACATTAAGCCGTTGACCGCTACCCTCTGGATGCGACCATCTAACCAATTCCTCACCCACCGGACAGTCCACCCATCAAATCCATACCTCTCCAGTTTAGAGAGGAGGATGTTGTGGGGGACTGTGTCAAAGGCCTTACAGAGGTCCAGATAGACGACATCTGTAGCCCTTCCCGTGTCCACTGATGTAGTCACTCCATCATAGAAGGCCACTAGGTTGGTCAGGCAGGACTTGCCCTTGGTGAAGCCATGCTGGCTGTCTCAAATCACTTCCCTGTCCTCCATGTGCCTTGGCATAGCTTCCAGGAGGTTCTGTTCCATGATCTTCCCAGGCACAGGCGTGAGACTGACTGGCCTGTAGTTCCCCGGGTCTTCCTTTTTTCCCTTTTTAAAACTGGGGGTTATGTTTCCCCTTTTCCAGTCAGCGGGAACTTCAGCGGACTGCCACGACTTCTCAAATATGATGGACAGTGGCTTAGCAACTTCATCTGCCAGTTCCTTCAGGACCTGTGGATGGATCTCATCGGGTCCCATGGACTTGTGCACCTTCAGGAGCCTTAGATATTTTTAGCATATTCTAGCATATTCTAATCAGAGCAAAGAGAAATATTCAGTAAAAGAAGCTGGCTGTAGGCCAGCCAGATGTAGCTATGTCTATGCTACTTGGTCTTAAAGCCAGTGACTGGTTCCTAGCCCATTTTATTTGGCAATACAGGTACAACTTAATTAACAGAAGAGCTGTTAAAATGAAAAACAACAATAAATATAGTAGAAGGAGAATTTTGAGAATGCCAGTAAGTTTTGTTGCAACCAGGAAATGATGTTCTGAAGGAGAGACCTAATCAGCTTCAAAACATAGCAGTCAAGGCTCCTTAGGTAGAAGAGGTAGTTCAAGCTGTTTTAAAGTCATTGTTCTGATTCCTTCAATGGGATAAACCAAAACGTCTTAAAATAATATGCTAATACATTTATTTTTATATGTGAGTCAAATTTATGAATGGCTTAATGTTTCAGTATGAGGACCTGAATATTATTTTAAGCCATAGCTATTCAGATTTAAAGTTTAACTTTACCTTTCATGATAGCTGTCCATAGAGATCTCCCCCTCCCTTTAGACAGTCAACATATTAGACAACTCAGCAAGCATACAGTGAGGAATACTTGGAGCATTAGTACATTTCACCCTCAGATTTTTTTCTGTCTAACCAGACAAGGTGATAATGAGAAGGCAGGAGGAGTGGCACGATACATCTGGATACAGCTGTATTATGCATTGATAATACAAAAAGTTTGCAACACTTTAATTTTGTTTTGGACTATCTTCAGATGATTCTTTTAAGCTAAAGTAATATTAAATAATAAAGCATATTTAAAATGAAATGTGAATGATAATTTGATCTAGAAACAGGTGCTATTTTTTAAAAACCAGAAATTAATATAAAGTGTTGATATTATTCTACTATATAGGACCTTGATCTCTTACTGAAGTTTTACAGATGCCTTGTTCACATCCTTTTGATTATCTTAAAATTCAATAATTGAGTATGATTACATTGAATGAATGCAATGTTTATCAGCTCTTATCAGCTTCCTTTGATTTTTGATAGACAGAAACTCCAAGTAGCATGCATGAGTATAAATCCACTGACTTCAGGGAAGGTATGCTACTTTCTACCCAGTCAGGATATGGACTGCAGTGAATAGTGTGCAATTATGACAAGCTACAGGTGACTGCTTAGATCTCAAAGTGGCTTACCACAGTAGTATTATTACTTTTTAAATGAAAAGGTGAGTTGTAGAGAGAAAATGAAATTTGCTTAGGACTAGCACATAAAGAAGGGAATGGGATTGCGTTTTCTTCCAAACAGACACCATTAGTTTCATGCTTTTTTAATGCTGTGCCACATAGCTTAAATGATTAATTTCGTACTAGATTTATAAATCTCCTATGGAGTTCATATTAGTCCATTTTTCTGTCTCACAATTCAGAGCAAGGAGATAACGGAAGGCTTTCTACTACTTTAAAAGCATTTAAAAATAGTCTAGAAAGTAAAACAAAAGAACCGTCAGGTAAGAAAAGACAACCAAATAATATGCAATGTCATATTTGCAGGTTGCTCCTACCGAGCCTGGCCCCGACGGAGACACTTTACTGCTAAGGAGGTGGGCAGCAGGGGCCTTTAGGGCAATAGGAGCTGGTCAAAGGACATGGAAGGGTGCATCTCTCTTTTCTCTCTTCTCCCACCTCCTAGGCATTTCACTCAGCTCTCATCCTTTGTAACAGCAGTTTGGCTATTTTTTTCCCAGGTTGGTACTAACACTTCATATAGTACTTCACTTGTCCTTTGCATCTCTCAACCCTCAAAAAAGGGCTGTAAATTTGCTGGATCTTGGTGGCTTTCCTCATTGCTTGAAAAATTCATTCTCAGGTGAGTACAATAAACTCATGTTATAAATAATGCCAAAAATAATGTTACAATAAATGTTATAATAAACTCTCAGGTTATCAGTGACTGTTACCATGCTTTCCTCCTCCTCAAAACCTAGTTCTCCACATCTTTCCTCAGATGTCATGTTTTCACTGACAGTTCTTATTCTTCTCCCTGGATTAATTCCAAATGCTCAGTATAAAATGTGGTGCCCAAAATTTGCAATAATATTAAAAAGCCCTTACTAAGCAGAAATAAAAATACAAAGCCTCTGTTTTTTCAGAATGCAGAAAAATATTACTGATTAGCCTGCAAACTTCCTTTATAATTCACAGGGAAAAATCAAAACTTGTTTGAGCTCAATCCTAAACCAGAATGCTTAGCAAATCAAAGCAGTTCATTGTACATATATTAAAAAGATCCCAAAGTAAGCATCTACGTTCCTAAATAGAAGCACTGCTTTTAGTGATGGTTTACTAACAAGAAAGAGCTGAAAAGGATCCGTTCACCACAGGTATCCAATGAAAAAAAGAACAAATAACTGGAAAACTTCATTATGAATCTTCCTTCTGCTGTGCAGGGTCTTTCCCCTTAAAATGCATTCTCAGATAAATCTTTGAAAGAAAGATTTTTGCAAATTTATATTTTGCTAGATTTGCCTCTCCCTTTTACACTTTACAGACAACTAGTTATAGTTGAGGATTTGGGGGAAGGGCTTGGGCTGTTGTGGTTTTTTTTTTTTTCTTTTTCATTTTTGGGCGTTTCTTTTTTCTTTTTAGCTGTCTACCTTTAAATTATTTTTTTTAAAGTATATAAGCATTCACATTATATGTGTATATGAGGTTTGAGAGCCTGAACATAACTTGTTGCTGCAGAAAAACTGTAAAAGTTTTGATGAGAACCTGTCAAAAGTTAGCATCTATTTTTCAGAGCATCAACAGCATGTGCCCTCAAGCCTGCAGGAATAGAGTGCACACCACCTAGGATGCTCCGCAGTGAGACAGTGCAACAAAATGGGTTATAATTATGTCTATTCTTTATGTTGCAAAATTAGCTAACAAAAAGTAAAGTTTTGAAACCTCTCTGGGAGTAAAGTTACTCTTCTTACTATACCTTGATAGATATAAATTGCTCTGCACTTTTACCTTTGGCTTTATCTTGTTATCTCATTTTACTGGGGGACCGGGCTGTTGGGATCTCACCCTTGATTTAACTGGGGCTGTACAGAGGAGCTCTCCTTTGTGCCAGCTCTGAAGAGGAAGCATCACACAGAATGAGGGATGTAGTTTCTTTTGACATCACTCTTTTTCTAAGCACTCCTCCTAGGGGCTGCTACAGGCAAAGTCTGACTGGACCTAAGCGTTTCTATAAATAGATCCCTGCTTTGCAATATCATAATTTTTGAAATTTGATTTTCCAAAAAGCTATCTTTCTGTGCTTTTATCAGAAATAAATTATTCACTTAGAAAACATTATTTTATGTCATTATGACAACAAATACTTGCTATTATGAATTACTGATATTTATTTGAACCCTGCCACATTCCTAATTTCAAGAGAGTACTCAGAGTGACAAACTAACGGGGACTGTCACAGGTCGCTGTAATTAGAAACATTTTTCAAAGTGCTGTGTAAGGCAATAGCAGCTATAATATCATTCATAATTCATTAACACTTAAGACATTCAAGTGAATACGAAAATGCTATATGTGCAACTTTGCCTGAAAGGCTGTATGCAAGAAGAGATATGAATGTGTTCTAGTTGTATGATAATTTCCCTTTTATTCAAATGACCTAATTTTTTGTCTTTCTTTCTTATGATGTGATTACTTTCATAGCACAAATTTTAAAGCTGTGATCAATTTGAATGACAAATGATTATGACTGGATGTTCCAATTCAATGTTTCTACAAGATAATAAAATGAAGGTAACAGGGGTTTAGCACATTATATGAGCATTAAGACTCTGAAGAGTTGAAAAATTTGGGTTTTTTAAGAAATAATGTGCTGCCTCATTTTCATGCCTGCAATGCAGCTAACTAAATATCATTACTAATTTTAAATAGTTTAATTTCTAAAAACTCTAAGTACACTCTTAAGGATAGCTGATCTAGTAGCATTCCAAATAAGTAGCCATTATCATTTCACATCAAAATGGCTTTTTGATTACCTAGTCTTGGTAATTTTTTTTATTTGTTTTGCTTAATTTGCAAAGTTCTTTGGATTCTTTATTCATACAATTTAACCTCACTCATTTTAAAAAGGGGTGAAAGAAAGGAAAATATATGATCCAAGAACTAAGTTGCAACTGCTAATACAGCATGAACTGCAATATTGTTTTGACTCCCAGTGAAAGGATACATAAGCAAGTAGAAAAAGAAATACACGCTCAGATCTTTTGCTATGATCTGTCTTACGAATACAATGCAATTTGAAATTTGTTTGCTATAACTGCACTCAATTCTGCCAATGTTTTGCCCTTTTTGACATATTTTCTATAGTACAGAAATCGGTGTTGGGGGCACTTTGTTATGAGAACACAATAAAAATTGTGCTGGAATTTATCATTAGGATTTTTTTGATTACCTTTATAATCTCCTTTTTCAAAACAGATGAAGGCAGGCAATAATTCTCTTGGGGTCACACTACCATATCAATGTAGTAACTGGATAGCGGATTACTTATAGCTCCCCAGATTAATAGATGAGTATTTTCTTTCAGTTTATAATAAGTTGGCCTACATGTACCATATAGTCTTATAACATAGACAATTCATTTTGAAAATCATCCTTATTATTGTCTGATTCATGCTACATTTTGATAAACCAAGCTTGGAGTCTATTACAAACATGGTTTACAGGAAAACAGTTACAAGTAAAAGACATCATCTACTTTATAATTAGGACATGTCTCAGATACTTGGCTGTTTGTCTAATATATCAATTAGGCTTAAGCATAAGTGACCAGACAGCTGGACCCTTTCATGAAAATCTTAGTTCCTTGTAAAAAAACTCTTGAATAAAATCCTGTGATATTAAGATTTTTTTCTCTCTTATTAGACATACTGCACTAAGCTGTAAATAAGTGTTCCATTGTTATATTGGTGAGACATACAGAACATTTATAGCAATGAAAGTCATAAGTGTGTAGTTAGAGGTTTCTAAGACGTGACAGTCAAAAGTGACAAGTCAGCTTCCCCAAAGCTTTCCAAAACTGCAAATATTTTTATCATGAGACTGGTTTTAAAATAGCACAGGTAATATTTCTTTCTCACTTCTCTTTAGGCCTAAGATTATATTACCAAGCTTTTCTTCACAACCATGAAAAGTTAAACTATATAATTATGTGTTTCTGTGAGAAGCTTTAAGTGAGTAAATAAGAACTGCTAAGGCTGCACATCAAATTCTCTCACTGCCTGGCTGAAGTTGGCTTGTATGCTAAAGATCACACAATTACTAGGTCTGAATTTAAAAGGAACCTTCCCCAGGTCAAACGAGCTTAGCTGCAGAATCACAGAATCATAGAATTGTTTAGGTTGGAAAAGACCTTTAAGATCATCAAGTCCAACCGTTAACCTAGCACTGCCAAGTCCACCACTAAACCATGTCCCTAAGCACCACATCTACATGCCTTTTAAATACTTCCAGGGATGGGCACTCAACCACTTCCCTGGGCAGCCTCTTCCAATGTTTGACAACCCTTTCGGTGAAGAAATTTTTCCTAATATCCAATCTAAACCTCCCCTGGCACAACTTGAGGCTGTTTCCTCTTGTCCTATTGCTTGTTACTTGGGAGAAGAGACCGACACCCACCTCACTACAACCTCCTTTCAGGTAGTTTGTAGAGAGTGATAAGGTCTCCACTGAGCCTCCTTTTCTCCAGGCTAAACAAGCCCAGTTCCCTCAGCCGCTCCTCATAAGACTTGTTCTCCAGACCCTTCTCCAGCCTCGTTGCCCTTCTCTGGACACGCTCCAGCACCTCAATGTCTTTCTTGTAGTGAGGGGCCCAAAACTGAACACAGTATTCGAGGTGCGGCCTCACCAGTGCTGAGTACAGGGGCACGATCACTTCCCTACTCCTGCTGGCCACACTATTTCTGATACAGGCCAGGATGCCATTGACCTTCTTGGCCACCTGGGCACACTGCCGGCTCATGTTCAGCCGGCTGTCGACCAACACTCCCAGGTCCTTTTCAGCCAGGCAGCTTTCCAGCCACTCTTCCCCAAGCCTGTAGCGCTGCATGGGGTTGTTGTGGCCGAAGTGCAGGACCCGGCACTTGGCCTTGTTGAACCTCATACAGTTGGCCTGGGCCCATCGATCCAGCCTGTCCAGGTCCCTCTGCAGAGCCTTCCTACCCTCGAGCAGATCAACACTCCCGCCCAACTTGGTGTCGTCTGCAAACTTACTGAGGGTGCACTCGATCCCCTCATCCAGATCATTGATAAAGATATTAAACAGAACCAGCCCCAATACTGAGCCCTGGGGAACACCACATGTGACTTGTATTTCTACGTACCATGATTTGACTACCTACATTTCTTGCCCAAAATTTACTGTCATTGTGGAGGCTCTATAAACTGATGAAAGCTTAGTTTCTGTCTTCTTTACCTTAAACAGGTATTGTTATTTTTTAGGACTGAAATATTTTATGTAACTGAAGATTTTCAAGGTGTTATTGAAATCTGGGGCGATCTCACTGGTGAGCAGAATGGAAATAGTTACACCACATAGTACACTTAAGAATACCTCTAAACACAGTAAAAACAGTACTCTCTTCTGTGCTGTATATTGTCTATTACTTAGGCTGTCTTGACAAACCTTGTTTACAAAGGGACATAACTCATACTGATAGAGTTTTCATTCACTGGGCAACAAAGTTGAAATCTCAGTACACAAAAGCATTAAGCTACAAGAAAAGGGATCATTATTTAATTTGTAGGCTGAATTATATTTCAGCTGTTTCCATTCCTGAGTTACCAATAGCCAATAAAGAAGGAGTTTGAGCTTGAGAAAGCAATCTGCTCCCCATGCTGGATGACAGAAATAAATATCTTCACAAGGAATGTGCTCACTACACTTCCTTTTTCTCTTGAGTCTTGCCTGAACCAGATGACTCTCCCCCAAATTCTGCCTTTCTATTTAAGTATCTTTAAGTGGAGAAAAATTTTCATCTTTGATTTACCTATCTCACTCCAGCCAAAAGCAGTGTACTTTTGGAGAGAACTGTTTCTCCCAGACAGGAAATTACCTCTTATTTTGTCAGATAACCAGTAGGCCATATAAATCATTGCTGGCCAGCAGACATTTTGCTGGTAACTGTTCCAAGCACAGTGCCAGTTGTTCACCTGTGAGCACATTAAACTGTTTTGATAAGCCACTGTCCCTCAGCCAGGAAGCAGGAATTATCATACGTTATTAGCCTGCTGCATTGAATCTCCATGAAGTTTCCATGTGCCTTATTGCAACTTTTTCTATATTGGATTATTTAAGCACTTCTTGGCTATACCACATTATATGGCTCCCAGGTTAAGTGAGGAAGTTACTAGATGGAAGAGTAGAAGTTAGACAAATGTTTTTTTCATTATTTTGTCCAGATGTCAAGATTTTTCCATTATTTTTCATGTTGTGTAATTACTAGGATTATCATTAGAAATAGACTTTGGCGCTGAGTAGTAGTAGATATCCATTTATTTAAGGAACTTGAATAAGTTTTAGAGAGGCAAACCCCCAGCTTTTTCCTGAATTTCAGACTACATGATTTCAAGGTACCAAATATGCATAGGAAAAACCTGTATAGCAGGCATAAAAGAAGTTTTGGATTTCACTTCAGCATAGCACTATGCTTTAGTGTGTCATTAAATGTAGAAATGCTTTTAGGCATTTTCCTGAATTAGACTCTACAGCTATTGGCACTATGTATCAATTTGATAGCAAAGCGAGGAATAAAATACAGAAGTCATAACTTGTAGACTTCACAATTAAGTTTTCAGAGCATGTAGAAATGAATAGTTCCACTTCATATTTTATTATCCATATTTGTCTAAAGTATCTTATAATTCTTGTTTAACATATAGGCAATTTAATCCATTCTCACTGTTCCAAAGTGCTGAATACCTTTACAATGATCTTGAGAATAATGCATCTTTGCTCTTAAATATGATCACAAAAATAATCACAATGCATATTCATATATACAAGTGATTACTGGAATTATTAAAGTAATAATAGAGGTATTTGTTAGATGTGGGCCATGAAACACTCTGCATGCTTTTCCACCTGAAGACCTCAATTTGTCATTGAGGGCGTAAAATGGGTGAATCTAAACCAATTCTGGTTCTCTCTTGTGGAGGCACATTATTTTCTCCAAGTAACAGACTAGCCTCCAGCTTCAGAACCTACTCAGATGACAGATGTTACCTTTCAGTTGGTCATTGCAACTTCTGTTCCCAAGCCAGAAATAAGTATTATTAAAAGGACTGAAAATCGGTTTAAAAAAAAAAGTCTGACTTCTCACTGCACATTGATCAGGATTTACTATCTTATGGAACTGTTTATTTGTTTCAGGAATTCTGTGGTACTTTATACTGCAGGAGACTTTGCATTTTCTTGGATTTATATGCATGTTTGTCACTTTATTTTCTGCTGTCAGAATTTTTATTGACCAACATTTTGTAATTTTGTACTTTTAAATCTATAAAAATTATTGTTTCAGTTCTAACGCTGTCCTTCACTAGCTTAAAAGTAGAGTAACTGTGTATTTATGTTAATGAATATAACCAAAAGCATCATTACTTATTGTCACTAACTAAAGCATTCAAAAAACTGGGCATGATTTTGAAAAAACTTCAGCAATGCAGAATCATGTTATTTCTAGAAAGGCAGAAATTTCATTACATTGATTTCACTGAATTTAGCTCAATGATCGAATATCATTCAGTAAAACTTGATAGCTTTAACTATCTGCAACTATTTAGCAGTATGTGGATAAATATGTGATGTTTGTATGATGAATATGGTTTTTTCAGTGTTTTACTGCAATCCTTAATTGCTTATCTGTGACTAACTGTAAGCATTTCCCAGTGGGGAAAAATATCTCTTCTACAGTACACTAATTCTGCTTTTTAAAGATCATGGCAAGAACAAGAAACACTTACATTAGTGAATTCTTTTGACTGTGATTAGCCTCATTGATACTTGATACACAGAGTATCGTATTCTCAAGAATATTCTTCTCAGTAAGAACTTCCTCATCACTTCCCACAATGAGTTGCAGGTGGTCATGTCCATGTATGCAACGAGTGTATACAAGATTAAACCTCAACCTTGAAAATGTTACTCGTGAATATTATGGTTAAGGAAAATTAGAATGATACAGAGAGCAGTGATATCTTTGGTGATTTGTAACATTAAATAATCAAATGGGTTGTTTTCAGATACATTGATTTTCCCAAGAAATATGTTTGAGAGATTATATTCATATAGCAAAGGGAGTGACTTGGGACACAGATGTGTAAAACCTGCAAAAGTCAGCAATGTACTACAGATTTCTTGCATTTCAGTATCTTAAGACAGAAATACTTTGAATGGTCAGAAGATTTTTTAGGGTAACGCATTTGTCTCTGTGACTTTTCTGCCCAATGTTTCCTGGAATATATAAATCAAGCTGGTCATAATGTCTGCGTATTACTTAATTTTGTAACACCTCCAAAAGAGTGTCAAATCTTTCCGCTGCTGGGGTCTTGGGGCTTTTTTTTTTTTTGGTGACGTGTGATTTTGGGGGCAGTAATTTTTTTGCATTAGTGATTCTGTTTAAAAACATGAGAATGACTTTAGTGATTCCCTAAGATCCTTCTAGACCATTATTCTGTCTCTAGCAATGATCAACAGCATATGACCTGGGGCCAGCATCTAGTGCTCTCCCAGCCACCATCATTCTGTGGAACTTTCAGCATCCCTAATGTCTTGTGGAAAACAGTTCCACATCTTATTACACACTGTGACCCCTCAGACAGTTCTTTTCCACACTGAAGATTCCTACTTTATTTAATCCTTTTTCGTATGAAGCCAAAGGAGATCATCCTCATTTCCCTTCTTTCTACATTTCGGAGAACAACCATACATCAGTAACAGAGATTTCTTCTCACATTTCTTTGGCTTCCAGTTGCTGATGTACAACAACAATTTATTTCTTCTAGGGGCTTATGTGTATGTAATACATACACATTTGGTTTACACCAATAGTTATTGCCAAAGAGAAGAATACTAAAGACACAAGGTTTTTGGTTTCCATTTTAAATATTTTTAAATAGAAAAAAGTAATAACAAGTATAGAAGATAAGCTGTAAGATCAATCTAACCAATATCCTGCATAAAGAACAGGTAAAAGCAGATGCCTTGGAAAGAGTGCCAAAACATAGTGAAGTATATATGATGCTTCTCGCTATCTCTAGACCCCCAAATTTAGATCTCTGCATGATAAAGCTCAGCTAAATTTCAATAAATTTACAGTAGTCAATTCCGCACTCATTTATTTAATGGTGAACTGAAGTTTGGCAGAAAAATACAAGACTGTGTCTCAGCATCTGATTCTTTTAAAAAGATGTAAGTAGCAAAAAGAAAATTGGAAACATCAAATTTAAAATTTTTGAGAGACCGCTAGTTTTCTTGAATCACTTTACAAAGATTTCCCAGAAAAACCTGGGAAATATTTAGGAAAGCAGAGACCATCACTAGCGATAACAATTCTAATAGATAAAAGTATTCTGCAAACTCTCAGCAATCCAGAACTCAATAAGCAGAAGGAGCCAAATAATGAAGCAAATACCCTGTAATATATTTCTTTTTGTCAAATACAGACCAACCTGATTTTGTGCTCCTGTCTTTTTCTTACTAATGAAAAAGGAAGAATATTAGGCATTTGGTGTGAACTTCAAACTGCCTGTACTGTCTGTAAGCACAGCATAACTGAGATGACACATCTGAACAGAAACGGCCATCACTTTACAGGAAAAAAAAATATCTTTCCTCTTAAAACATCACATTTTTAACCAAATATGCTGTGGCAGTATCTGCTTGGACAAGGTTCTCAGTAATACGTGACATCTAAACCAAAGACAGGCTGAGAATATTCACAGGCTTGATCAAAAGCTCATGGAAGTGGTGTATCCAGATGACAACTGCTATGATTCATGTGAAAAGATCATAGAGACAATCATCCATTTGAGAAAAAAAATCCACTTGCAAAGAATTCTAAGCTCATCTTAAAATACAAAATTTCACAAAATATTTATTTCCTATTTTTTCCACGTTCTGCATAATAACATTTAAATATTTTATAGAATGCTATCTAGTCAAAAGAATTTTGAACCATAGCTTATATTCCTGTAGAAACAAATGGTGAACGCAAATAGACATAGCATAGTACAGTGTAAAAGCCTTTTCATAGCTTTTCATGGATACATGATACATACGCAGCAGTACTATTTTTACTCTGAGAACAAATATTATTTTCATTACTTGCAGGTCTTATCATAAGTTTTGTTTTAGCAAAACCAAATACCGATTTGGGCAATCTGCGCCACCAATCCATGTTTTCATCAGAGATATCTTACCTCTGTGCTTTCAGCTTAGGATAATGGTTTATACAGTATTTTTTATTGCCAGTAATGTTACACAACAAAATATATTGTTTATAGAGCATTTTCATATTTCTTGGAAATAGCCATTATTTTTGGAATAGACAGGCCAACTCTTGCTTGTTTTGCACTTGAGCAAAAGAAAATTCTACATGCATTTCTTTTTGGTTTCATTTCTAGCAAGCTAAGTAATCTGACAGACCTATGGGGATTTGACTCTGACTAAAAGCTTACTCCAGAGCCCTTGTTTTTCACCCACTACAATGTCTTCTATCATTTAATGGACGGTCTTTAACAAAAACACTTGTAACTGCAGAAAGTTCAGCCAAGCAGCAGTTAGCCATCCCTCCTCAGCTCTAGCCCAAACAATGTACTTGTAATTACAGAAGAGACAAAGACTAAGGTTAACAAACTAAAACCACCACAGAACAGCAGGATTTCTTCCACCAGTAATTCTTATGGAGAAACAGATATTTTATCAGATTACCATAATGATTTCATTTCTGAAAATACTGTGCCCTTAGATCCAGAGTTCACTTTGTTTCCTTGCTAGTCACAACACAAGGGGTCATCTCGAACTAGAAACAAGTTAAAGATCGGTTACTGGTTTAAGCACTGAAAAAAAAGGTGGTAGGCTTGCTTTGGGTAGGTTTAGGTCTCGTGTATAGGATGTGGAAGTGATGAGACTAAGAATTCTACATATTTTATGCCATGAAATCATTTGCTGTAGGAGTGAGACCCACCTTCCCTTACTGGCCAGCTACCTGCAGTGTAAAATGGAATTACACCTCTGCTTTGCATGTCAGGGCCTGTGCTTCCAGTAACAAATCTCACATTTCAGCCCTGGCAGTAAGCAGGGCTACCTTGTGGTAGTTCATATTTGTTACTTTTGGGGAGCACAGATTGGAATTGGTCATGAAACAGCCACAGCAGTGGTACAGAAGCTTCATCAAGCTTAAGGACATAGATCTTTATAGTTAGGGGGTCCGGCCTGAAAGTCCTTCACTTTTTACTCTTCTGTCATCAATATAGGATGCATTTTACTTAAGCCCGTAATTTCACAAAGCAGTTTTATTTGTAAATTGTGTTGTCTGAAAAAAAGACAACTGTAAGAACTGTAGTGAATCAATTGAGAAGAAAGCTTAATCAAAGGTATTTAATTTCTATGTTTGTTTCTCTTAACACTGTTCATAATTTCCTTTTCTTCCAGTGACTATGCAGTGTCCTTTGACAATTTATTGAAACAGACTCTTCTTCCATCCATACACATTAGATAAGCCATACTCATATCCCACTCATCTGGAGTCATGTTTGAGATCTAGATGTGTGAGTTCTCAACTACTTCAGTCTATAGTTTTGCTTTGAATTTACCCTTTAATTGTAAAACTATTTTAAATTGATTCCACATCAATAAGTCTGTAATATGAATTGTTTCCACTTTCAAATGTAAATATGATTTTTTGGGGTAATTTACTCTTTTGTAGTTCATCTCCAATTGCTTATAACTATGACTTTTTGTTCTTTCAGTGTCATTTGATATCCCAGACCTACACTTCATCTTTCTGCTGTTTTCTTAGTGATCGTTAGCATTTGTGACATCTGACATTGAATCTCACACAGTGGTAGGAAAAAAAAAAGGATGCTGTCAACTTCTTTTTTTTAGGAATTATCGGATAATGTACAATCCTAAGAAACTAACTAGAGATGCAATATATTTTAATAAGAATTTAGTGAAACATTTAGTTTTCTCTAACACTGATACGAAGACTATTTACACTGAAAAGAAAAGGTTCTTCCTAATCAGGGACCCAGATTAAAACCCTGAATATTATTTAACTATTTTGAAGAGGAGAATCTGTTTAAAGTGAAGTTCCATACAGAATAGATTAAAACCATTACATACAGTTTTATTTGAATGACTGCACTCTTTGCAGCATTGGCAGGAAGTCCCAAGATGGACAGAAAGTACTATTCCCAGTTATTATCTAATCTCCTTTCCATCTAGATTTGAAAGGGAGATGAAATAGTAAATTGCACAGTCTACAGTTTAGAACTCTCAAATTCTTTCATTCACCTATTTTCCCATTCTCCTAATGAGCTGAAGAACAATGTTCAGCCACTATTTATTCATACTCACTAGAGTGTTGGTCTGATGAAAAAATGATTATTCTTATTCCTCCTTCAGCAGTCTTTCCTTATAAATGCTGACCTCAAAACTAACCTCATGGGGATACAAACACTCTCACCAATAAAGATTATTAAAGTCCCCAATGGATGCCTGACCCGAGACAGCAGAAGGTCAATACGCTATGACAGAATATACTAGCAAGTAAGGAATATATTAGTACGATCCATCTATCTTTATGGCATTTAGAAATACGCTTATGTATAACCTTTAAATTGAAAAGGTTTCCTGAGGAATTTTAGAGTATCTGAGCTACTTTCATTGTTTGGGTATTTTTGTTTTCTTTTGTGTGTTTTGGTTTTTTTAAAGAGAATTTAACATTTAACTAACAGAAATTAGTGTTAGTAGTCAGCAACTTCAGGGTTTTTTTTAAGATTCCTTGTACACTGTTGGATAACAGGAGGACACTGTCAAACCTGAATACCATTTAGGTGAAACTCAAAACTGTAGTTCCATCTGTGCATTTCTCCCTTCAGACAGACTGCAGAGCCCTGATGTATCAGCTGAACTGTCACGGTAAAAATAAGCATAAAAAACATTTTATGAAATAGAACTCTTATCTAATCTGAAGCCATCTACTTCAATTTTCATAAATCTTAATGATCATACATTAGCACATACTACCTTCCTTTAATCACTATTTTCTATTATATTAAATCTGCAGTAAGTAAATGCATTTGGGTTCTTCTGAGTTGAAGATGGGACATTCTGTAATGTAAGTGAAATTGCTTAATAGCTCTCTTCAAATCATACGTTTCAGATTCTTTTCTCCAGAGGAAAAAAAAAAGCAAACCAAATTACTTCATTTAATATCAGTTCCTACCCTGATAATAGTTTTTTAATTTACAGTGTAACGTTTTCTGTTCCAGAATTTTCATCTCAGACAAATGATACTATAAAATACTTTGTTCCTCCCTTTAACAATGTCATTGTTGAGTTCATTTGTAACTCCCATTATGCTGCTTTCAGAGGTAAATTGTCAGTGAATTCAGTCACTTGTGACATGTAATATCACCGTTTAGTCTAATGCAGAAAACTGAAAAACAGATGAGGAAAAAAAAATCTCATGGCGAATAATTACTATTACAAAATCTCACTGTGCAATAAGGATTTACAATAAATGTATAGCCAGTGAGAAACAGTTGGGTTTTGTTTTTCTGGAACTTTCTGTAAGCAGTACTATGTGAAGTGAAGGATAAAAATGTAAAAGTTATTGCTACAGCTCTTGATGTAATATGACAATCTATAAAGAAACAGCTGTTTGACCCTTCTCTTAGAAACTCTATACAGGTTAGTCTATCGAATCAAGTGCACATCATCATCTTATCTCCCAATTTCTACTGCTGCACCACAGATCCCATGTGTTTTCTGTGGGACTGTGATAATTACTTAGAGATAGCTAGCAAAGGCTGACAGTTTGCAGAATTCAGAATAGCAGCATTTCTTTCTAACAGGTATTTTTCCCTTGTTGAATATATAGAAAACAGGCAGTATCATCTACACCAGTGACATATACTGGCCAGGCTGTCCATCCAAGATGGCCACTAGTGTCCTGCTCAAAACAAAAATGATACTGAACTACATTTTATTGTTTATGTATCTTATTATTATTTATGGTACTAAAAGCAATCCTTTGCTTTTGTTTGTCAAATGTTTTTCCCAGTGAAGTTTCAGTCCTTTATTTTTGTTGCAAACCACAGTTTCCTGTTGAACTGGAAAGTGTCAGACTCTTGCATGCAAAAGTAATTCAGAGGCAGAATGAGCTGAGCTACCGTGTGTATGTGGTAACAGCACTGTGCATCAACGCACTATTATGTTCACTCAGTGACCTAAACAGGTACTACAACCCCTGGGAAAGCACCACTGTTACCAAAAATGTTGTTGCTGTTACTACCTAATCTTGTTAGTTCATTAAACATCTGTTTAAGGATCTTATTTCATTCCAACATGGTGCTTACCATTTTTAGATCAGCGGTTTAGCCCATTTTTCCCGCAATGAAGTGAATAAACAAGAAATGTTAACTATTGCCTAAATTGCCTGGAAGAATGCACGTAAAACACACATTCACTTGACAAAAATATAATTGATTACATGTTTAATCATATATATACAGGAGGGAACAGTAGACCTACAGAAAAAAAAAAGCCATCAATATAAAGTTTAGTAATGCTATTTACTTACACATATGCAAGTTTTCAGCTGATCTAAAATGATTTTGATAGTTTTCGAAATACTTTTCTTTGAAGACAATAAATCTAGATGTACATTTTCCACTATTTCTATGATTCTATAGTCTGTACTTCACAATGAAGTACAGAAGAAACTCCACATGAAATATTAAACCCCAAAAAGTTCTATTTCCACATTATTTGAATTCCACTGAGGTGACAGCAAAGTTTTTCAAAACAGTCTCAAAGCAGCAGTGAAAGTTTTTGTTTTATCAAAGCTTTCCTATTTGCCTTTTAAAAATATTGTCTGAAGACTCAAAGCCCCCCCCCCCCCCCCCGCCCCCCCCCCCCCCCCCATCGCCCCCTTCTCACTGTCTCTCACAAGAGGCTCTTGCACTAATCACTTGGGAATAAGCACCACACAACCCTCAACTTTGTCTTACAATGCAGAAAAGTCCCATGATTTGACTAAGCAGTTCTACCCAGGAACAGAAATATTTTTGCTTGTGCACTTAGGTTATTAAAGAAACAACAGTTAAATTATCACCCCTCTATTGCTCATAGTTATTATTTATGAATGTTTTATTTACTTGCAGAACCAATCACAGATATTTACATCTTTCATGGATACTTAGGCAACAGTACAACTAGAAAAATATTACTACAAAATACAGGGCTACAGCTTTTATCAAATGCTTAAAGCCTAACAACTTTGCATACAACAATTTGATGATGCTGTAATTGGGTGAGCAAGCAAATTGTATCTATTGGGAAGAACATCAACCACTATTAAAAAATTCTCCAAAACTGAATGCTACACCACAGTGTTCAACAGTAAAGAAAAGATTTGAACCGACCGTTGCAAACCCAGTACTATTGATCTTCCTAGTGTGATTTAAACTTATAGAGATATAAAATAAAGCTTTTTTTCAAGGCTCCCAGACCACAAATGTCACCCATGATGCAATTAGGGACAGAACAGTGTCCTGGATGATACCTACCACACCATTAGAGACTCTGTGAAGGAGCTAAGTGCACTTAGTGTGTGCGCAGGACAGTTGGTTAACCACAAAGGCCTGCGGTTCCTCTCAGTGATAGCACTGAAGAGGAACTTGTTCCACTTCATCACCCAGACAACTAAACATCAATTTCAATTACCTTTCGTCTTTTCTTATTTCACATAAATTATTTATTTAAAGGTGTTTTTTTTTCTTTTCTTTCTGTCTAGTGGTATGATGGTAGTCTAGATATAGTTGTATTTGAACAAGATTAGATTTTATAACTAAAGCCCCATATTACATAATAAATCATGTAATAATAAGCATTATAGCTGATAATATTATTATTCTTATTAATGGTAACAAAAACCATCAGTAGTAAGGGACAATGTTACTGATAACACAATATCTTTTATAGGGTAGTGACATCTTACACTGGGAAGAAATTTCAAACTCCTCAATCCCTATCCTTTTACTTTCAGATTACTTTTATTTAAAAGATGCTGTACTGCAGTGCAACTTTATATGCTGCATAAAGCTCCTTAATCCAGACACTATGATGTGCTTTTTGCAGCAGATGTCTGAAATTTCTTTGCCATACTTTGGCTCTGCAGCAGACATAATAAGGGAGGCAAATTCATTACAGGAACCCTAGGGACATCTTAAAAAGGTACGGATCTCACAAACAGTTTTCTGAGGCATCACAGAGAAGTGAAAATGCTCATACACACGCCTAGAAGCAATTTTTTATGCATGTTTGAGAAACAGATATCATTGGCAAAGGTATATTTATGAATTAATAGCAAGTTAGGACATTAGCAAGTATTAGAATCCTAAATGCATTTTAAAAGTCACACAAGCAAATCTTTATTGCGCACAGGCCCATGACTGGCCATCATTTTTGCTATACAGTTATAATGAAATTTAATGAAGATTGTCTTGTAAGACAGTGATAAAACTGGGTTTTCTTTCTATTATAAAAGTTCTATATGTCAGGTACAAAAGAAATGTGTGGATACATTTAAGACCGGAAAAATAGAGTAAATACAATATAAACAAACTCTGAGCAAATAGCAGAAAACCATTACCAGGCAGAGTCATTTCATTTTCAAAATGAACAAGACAATACACACCATCCTACAAAATTTGTTTCTGATGACTTCTGGTTTTCTCAAGCTCACTTAAGCTTTAAATTAATTTTAAGTGTAATGAAAATAAGAGAGAAGTTTAACTTTTCAATTTTTTTAGTTATTAAAGAAAACAAAATTTATCAAAAGACTTAGCCACATATTTACTTAATTTTAATTTGGAGAAAATACACAAAATGTACAATCTACTAAATTCATTACTACAACAGACTAAGTTAATGTCTCTGAAATTCAATTACAAAGAACTGATTTGAGCAACTTAATATTTGACAAGCTACAAATAATTTCAGTTAACGAGGCAGTTTTATAAATTAGCCTTATGCCGCATTTTGCTTTTGTGAGATCACGTTTCGTCTAAGCATTTTTACTAAGCTCATTATTACTATGGTATCCAAGAACCTATTTTAGAAAGCTCTTCTTACAAGCAATGTAATTTTACTCAATTGCTTAGAATGATAAGAATATGCACTTTTAAAATAGGAATTATTATAATTTGCTTCCAAACTAGCAGAGCATAGCAGCTCAGAACCTAATCTAAAACCATATTCTCTAGGTTCACTTCAGGGAACTCACAAGTTTGTACTAGTTACAAAGTTGTGGATTACTGAAATTTACCAAGAGCTAGCTGGATCCAGCCTCAGGAATCACTGCATTTGGAAGACTTCACAAGGTATTTTGTGCTTATTTTGGAAGATACTAAAGTGCATTACAGAGGCTAGTCACTCTAGATTCTCAGAATTTCAGAACTGACCTAAGTATTCCCATTAAAATCAATACAAGATTTACTATTGACTTCTAAGAAGATAGAGGTAAACTAGTGGTAAGTAATTTTGAATTTGCACTTTCAGAAACAATATGGATTTACTGTTTGCTGAGAGGGGCAGATAGTGCCAGGCCAAATTTTAATATCCTTATCTAGACTTAGTTTCCACTGATTTAAGTGGAAACTGTACCTGAATATAATCAATGAATTGATTAAGGATCTGGGGATTTGACCCCCTGATTGAAGAAAAAAGAAGAAAAGGTATTACTTTGCTGTTTAGAAGCCTTCAGTTTCAGGAATATAATTTCCAGTATGCCTAGGACTACAGAGGGAAACCTAGCATGTTTCACAAAGTGTACAAAGAAACATCAGGTAATTCAAAAAGTATTTATATTTGCATTTAAGATTTGAACATAATAATGTCTAAAATCCTTTGTCTATTAGGCACATACTCCCTTAAGGGTAAAATGCCTTATGGGAAGTAGAATTCTTTTTATAACTGAAAAATAACAACTAAAATATAGAGATGGGAATTTATGAGGAGAGAGTGAGCCTTTCACAGGTTCAAATACTGGAATCCACAAAATTCAGTCTAAAAATAGATACCTTTTCAATACTATTATTAGATGAATTCCTTTTTCTTGGAGCTGCCAAAAATACATATGGAACAGTGTAAATGTCTCGGAAACTGTAATTAAACAGGACATTTAAAGCTAAAGCCATTAGGCCCTGGCAACTCTTGTTTCTTTCTTGACAGAAATTACTGAGTACATGAAGACCTCTGAATAAGGCAACTGTGAGGTTAAAACGTAGATGGAGAAAACAGGGCTACTGGGTAGAATTACTGAAATAGAGTGAATATCAGAAGTAATGCATATTGTAGCTATTAAGGCCCTATATATGTGAAAAGAAAATACCCCCTAGATTATAATTAGCTGATTTTGTTTTTAATGTATTTATAGCTTCAGTTGGTTGGGGATGAGCATAGGATAAGCTATTCTGTGCGTGGAAGGGAATGAACATACTGATTTCAATAGCTGAGCTATTAAACATCATTTTGTGATTTTCCTAATGCGTTGATTCTAATTTTATGGCTGTGAAATATTTAGCGTTTGTGTTTCAACACTTTTTTCTTTTTAATGTGAAAAAGCTGCTGTATGTGAAGGTACCATAAATGAGCACTATGAAATACTTCAGTTCCACACACCTTGAATCTAAGAGTGCACTAAAAAGCAGTTGAATGCCCTCTGTTATCACAGGCAGTATAAAGCATTACACAGTGCTTGCAAGAGTAAAGGAAAATAGTTCTCAAAATTTTGATGAGCTACATGTTACAAAATATTTTTCTGTTTTGTTTTGGGGGTTGGGGGGTGTTTGGTTGGTTTTGGTTGGGTTTTTTTTTTCATTACCTCTGTTATTCAGACAGACTGATGCTGTTTTGAGCACAATTCTTTTCCCAGAGCTGCAGACAAATATGCATTATAATAGTTGGCCTCTTATGTGCAGCAGCTTCAGGGACTGCCTATTGATTTCATAGCTGTACATATAGACCTCAGCCTTTTATGTGAATCTGAGAAGATTTCCTTATTAGAAGCTGTTCAAATGGGGTTTTCTTTTTAAGGACAGCAATCCGTGCATGATGTCTGTAGACAGGTGGTCTTCAGAAATTTCTCTGCTCACTTATCGTCAAACTACTTTTTACGGATCAGTGGTAAATTATAAAGAAAGATCAAACATAAAATGACTGATGGTACAGTTCAGGGGAGAAAAGGACCACAAAGGATCACCTACCATCTCTGTGGAGGTCTACACTTTATTACAGGCCATATTCTGCTATTCTTTAGCAGTACTTAGCAGAGGAAGAGTAGCAATATCTATCTTCAAATGAAGGAACGATACTAAGCTGCCTGTCAGTAGAACTGAAAGGTCAGTACTAACCGGGATAACTATTCATTTCAGTCACTGAAAGGACACACATCCTGCCTGTCAAGGGTGCTTATTTGGTTCATCCTATAGCAAATTAATCTTGCTATACAAGGAAGTGGGCTAGCAGCCATTAGTCAGTGAACCATGACATTTCTGCACTCTGCATGTAAAATAACTCACTCAACAGAAGCCTGTAAAGCAGAAGGTGTAAAGGTCACACAGCCTGCACTGAGCAGACTACCAAGGTTTCTACCTTGCAGTATAGTTAGGAGTACATGATTCCCTGAAGGAACCTCTGAGAGAAAGCAGCCTACCTGCACTCAAGGTACTAAGATGCATAATCTTAAGGGGATACAATAGCAACGTGCCTGCTTACCTGGAAACCTGAAGCAGTCATTATTTTTTAAGGGGAGACAAGTACTAGGCATTTAGGTGGTATCAAGGGTCCCAAATTCACATTGAAATTTATATATTGAGGCAATCTTCAACTATACTATCTTCTTAAGCATGAAAGGAGCTAAAGTTATATCTTTAATTAGGTGTGACTGACCTACAGCTATGAGAACTTGCTTTATTTTCACTTGTCCACTAGGTCCCTATTTTATCAGTTATGTGCCATTCTGCTGTGAGCAATTTTTTAGTTCTATGACATGACACCTGCAAAATGTAACTGGTATGAGAGTGACAGTCTTTCTATTACCGTAAATGAAATAGGAAAAAAGAAAAGAGTTCATTAACTCAAGACTCTCAAAATGCAGGGGCAGTAATACCGGAGGGTGTAAGAGGTGACCAGGGAAGATTGCACAAAAACCTTAATTTTAGCACTTTTTAAGCTCTGGGAGCTTGGTCTTGCAACAATTCTTTAATGTAATATTTTATATGAAGCACTACTTAATATGTTACTCTGTTAGTGCTAAATGTACCATACAATTCATAATAATATTTAATAAAATAAAAATGCATCCTCCCCCTTAACCGGTTGTATCTGACAGCCCATGATTTAAATCTTGGCTATCCCATTGAGCATTCTAAGCATAAAGCATGAAATATGTAAATGAGATAATTAGTCTGGAGATGAGACAATTGATGCAGATGTACATCTATGCATGAAGATTCTGGGGATAAGGAAAAGGCCACAAAGTACTTTTCCTTAAGCCTCTGGGAGCTGTGCTACAGATTTATTAAGAAGGAAGAAGATTTCAAACCAACTACTTCATTGGAAACCAATTAAAATTTGAATTATACTGTCTTAAGTTTTGAAAAGCTGTCAAACCTACAGATAATTACTCAGACCTTAATGCACAGTCTATTTTATGTTTGCATGAAATAACATATACCACAATGTGCTATGGTAAAAACACAGCACATACATATTGAAATGCATTTAATACAGCCAAATTTTATCTTTAAAATCTAGTTCTATCTAATGTGCTTAGATGTGTTCTATTCTTTACGTGTGTTTATATGTGGATTGTAAACTGGATCCATTTGTCCTGTAACAGTAATAGACTGAAAGCATAACAACAGTGTGAAATTAGATCTCCTAAGTGGTGGAACTGGACTATCATTACTGCAAACATGGGGTCTGGACTTCTTTTATTAAGTCCTTCATATCAACTTAATTATGTTGTTACTGAAGTGACTGATTTTAGTTAGGGTTTTGTCTTTGGCAGCCACCCTAGCCTTGTGCTAGAGATCTTGTAGGGCACGTCCATCCATACCAGCTGTAGATCTGCAGAGATAGCACATATCATTGTGGATTCTGTGGAGCAAAGGTATTTCTACAAAATTAAAATTTATTTTTACTCCATAATTCTTTGCCTCTAACCCAGGTTTTAGGGCAGTGTTTGCTGTGTGGCTTATTGTAAAATAAGGAAGCTTTCTTTTTCCCAACTATTTTACCAGTATTCAGAACACTCGATGAAAGTGTGTATCCCACTGTGCCTTGAGATCAGTGAGAGATTAGCGCTTCCTGAATTTAAGGGCTTTTGGTTTTCACTGTTGTTGGTCCTCAGCAAGAGAGATTTAGAAGTTTCTTTGAGCGATATTCACTGTGCTATATATACACCTTCACAGACCAGCTACAATCTGCTCCATTATCTTCATACACATATTTTGTACATTTAAAATATTAGTCCAAAACTTCAGCTGGCATAAATCAATACAAATCACATAATAATTGACAGAGGGACCTCTGTGCTTGTGCAATGAATGTTTTTGCTGAATTATGGTAAATACAGGAATTACAGAGCAAGCAGAGTACAGAAGAGAAGTATGAACAGTATAAATGGTGCCACTGATCTTTTAAAGAATAAAAAGGGAAATAATGGGAGACAAGAGTGTGAAGCTAGAGCTTGACCATTACATTTGTTAGAGAAGCAACTAGTAAACTCACACAGTAACCCACAGTAAATGCTACAGGGCTACAGGTAAGAGAGGGTGTAGGAAACAGGTCAGTAAGCAGCAGATCAGTATTTCATTGGACGTGTACAAGATTGTCAGCAAATGTGCCCCCCTGTTACTCAGGGTTGGTTCATTTCCTGCTGCATTCATGACAGAAATCTACAGCAGTGTAGTGCAATCTCATGAATGCATCATTAGCTTCTACAGGTGCATCTGGAAAAGCATGGTAGAATTGTTTTACAAGACACGTATACAATTAATTTCAATGATGTTAGACCATGTGGTGTCACTTAGAGTTCCTCTATAAAGCATTTTAAAACTATACTGCTCTTATAAGCTATCATTACAGGTACACCACCTTTTTGTCATCATTTGGAAATCTGAAATATATTCACAAAGAAGAATTAAGGCTAAGAAAAAATATAAACCACAAAAATTAGAAATATTGAGTTAGAAACCTCCAGAGTTTTCAAACTTGCATCCTTCTGTGATTATCTGACCACAATGAGCTGAAGACCGTATAGATCATCACCATTCATACTTATGAATAATGACTGATTTGAATAGTCAGTTCTTCCACGGAAAAAGCTCAGATCAAACGAGAAAGCTTCATTGAGAAACTTTCTCTATTTAATTAAACAAAAGGTTATTTTTCAAGTTCTTGGAAACCATCAGTGCCTACTGTTCTCATTCTTTGGAGAAAAGATTTAGTCAGCAATATTCAGCAGCACCAACTGTGCCCCCAAATGCTCCTTATCTTAGTAGAGTCTTTTTAATCACAGGAGATGTATTTCTGTAATATCCTTTGATCCAGAAAGCATCACTGAGCCAAGATTTGAGGAATTATTTCTTCTCATTTTCCTTTTATTTTTCCCTAGCGCTCACCAAGTACTTCCCCCCATTGTTGGCAATTTCCATTTGCTTATATTTTCCTATTCCCTTTCTCTGCTTTCTTTCTCAAGGGTCCTTCTATTCAATTGGAGGCTGTTTGCTCTAAAAATAAAATCTGAGATGGATGAAGAACACAAAGCAGAACAGTTCTTGTGAATTTTGGCTTTCCTCAAAATAAATATGTCTGGAGAACACTAACACTGTTGATAGTAGGTTTGGGTAGCTGTGGAGACAGCGGCGGGTAAAGCCACAAACAGAGTTTTAGTACTGGGTTCAAGGTCTATTTTCTTACTTTTCAAACATATAGGTAACGCATGCTTGTATTTAAGGCAATGGTAAAATTGCATGTAGTTACTATCACCTAAATACCCGTCTAGTCATAACTTCCATGTTCCTTACAATAAATGGAAACAAATAAGGAAGATGAATTTGGTGAACATTGGGATTTCTGTGATTTTAAGCTATTTACTACTAATGTTTTAACCTGCCATAAAAACCTGAGTGCTGATGAAACCTCCTTGCTTCATATCCAGGCCCAGACTTCATTGTGATACCATGTATTTTTCATGTGTGAAAAATGGATTAGTTGTGCAATGCTATCATTCTTTCTTGTTGCTGCTTTGCAAATAGATCATGCTCCCTTTGCATGCAGGTTAACAACTATGCTGAATAAAATGGGGCCAAAGGAGAACTGGAGAAACTAGGTTGATGAGAAATTTCATGATCTGAATTTATGTCAAAGTGCACCTGTGAATGCCTACAGCAAAATATAAATTAGAAAATTGTCTGTTCTGAAGCCTGCCTTCAACTGCAGTTCCCATGCTCTGAGGGTGGTATTTCTGATCTAGGTTGTTCTCAGACAGCAAGGTATTGGTAACTTAAACATTCCTACTAACACAACGCAACAATTACTAACAAATCTTTATCTAATTTTTAAAAAATATATTCAGTACATGCAGCAGTGCCAGAGTGCTAAGAAACCACTTTGTGCAGTACTCAAACACAGAAGACAACAAATGTTTTCTTAACTATCAGCCAGTCATCTTTCCTCAGAACTCATCTCATCCAAACTCCAAACACACTCCTTAAGTTTCCACAGGCCATTTTACAGAAGAGATTGTTTTCCTGTGATGAGAAACTTAAGTGACTTGGTAATTTGACTAGCCAAACTTCTCAATCATTAGCAACATTAATTTTGGAGGCCTAAAATATATACTTTATTCAACACATTTAGGAGATAGCCACCTTATTTAAATTCATGTGCATGACCGTTTATATATATAGTGTGTAATGCATACATAGGCAAAGAAAATGGTTAGCTTCAAACTTTGTAAGACCAATACGCAGTAATATTTCCATTCCAATTGCTAAGTTTGAGGTTCTGTATACTGCAGGTATGGATCAAATCTCTCCACTCCATATTAATCTAAACACTGAGCTATAACTGCTCAACATGGAACATATTACAGTTATATTGCAAGTACTCTTAAGGCTTTTTTTTGACTGCAGATTTACAATTACAATGAGGTCTCATGTCTGATTAAGGAGTGCATTTCACTCAATACTAAGAGCCTTGGGGTGAACAGCATAGAAAATTTATTGTGAATGCAAAGAAATGACCATATTACTTTTCCATTTAGCTACAGGCATGAGTTCCTTCAACACTACTGAAAAGTTTTAATGATACTACAGTATATGTCAGAAAAATTTAAAAAATGTAATGATAAATATGGTAAGAACCCAGTATTTGCCTGGTAAAATAACACACAAATATGTTTAAATAATTTATGAGACTAAATACACAGACTGTCTGAAAGCCCTTTCATCATTTTACACTACCAAAAAAGAAAGACTGCCTTTACGTAGTGAAGAGAAAATATTAAAGTTGTTACTTTCTTGCAGGAGATAGAGAGGACTGTGGAAATCCTAATGATAATGAAAACCTACAAAAGCTTCAGGGATATGAAAACCAATGCAGCAAGTTGACTAGCAGACACATACCTAAGCAGAAAAGAGCAGCTGCTGTTTGGAAAGAAACAAGAGATCTTTCCAGTTTTAAGTTCTGTAAGTAACACAGGCAAGAGATCTTAAGCTTTAGCTGAATCACTCCTACTAATAGCCTATACAAACAGTGTCATTAGGAAGCATCTAGAGGAAATGATCACCCACACATTAGCCGGTCTGAATGATCACCCACACATTAGCCCGTCTGGTACTATATCCAACAGAAGCAGTGAATGTACAAAAACTATCCAATGTAATGGTCACTGGATGGACTTCACATTTTTTAAGAGTCAAGTGTGGTTAAAACATGTGTTAAAAGTTATGTTCCAGATAATAATGACGATGAAAATGCTGAGCAACCACAGTTTGGATCAGTCCCCTGTAAATATTCACAGAAATAAAATAATGAATTATTTAACGGTAAAAATATCATTTATCATTGAAAAGCACAGGACTGAACCAACAGAGCAGATATAATCCCAGTCTTGAAGAGTTTACCAATCCAATAGGCATGTGAGTGATGTTGAAAGAAACTCCTTATGTTTGCTCCTTTTTAATTATGCTTAGTCACAGCATGCAGTTTATGATTCCTGAAACGGGTAAATTGCTTTATCATCAATATGTCATCATACGCATACACAAACTCACAATAGGCAATTTTAAGACCATCTTATGAATGAATGTACCCTGTGAGATACAGTGAATGATAAAATTTTTTTAATGATTTTTTAATATAAGAAGATATGTAATAGTTTTTACAGTTGGCCTCTGAACTTCATGCACTCATAATATAAATATAGTATCTCCGCATTTCTCACTTAAGATCAAACAAAAAAAATATATGTACTACATAATCCCGTGGGTAGTTGACTCCCACAGACTTAAGAAAATAAAAAAAAAAAAAAATTTTTTTAAATACTCCCAAGACAGTCAATCACCAAATGGATGGGAAGGAAAACTCACGATTTCTCTTTTATGGATCAAGACCAATGTAACCTGACTTGTGCTGTATAACATAAATATATTTATATATGTGTGCTAAGTGCATTCGCAGCAGTTAGAGTAATCTTCTTATTTGTTTGGTTAATATTTCTCTAGATGTGAATGAACAATTACTCATTCCTTTCCCATAGTCACATCTTCCCATGACGAAATGGCAACTTACTTCAGCAAGACACTGTGTTTTCTCTTATTACGTACCTGCTCCCCAGAAGAGAAACAGCTGCACCGCATTTCAACAGCAGAAAGCATAGAAGCACATTTCAATGCTGCTTTAATTCCTGTTTCCTCAGTTTAGATGCAAAAGCTCCCATCCCACCTTATCATCAAAATGCATCTTTCAAGCATATACACAAAGCATTTTTGCTAAGAAGCAATGACAGAGACTAGATAGTACATGCTGAGAAAGGCAAAGTTTAACAGACAGCTTCATAAAAGAAAAATGACCTTTCTAACACTACATCAACTTCACTGTGCTCTAAATTAGGTTTAACTTTAGGAATGATTATGAATTGCTTCCTCACAGATGTGGAAGATGCAACAAGACATCACAAAACCTCTATCATGAACTTCATGTGGAGGACCCTACCATCTCACTTTCTCTTTTACTTTTCCTCCTATTTAGCAGCCTCCATTTTCATTCATGGAATTCAGCATAGTTTGAGCTACACATTGAGACTTTCCGCAGTCTAAATCATCTATACTCTCATTTTTTTCCCCTAAAATGTTTCTTTTTTCCAGTTTTCCCTTTAATCACAGCAAACACACTGGATTGTTGAAAAATTTAATTGTTCCTTTTCTTATCCAACTGCTGTTTGCTCATTTTGGTAATGTTTCTGTCCATGTATTTTTTCAAATACCGTCAAATGCATTTATTGTCTCATATGTTTAAAAGATTATGTTAAAATAAAAACCATGCTATTTTATGAAAAATAGGGGAAATAAATAAAAGTTATATTAATTGATTTTTGCTTAAGCGTAGTAAATACAAATATCACTGTAATAATTAGGTGCTTCTTTTTAAAATGGCATTTTTTTTTTTTTAATAAAAAACTTTCTCTGCCCTTTTCTCCACTGTTTACAGCAAAATGCTGCCTCCTTCTAAGCCTTACAGTTAAAGTACTACTGCCTGTTACAGGATGTGTTTCTTTCCGCGCCTATTTGTTCAGTGGCCAACCCTGAGTGCTGGGCAGCTTCCCAGCATGAGAATTTGGACTTCAGAGCCTGACCTTTAAGTATTCTGCAGTCAGTGTGAAGGTTTCCATTGATTTCAATGGCATTTGGAGCAGGGTCTTGGCCCTTAATGTGACCTTATTTTCTGCCGCCTAAAATGTAAATTTTTGACAACATTGGCAAAGGAGGCTAAGGTAATCAATTCTATTCCAGCTGTAAATTTGATTGTATTGGCTAGTGTAGCCTTAGAGATATGTGTGGAAAATATTCTAAGCCAGCACAATATTGTAAACCCAACCTTACAAATTTAAAACAAATGCAGCAAAATCTTTAAAAACACACACACATCCACTATAGTCCCATCAATATTTTTAAAGGAGTTTGTAGGCTTTAGTATATCTAAAGATTTGAAGTTCAGGACACTCTTCCAAACACTGCAGTCAACTAAGTCTATAGATAGCAGAAAATAGCAGAGACTTTTTACTTCAATGAAAGGGAGTTTTCATCAGCTGAGGACCTGGCCGTTGCATTGTTTAATATGTAAGAAGTTGTTTCTTGACATATAGTTATAGATATGTATCTTGAGAAACTCTTTTCTTAGTTTATTGATGTTAATTCATGCCTCACCTGCATTAAACCATTAAAACCATAAGGCTAACACACCATCTAATCAGAGTGCAAAGTCCAGTACCAGTTCATACCACAGACCATCCAGGCAGCTTCATTCAAATAGTACAGACTCAGGAGCTGCATTACTATTCAGTGTAAAGAGCTTTCACTCTATGATGTGAAAGACTGACCTTTCTGCCCTATGCAGCTGGTGGTTCAGAGCCAGAGATAGCATTTATTCAACTTGAGCTGGCAGATAGAAAGGGCAAATGTACCGGCAGGTAAGTGAATTAAGCACTGTTCAGTAGTTAGTAATATCTAATTATTCATGACACATTTGTCATATGCTGTTAGAAGACATTAAAAATGCTAATGCCTGGCCATTCTATTCAGTAACACATCTGCTGAGAAACGGAGTATATGTGTTTCAGGTACAGATGATTACATTCCTGCTTTCTTCCCCTCGTAGAAAACATATTTCATAATTTTATTTACTTTCAAGTGGACTGCAACTTCCTTTATGGAAATGTAAGAGCTAAACCTTAGCTTATGAAAAAGCAAAATAAACAGAGCCTGAAAAATCCATAATTGCTTCAAAGACCAGTCTAATTAAGGCACTGTAATGTCTGCTATTCATAATCCAGCCAGAACATTACACCATTGTTCTGTAACTGTCCAATGCAGCACATAGTAGGCATTTTCATCTTTTATTATTTCTAACTACTTAACTTTTTTTCTGGATGCTGTACTAGGGTTTTTCCAGTTTCCTATAAAACATAGTCATGAACTCCATTACTGTAAATGAGACAAATGTTTGACCCAAACCTCTATCAAGTTAAGCAGTAAGAGTATGAGGATACACAGACTAACATTTGCAGAACCCCGTACTGAAATCTTTAGCTTTGGAACTCACCCTAATAAGAGCTTCAAATATCTCCAATATAATCAGGTACCTCATTTCTAGAAATGAGCAAGTTCTGATAACTTCTGCTGCTCCTCACACTTCAGTGGGAACAAAAGCATCATCAATGTAATGCTATCTTGCTCTGAAATAAAAATGTAAATATTTCTACTGAGGCTGCTTCTGACATCCTTAATGAAAGGACTAAAATTTCTGAAGACACCTGAACTAGTGCCAATCTATATAGCTACTGTTTCACAGTTACAGATGGAGTGTGTATTCATCACTATACTCATTTTTGCTGTTATTAGCATTAATGTAAATTTATTTTATAAACATTTTCTGTGTAAGGATTGTTTTGGTAGTTATAGTAGTACTGATATTTGCTTGTCAAGTATAATATGCCCTCATCAGGCACATAAGAAAGTCATCTCTTCCTCCTGGCAGTTTAAGTGCCAAACCCAATCAATTCAATCACTTGGCGCTTTGCTAAATTGCACGTACTTCCTGACTTAAAAGCCTAACCACATACTAATTGACCTGATCTTTAATGAGAATAAAGATGTCTAATTCCTCCCATTTCAGTACAACCACATCCTTGACCATTAGCTGAGAGGATCCAGCTAAGTAGCCAGTATTTCACACTGCTCAGATAACCTGTAGCACCTAAGAGATACTGACGTAAATTCTAACCACTTTCCAACAGACCTGCCTCAGAGCAGGCAAGAACCTTTCAAGGTGGGGCTCCAAAGGTGCAGTTAATCTGGGGAGTCTGTAGCAGTCAGAGCATATATTTATCATACTGAAATCACTGTCATCTGTACATTTCTGTGTATACTGTTGCAGTCTCCATCCTTGGAAGCTTTCCAAATCTGTCTGGATAAAATCCCAAGAAATCTAGTCTGAGCCCACAGCTGATCCTGCTTTGAGCAAGAGCTTGGACAAGAGACCTCACAATGTCCTTTCTGACCGCAATTATCTTCTGACTGTTCAGTATTGGAGAATAGTATGAAATTCTTAAAACTCTAATTCCTGAAAAAATAGAAAAAACATGGATAAACTGATTCTTCCACAGCATACACTGTTTAGTTTAAGTTTAGAGAACACTTCCAAGGAAGAAAGCTAACAGGGATCCCACATATGTAATGACTGTCTTTTATTTATTCAACCACTTCTTGTAACTTTTCTAAATAACGGCCAAGTAATATCCAACATTATTTGCTAAAGTCAAGCCATATGTAATTCTGAACAATCCTAATATTAAATCCTTTGTAAGGAGAAGAATGATTTTGAATACAGCAATTAAGCACTTAGAGGCATCCTTGATTCATGCACACACAACTCTTTAATATTAACAAAAATTACACGCCTAGATTAAGAGACAGGGTAGCTTTAGTCATAGAATCATAGAATCATTAAGGTTGGAAAAGACCTCTAAGATCATCAAGTCCAACCGTCGACCCAACACCACCAGGTCCACTAAACCATGTCCATAAGCACCTCATCTACACGTCTTTTAAATACGTCCAGGGATGGGGACTCAACCACTTCCCTGGGCAGCCTCTTCCAATGTTTCACCACTCTTTCAGTAAAGAAATTTTCCCTAATATCCAATCTAAACCTCCCCTGGCTTGAGGCCATTTCCTTTCATCCTATCGCTAGTTACTTGGGAGAAGAGACCGACACCCACCTCGCTACAACCTCCTTTCAGTAGTTTGTAGAGAGTGATAAGGTCTCGACTGAGCGTCCTTTTCTCCAGGCTAAACAACCCCAGTTCCCTCAGCTGCTCCTCATAAGACTTGTTCTCCAGACCCTTCTCCAGCTTTGTTGCCCTTCTCTGGACATGCTCCAGCACCTCGACGTCCTTCTTGTAGTGAGGGGCCCAAAACTGAACACAGTATTCGAGGTGCAGCCTCACCAGTGCCGAGTACAGAGGCATGATCACTTCCCTACTCCTGCTGGCCACACTATTTCTGATACAGGCCAGGATGCCATTGGCCTTCTCGGCCACCTGGGCACACTGCCGGCTCATGTTCAGCCGGCTGTCGACCAACACCCCCAGGTCCTTTTCCGACAGGCAGCTTTCCAGCCACTCTTCCCCAAGCCTGTAGCGCTGCATGGGGTTGTTGTGGCCGAAGTGCAGGACCTGGCACTTGGCCTTGTTGAATCTCAAGATATTGAACAAGACCGGCCCCAGTACTGAGCCCTGGGGAACACCGCTCGTGACCGGCCGCCAACTGGATTTCACTCCATTCACCACAACTCTCTGGGCCCGGCCGTCCAGCCAGTTTTTGACCCAGCAAAGAGTACACCTGTCTAAGCCGTGAGCCGCCAGCTTCCCTAGGAGAATGCTGTGGGAGACGGTGTCAAAGGCTTTACTGAAGTCCAGGTAGACCACATCCACAGCCTTTCCCTCGTCCACTAGGCGGGTCACCTGGTCATAGAAGGAGATCAGGTTGGTCAAGCAGGACCTGCCTCTCATGAATCCGTGCTGGCTGGGCCTGATCCCCTGGTTGTCCCACTCATGCCTTGTGAGCGCCCTCAAGATGAACCGCTCCATAATCTTCCCCGGCACCGAGGTCAGGCTGACAGGCCTGTAGTTCCCCGGATCCTCCTTCCGGCCCTTCTTGTGGATGGGCGTCACATTGGCAAGCCTCCAGTCGCCCGGGACCTCCCCCGTTAACCAGGACTGCTGATAAATGATGGAGAGTGGCTTGGCGAGCACCTCCGCCAGCTCCCTCAGCACTCTCGGGTGGATCCCATCCGGCCCCATAGACTTGTGAGTGTCCAGGTGGCATAGCAGGTCATTGACTGCTTCCTCTTGGATTATGGGGGGTTCATCCTGCTCGCCGTCCCTGTCTTCCAGCTCGGGGGGCTGAATACCCTGAGGATAACTGGTCTGCCTATTAAAGACTGAGGCAAAGAAGGCATTGAGTACCTCAGCCTTTTCCTCATCCTCAGTGGCAACGTTCCCCCCCACATCCAATAAAGGATGGAGATTCTCCTTGGCTCTCTTCTTGTCATTAATCTATTTGTAAAAACTTTTTTTGTTGTCTTTAACAACAGCGGCCAGATTGTGTTCTAGCTGGGCTTTTGCCTTTCTCATTTCTTCTCTGCATGACCTAACGAGATCCCTGTACTCTTCTTGAGTCGCCTGCCCCTTCTTCCACAAGCGGTAAACTCTCCTTTTTTTCCTGAGTCCCAGCAAGAGCTCCCCGTTCAGCCAGGCTGGTCGTCTTCCCCGCCCGTTCTTCTTACGGCGTACAGGGACAGCCTGCTCCTGCGCCTTTAAGACTTCCTTCTTGAAGATCGTCCAGCCTTCCTGGACCCCTTTGCCCTTCAGGACTGTCTCCCAAGGGACTCTCTCCGCCAGTGCCCTGAACAGGCCAAAGTCCACCCTCTGGAAGTCCATGGTTGTGGTTTTGCTGGCCCTCGTCCTTACTTCACCAAGAATGGAGAATTCTACCATTTCATGGTCGCTAAGCCCAAGACGGCCTCCGACCACCACATCTCCCACCAGTCCTTCTCTGTTTGTAAACAGCAGGTCGAGCGAGGCACCTCCCCTGGTAGGCTCACTTACCAGCTGTTTCAGGAAGTTGTCTTCCACACACTCCAGGAACCTCCTAGACTGCTTCCTCTCTGCCGTGTTGTATTTCCAGCAGATGTCTGGGAAGTTGAAGTCCCCCATGAGAACAAGGGCTAGTGATTGTGAGACTTCTGCCAGCCGCTTATAGAACGCTTCATCCGCCCCTTCATCCTGGTTGGGTGGCCTATAACAGACTCCCAGCAGGATATCTGCCTTGTTGGCCTTCCCCCTCATCCTTACCCATAAACACTTGACCAATTGTTGAGCTCTAAACAATCTAAACACTCCCTAACATACAGAGCCGCCCCACTGCCTCTCCTTCCTCCCCTGTCCCTTCTGAAGAGTTTATAGCCATCCGTTGTAGCACTCCAATCACGAGAGTCACCCCACCATGTTTCTGTGATGGCAACTAAGTCATATCTATCCCACTGCACAATGGCTTCCAGCTCCTCCTGTTTG